>NC_141992.1:46055571-46361182 GCF_049901715.1 Pseudonaja textilis | reverse complement strand
CCTAGCATCTGAGTCACAGTTGCAAAGGCTCTTAAGCACCCTTCCATCTTTGAAGAGGATCCACTAATCCAATTTACCCTAATTTTCAGGGGGGCGGGGGGCGGAAACGGGTTTCCTCACTATACAAACAACTTAGCCTTGAGTATAAAAAAGCAAGCTCTCAAAGGAAAAAAATAGTTTTTTCCTCACTATTATAACTATGTTTCATCCAAATCATTTAAACATGACTAACAGCTTTCCCACTTGCTCTCAGTCAATTACAAAATTCCTGATACTTTAAAAATGAATAATTTGTTTCCTGGCTCTGTACCTGATAAGATTTATTATTTGGCAGGCAAACAAATGACCAACTGATATTTGTAGTTTGTTGAACACCCACTGGCCATTATTTGTTGTATGTTTTTATGAATAATTAAAAAGAATTGATTAGTTATGCCTTCCAAGAATGCTTGGATTAATGCTTCTGTACCTACATTATCGAATTATATAATCATATCAGCAGATGATATAAATGTATCAGCAGCAATCACCTAGCAGCAGATAGGAAAAACTTAACTCAGACCTTTTTGAGAGTCATTTCCTCGTGATGAAACAATAGCACTTTGAATTACAAGCTCCAGAAGTATATCTTTGTGTGACATAATGAATGATGAGCTGGCCTGTTTGTTTTTCTGTGTTTAAATAAGAAACAGTCTGGGGCTGAGTAGTGAGGAAACTTCTCCAAGCACATCCATATGATGCAAAGTAAATACAAATGTAGTGTTCTGTTTTTAAAGCTTATTTTTCCATTGCTAATATTTTTTGCATTGCTAAATTTCTAAAATGTAATTTTAAGTCCAGTAATGCTTTTAGCAATTATTTGTTATTTCTACAAAGAGTCCCAAGTGGACAAGAGATGATTCACTTGTTTAATCAGAAGTTCTTCTTTGCCAAATACCTGTAGAAAGTCAGCCTGTCTTCCTCCTTATCCTCTTTTATAAAATGTTGGCTCCCTCTTATCAAGTGCAGGAGAAAAAAACTTGCTTTACCAGAGAAAAAATGCAAATTATACACTGAAATTGAAGAAGAGCACTGTTATGTCCTGAGGACTCAAGGAGTTCTCACTCAGGTCCACTCACTTTATGTGGGCGTTATTCCCCCATTCCCATTGGTTGGTTCTCCCCAGCAGCCAGCTATAAAAGCAGGCTGCGGGGTCCAACCGGTTGCTGATTGCTGCGAGCCAGTTCCAGGCGTGGCAAGCACGGTCAGCCCTTTATTGTAAAATAAAGTATTGTTGCACTCATGCTCTGGTTCAGCCTCTCATTGCTCAAACTTAACACTGGCGACGAGGGTGGGATGGCTACCAGAAGCACCTTGCAACCGCTGAGTCACTAGCCACCGATCCGCAGCCCAGAGAGAGCGATCGGCTGGCGACAAGGGAAACGCTGATCCGCAGCCAGAGAGAGCGGTCAGCCAACAAAACGAGCGATCAAAAGAGCAAACGCAGATCCGCAGCCAGAGAAAGCGGTCTGATTCAAAAGTTAGAAGCGTCTGTAGCCGCTTGTTAGCCCCGCTGCAGGGAAAGTGAAGCGCTGCGAGCCGCAGTCGCTCTGTATTTGGCGCGAAATTCAAACGGGTGTCATTTGAATTTCGAGCCAGTAGGAGACACAGCACAGCGCTGTAGGAAGTCACTAACGCCCACTTTTTGGCGCGAATCTAGACACCTCCAACGGCTAGCAGCCAACGTGGTAACCCAGAGAGAGAAAGAGAGGGTAGCAAAAAACCTCTCCAGAGCTGATATCACTAGTAACTCACGGCGCCCGTAGTCCCAGAGATTTTTCCGCAGGTAGCCCAGCCGTCCAGCACCATGAGTTCCAACCCAGTATTCCCGGCGTTTAAACCAGACGAAGAGAAGTGGGAGTCGTATAAGAACCGCTTCAATCATTATATCGATGCGGTCGGCCTGGCAGACGCGGAGAGCATCGGAAAAATCCTATTTCCTAATCTACTGCGCGAGCCACCGTTTACGATACCGCCGCAGCACTCGTAGCGCTGAGAGAATTGAAAAAGCGTTCCGTGGTCCGAGTTGCTTGAGATCCTCACTAACCACTACGCTCCCAGGCCTTCACAAATTGCCAGGAGGTTCACGTTCCGTATGAGGAAGCAATCAAGTAAGGAGACCATCAATCAATATATGGCCGCCCTCAGAACAGCAGCCCTGCACTGCGGGTTTGAAACGTACCTGGAGGACATGCTCCTCGATCAATTAGTTTGTGGGGTCAAGGATCTCAACCTACAGAGCGCCTGCTAGCAAAAAAGACCTCAACCTCACGCAAGCGGTCGAGGAGGCCCTAGCAGCCGAGCTAGCAACGAACTCAGCCACCGAAATTCAGGGCCCAAGTGCCAAGCTAGCATCGTTCCCAGTCCATTCCGAAGAGGTGGAAGCGGAGGAAACCCACAACGATGAAAACGACGTCCACCGCCTCGCCAACGACAGACGGTCGCAGGTAGGGGCCAAACAAGAATACACCGGTCCACCCAAGCACATCACATTGTGCCTAGCCTGTGGGGGATCGCATCAAAGGGCCACCTGCAAGTTTAAAGGAGCCACTTGCAACAACTGCCATAAGAGGGGCACATCGCGAGAGTCTGCCAAGCCCCCAAAGCGCTGCACACAGACCCCGTCCTCGCACTCGGGACCACAGAGGCAAGTATTAAACTGTCGCACGCACCGCCTTGCCAGGCGTACTTGCCACACTGTTAGTAAAATTTCTCTCTCCGTTTCCCTAGAAGGTAAACCGTGCCACATGGAGGTTGACACAGGGTCAGTGCTCTCAATAATCTCGTGGAACACCCTCAAGAGACTCCACCCCAGCCTATCTACTACCCGGCTTCAGAGATGCCAGTTCGGTCTGAAGGACTACCAGGGAAGGCCATTCCCGTGATCGGCAGAGGCAAGTTCTTTGTCAGTTTTAGAGCTTTTAAAGGCCACCTACCTCTAGTGGTAGTTAACGGCAATCTACCCACCTTATTGGGGCTCGATTGGTTTCCCCACCTCGGCCTAGGGTTAACAGGAGTCCATGCTGTCTCAACCTCAGACACTGACTCCTTATTCGCTGACTACGCAGATGTGTTCAGCGAGGAGCTGGGGTGTTATAATGGAACCCCCATCTCGTTCACCGTTGACCCCCAGGCAGTCCCAATCAGATTAAAACCACGTAGAGTTCCATTTGCTATTCGACCAAAACTAGACGCTGAATTGGATAAACTACTAAAACAAGGGGTCATTGAGCCAACAGATTTCGCCAAGTGGGAGACGCCCATTGTCACACCCTTAAAAAGATGGTAGCCTGAGAATTTGCTCGGACTACAAGACAACAATCAATAAATATTTACAAGTTAGCGCCTACCCTGTGCCCGTCATTCAGCACTTATTGCACACATTCGAGCCGGGCAGTATTTTTGCTAAATTGGACATGTCTCAAGCATATCAGCAGTTCCCTGTTGATAACCAAACAGCGGAACTTCAGACCATCGTCACTCACAGGGGTGCCTTCCGATGCAAGCGTCTCCAATTTGGCGTAAGTGTTGCCCGGGTATTTTTCAATCCCTCATGGAGCGGATTTTACAGGGCCTCCTGGTGTAGTACCCTACTTCGACGACATCTTGGTCTCGGCCAGGGACAGACCCCAACTCTTCCAGAGAGTGCGAGCAGTGTTAGAGAGGTTCAGACAGCATGGCCTCAAGTTAAAAAAAAAAAAATGCGCCATTGCCACTAGACAGGTGGACTTTCTGGGTTATAAAATTGACGCCTCTGGCATTCACCCCCTGGAGTCCAAGGTTAGGGCAATCCATGAAGCTCCCACACCAACCTCCAAAACGGAGCTACAAGCTTTCTTGGGGCTGCTGAACTTTTATGCATCCTTCTTGCCCCATAAAGCCTCAGTAGCCGAACCCCTACACAGATTACTAGACAAAAAGTCACCGTGGCACTGGGGGCACAAAGAAGACCAGGCGTTTAAAGCCGTCAAATCACTACTTACGTCAGAGGCAGTGCTCATCCAATTCGACCCCAACCTTCCTTTAGTACTGGCAGCAGACGCATCCCCTTTTGGAATTGGGGGTCCTTAGTCACAGACTCCCCAATGGCGCCGAGGCCCCCATCGCCTTTTTCTCCAGGACGCTTTCGCCACGGAGCGAAATTACAGCCAAATAGACAAGGAAGCCCTAGCAGCTGTTGCAGCCGTGAAAAAGTTTCACGAATTCCTTTTGGCCACTTCTTGAACTGGTCACCGACCATAAGCCCCTCCTGGGCCTACTGGCCGGCGACAAACAGACACCTCAAGTCCTTTCCCCTAGGATGACAAGGTGGACACTTTTCCTAGCGGCCTACTCATACAAACTTATTCACCACCCGGCAAAACTCTATCCCACGCTGACGCTCTCAGTCGCTGCCCCTTACCCGCTCCGGCTGAAGACCCAGCTCCTGTCAACGCCATTTTCGAAATCACCCAGTTGGACCTGCCCATCACCGCCCTTGACATCGCCGCTAAAACCAAGGCAGACCAAACGCTCGCCCAGGTGCTCGACTGGGTGAGGAGGGGTGGCCGGGAGGCAACGTTGATAACAAATTCGCACCCTTTAAGACTCGCATGCAGGAGCTGTCCAGTTTGCAGGGTTGTCTACTGTGGGGCACTCGAGTGGTCATTCCGACCTCGCTGCGTACCCGAGTCCTGGAGGCGTTGCACGAGGGACACCCGGCATTGTGAGAATGAAGGCATTAGCCCGCAGCTACGTGTGGTGGCCGGGTCTAGACGAGGACATTGTCAATTGGGTAAGTTCCTGCAGCATTTGCCAGGAATCCCGTCCTGCTCCCCCATCGCCACCCCTACCAGATGGGAGAGCGCCAGCGCCCCTTGGTCTAGAATCCATATCGATCTGGCCGGCCCGTGCATGGAAAGATGTTCCTAGTGGTTGTGGACGCTTATTCCAAATGGATAGACGTGGCACAGCTATCCACGACCACCACACTAGCAATCACCAACGTGTTAACGCGCCTGTTCGTTACACATGGACTACCCGACTCCATTGTCTCCGATAATGGCCCACAGTTCGCATCAGTAGAATTCAGCCGTTTTGCTGCCAACCTGGGCATTCGCCACATTTTCACAGCCCCATTTCACCCTGCCAGTAATGGGTTGGCTGAAAGGGCCGTCAGGACCACCAAAGAGGCCCTCGCTAGGTTTGGCAGGGATGACTGGCACCACAAACTCGCACGGTTCCTGATGAGCCAGCACTCAACCCCCTGTGCAGTCACCAATAAGTCCCCATCGGAACTTCTGATGGGCCGGCGCCTGAGGACTGTATTGGACAGATTGCACCCACAATACTGCCCTGACTCTCCCCTCGCTTCTACTTCGGGGTTAGACATTTTATGTTACAGGAGCCGATATTCGCAAGGAATTTCGCTGGGGACCCACTTTGGATTCCAGGCGAGGTCATCGCTATCACCGGGCCGAGATCGTATAGAGTCAGGCTGGAGGATGGTCGCGCCTGGAGGAGACACATAGACCAGCTTAGAAGGCGCCTCAGCACCCTTGCCAACAAGAATCCAGAGTCTCCAGTCGAAGGGGAACCGCCTCATCCGCCGCCCAGCCACATCGCACTGCCAGCGACCAGTCTGCACCAGCGGTCGTTCCGGTCAGCCCAAACTCGGACAACAGCGCCCAGAGAGTTGACCAGCCTGATCCAACCCACGAGAGCTCGACCCCAGTAACCAACCCGGTGGTTTCCGAGGATGCCCAGTCCAGAGAGAGTGTTGGCGACACTATGCCGGCTCGACCATCACAGACTGATACCGAACAGACAGACAATGTTCCCGTGTTGCGCCGTTCCGGGCGCCAACACAACCCCCCCCGTCTACCTCAAGGACTATGCATGTTCGCATCTGGGGGGAAGGGGTGTTATGTCCTGAGGACTCAAGGAGTTCTCACTCAGGTCCACTCACTTTATGTGGGCATTATTCCCCCATTCCCATTGGTTGGTTCTCCCCAGCAGCCAGCTATAAAAGCAGGCTGCGGGGTCCAACCGGTTGCTGATTGCTGCGAGCCAGTTCCAGGCGTGGCAAGCACGGTCAGCCCTTTATTGTAAAATAAAGTATTGTTGCACTCATGCTCTGGTTCAGCCTCTCATTGCTCAAACTTAACAAGCACTATAGAATATTTTACTCATATGAAGCCATATATGCACATACAAACAAAACAGGAATGATTTGAAAGACAGCAGGAGAGGAGGCGGCATTATAACAGTTCATTCACATCAGTGTCTTGCCAAGCCTCCCTTTACATGCTTTGCTGAGCCCTAATCTATACATCAAATTAGTTCATGTGAATGTGATACCAATCTATGTCCTGCCAGTCGATAAAAGCCAGTGTCCCTTGTCATCCATCAACAAATATCAGCTACTGTGCTGTATAAATCACTGGGTCAGGATTCTTTCTTGACAAACATTTTATATCTCATTAGTTTTTGTTAGATTCTATAAAGTGGACAAATTTAATGCAATGCAAAGTATTTAAATGATTTAAATATTGTGGTTAGTAACTTTCCTCTTATCTCAATCCAATATTCCCTTTAGATGGGTACCAAAGGCTATACACAAAGCTTGCTGGGGGCATTGGAACAGGTGACAAGCTGTCCAACAGTCTTCCCTGTGCACACCTGTTTAAACGTTTCTCCAGTTTGCATAATGATATAACATGGCTTGCAATGACAGTGATGGTCATTGGGAGGATGGTCATTGGAAGGAGCAGAACATTCCCTGGACTCTATTACTCTGTGTTGTTTGAGTTTGCAATTACACATTTAACACAGATACTCACATTTATTTTTTGTTTGTGGCAGGCTTAATAGAATCATTCTAAATTATTTTTCTCATCTGCCACTGTGATGCAGTTATTTAATGATAAAAGAAGGCTAAATAGGAATTCTTTTATCATATTGGTTCAGATGCCACTGGATTCTTCTGTAAGCATGAGCAATTCTGTTGTATATATTTAGAAGGGCATGTCTGCCTTGGTATAAGAAAGGCCTCCCCCAATTTACATTTTCTCTGTATGTAAGACTATAGCCTTTCCAGTTCCCAAAGAGTATGGCTATTGGCTGTGCTGGCTTGGAATTAGGGTTTCCATTGAGAGCTTGTTATCCAACTGTACCAGAAATGAGAGGAGTGATATAATCTTCCACAACCTGCTACCCTTCAGCAGTGACCCTATAGGCCATGGGTGTCAAACTCACGGCATTACGTTGCTATCATATAATGTTTCACGACATTTTTCCCATTCATGGAACTGGGGTGGGCATGGTCTGTATGTGACTCACTCAGCCAGTGGGCTGCCAGTTTGACACCTCTGCTAGGCCATCCATTCCCATCTAGTGCAGCTGAGGTTGGTGGGAGTAGTGGCTTAACATACTGAATAAACACCAGCCTACCTTGAGAGAAAGGAAGATTACACATCTTGCCAAATATTATCCATCAATGCAAACTTGAAAAAAAGGCCCTTTTTTTGTTTTTTAGCAGCAGTTGGCATTCTCTTTCCCCCAGCATGCTATAATTTGGTAAACCAATCCTTAATAAGGCCTCTCCCTCATTCTCAGTCCACAGCAGAAATAGATCTGTTGTTTGGCAAGACAGGATAAATACATGGTTAAGCTTTGTCTGTCCAAACAGGGCATCTCATTTCTCAGCAGCACTTAGTGCCTGATACAGAAGTCAGAAAAGAAACCCTCTTTTCAAGACAAGTCAAAGAGCAAGTTCTTCAAAGATGCATTGAGAAGGGGCAGCACTCAGGTCTGTGCCATGTGTCCCCTTTTATAGAGAAAGGACTTCTGTTTCCAAGTCCTTTCAATTATTTATTTATTAAATTTATAATAAATATAAATTATATGTAGATTTTTCTTATAAATTTTTTCATCTAAAATACAAAGAATATACTAAGTTTTCCTAGTATATCCAATCTAAAAATAAAGAAAGGAAAGCAATCAAGTCTTGGAGATAGACATTTATTTACAGTTTGCTATGGCACCGTCATGACCAGATGATACCCTTGGTCGCCCAATAACATCCTCATGGATTTTAAATATAAAAACAATATTTACCACCACCCCAATCTGACAGCTTCACCTCATAGTTTCTTTTTTTTTGTAAAAAATTTATTTGGGTTTTCAGAAAACATAATACAAATAAAATATCTTTTTTTGAGAATAGCATGATCCCAGGTTATCACTTCTCCATGCAGACACAAACTCAATTTCATATTCATCTTTGTGTTCTATTCCATATCTTTTTACTATTTTAACATTTTCTCCATAATTTTTCCCCTCCCTTAGTTTTCTCAATCTTGTTTTTAATTATCTTATACCTATCTAAATTCAATTATATATCTTTTTCTAGGTTTCAATGTCTTTCTAATCATTATATTTATACTTTTATCTGTCCTGTTTCAATTTCATATTTTCTTTCCCCCTGAAAAAAATTTTCCCCTGTAATTACTGATTGGAGTATGACACCTTTGTATCTTTTAATTTTGTCCATTCAACTCTTATTTAAACTTCAATTTATGCCTTTACAATTATAACATTCAGTATAACACATAACTTCCAATCGAATCCTGTTCGGTACATTCTTAAAATACACACTATGTTCTTAAAGAGAATATATATATATAACAATAGTAAATAAATACTTATTCTATTCCAATTCAGCCCTATCATTGATGTTAGTTATAATCTTTAACATATTTAACATTTCTTTTCAATTGAATATCATACTTCCTTAGGAACACTTATAATATTTCCATATTTGTTTTTCATATTTCTTTCATGTTTCTCTTCACTTAAATTTTTATAAATCATTAATAATTAAAATGTTCCCATCCTTTCCTAATTTCATTCTCTCATTCTCTTTATTTCATTTATTTATTAACAAATATTCCATTCCATTACAATAAGTATTTTATTTATCATTTTAATCACACTTGTTTCATATTTTCTAAGTTTATTTCTGTTTCTAATATAACAATACTATCTTATGTACCCTTGCAGAATCCCTCTTTCAATTAAATTTTCACCCATTATCTCTACGTCTTCTAAATAGGCTTATACCTTTAATCCTTATGTGTTTTCCTTGTTTCTCTTTATCTTGTTTCTGTCCTTTATAACTTCTTTTCCTTTCCTTCTTCTCCCTCTTCTTCTCTCTCCCCTTTTTGACCCCTTGTCTCTCTAATTCTAATTCTCTCTTCTTTAATCCTCTCTTCTGTTTCTTCCTAATATTGTAATTACTTTTCAATCTATTCTTTTGTTTTTTGGTTGTTTTTTTCAAATCTTAAACTTTTCACTCTCTTTCCCCCCTTTCCTTTTTTTCCCCCACATAAAATTACTTGGTCATTAAAGATGGCTTCTTCTTTGTCCCACCGCTCTTGTTCTACAAGCATTTCTTATTGTTTCTCATAGTTCAAGATCTCCATTTCTAAAAATTGAG
This sequence comes from Pseudonaja textilis, assembly GCF_049901715.1. Taxonomy (NCBI): domain Eukaryota; kingdom Metazoa; phylum Chordata; class Lepidosauria; order Squamata; family Elapidae; genus Pseudonaja; species Pseudonaja textilis. The sequence continues at coordinate 46,351,665 of NC_141992.1, read as the reverse complement.
ATACGAAGCCAAAAAAACCCTCTTCCTTCTTATGCATCTTCTTTCTGTTTTTTAAGTTCCATTTTCAGTTCTTCCAAGAGTGATCCCATTTTAAACACTTTTAAACAGCCACCTGATTGATTTTAGTCATTTAAATCCAATAACCAAAAATCCAAAAATCACCAAGTAATCCAAATCATCCAAAGCTGTTTCTTCTTACTTCTTTTTTTCATTTTCTCTTCCTGGGGTTCTATTATCTTGTTACAAACTTTCAGTTAGAATGTATCTTATAGGAATCTTGTTGAAGTTTCACTGTAAATTTCTTTTACTTCCAGGCAGTCTCCTCCATTTTTCCAGATTCTGCCTTTTATTTTTTCCTTTTCTCTCCTTTCCTTCTTTTAAAAGTTTTTGAATATCCAAAAGTCTTTGTAATCCCTTTGACATTTTATTTTCAGTGTAAACGCCTATTGATGTCAAAGTGGATTTTTGTCAGTTTCTTACTTAAATCTCTTAGCTGTCAATATGAGGAAGGAAAGAAAAAAAAGGCAAATCCTTTCCCTTTCCTCTCTCCTTCACCGCTTCAAAATCTTCTTTGGGAACAATGTTATTCTTTATAGTTCAAATTCCAGGGTACCTTGTATTATTGCTTTTTCAGTTCAACCCTGTCAACCAAAACTTTCTCTTCTTATCTTCCTCCTGCACATTCTTTTCCAGTTGAGTTCTTCTTTGAGGTGGCCATTTCTGACCACCGCTGCAACCAGGAGTAATGGCCAACTGGGAAGGAGAGGGATAAAGGCCAACTGGTAAGGAGAGATGCATCTCTCCTCGACCCTGCTGGCAGCCTCCCCCATCTTCACCACCTCTACAGGGTGGCTTTGTTCTGAATCCAGCAGGCTCAGGGCACTCCAGTGGCAAGCATGGATCGAAACTGCACATGATCATGGATTTTGGTGCATCACCAAAGAAGCTCAAACCAGAAATCAGCTTCACCTCATAGTTTCAAGGTATATTAAATTTGTCTGAATTTGCTTCCCTTCTTTCCTTACCTTATCTTGTGTGAATTATAGAGGGGCCACTCTGAGACATTACCCAAATTAATTTCTTGCAATGAATTCAAGATGTGCTTTCTGATCATGACTTAGTAGCAGCTCTGCTCTTCAAGGCTATTTCTTTACAACTGAAGACAATGACTTTACAACTGAAGACAATGACATTTCTAAATTACATGTACTGTAAGTGGCAGTGCTAAGCTATTGCTACCAACATTTAACAAAAAGATGTGGCAATAGGTTACTCAATCAGCAGCATAATTATAATCACAGTTTATAAACCTTATTAAAGGAATTTGGAAAAACTGTTAAAAGAAGTATTATTATAAACACCCAATCATGTAGAGATGAAGTAATCAATATGCACATTAGTAGAATAGTCATCGGGACTGGGAGCTTTTCCTGTATTCCTAGATTTAATAGTAGCTATCATTTCTTGAAGAGATAACAATTTGGGTAGATAAAAAGCTTGGTCATGATCTTCATATTTTTTAACATGATTATTTTCTTCTATGGTAACTTATTATTAAAAAGTCAGATATAGGCATAAACATATATGTCTGATTAATTAAATCAAAATCATATTAGACTTTGCCTTGAGCATTGTTAATAACAGAATAATGTCAAATAGGACATCAGGAGCCAAAGTAGTTCAAATGAATACAGGTTTATTGTACGCTAACACTCTCTATAAGAATCTGAACTACTAATGGTCAAGGAGAATTGGTGGTAGATAAGAGTCAGCCAAATTCAAGGTGGACTGGACTTTGATCTCTTGTGGATGCAAAGAGACTTGAGACTAATGATGCACTTGACCCCCTCCCTCGCTCTCAACCAGGTCCTCTCCTATAACATTATTTTACTGTCATTATTTTGATGAAAAGGCCAAACATTTGCCAGGTCTTTTTCCTTGCCTCCAATTATCTACTTTTTTATTTTAGTTGTTAATTTGTGTTAACACAAATTAAATTTAAAACTTTGTTTTAAAATGTGTTTAGGATTGATACTATTAAGCTCTGCTTGTAATTTAAAGGTCATCCAGCTATCGCTGAGGTGTTAGAATGTCTTTTTGTATTATTTTTATCTAGGTACAGCAATGGTTGGATGACTCTAAAAAAAATACCTACAGTCATTCATGGGAAACATTCCAAATAAAAATCTGACAAATGTGGTGAAACTTGCTAGAGCAGAAGATTTATTTTATTCTAGTTACTTGTTTTTCAGGCTATGTTGCTTTTAGCCTGAAGGGAAGAAAAGAATTGCCTTTCTAGTGTTTGGCCAATTTTCATGTAATGGTGCAGGAAAAGTTTGCTCCTGAAATCTTTACCCAGGGCTGAATATGGAATCCAAATCTAAGATTGACACACTGTGCATAGTTCCCAATTGAGTTGTTCTTATTTCTGAACATTCATCCATTCATTTCTAATCAGGACAGAGTGATTTGCTGCTTTATAGCTGCTCCCCAATCATTTTAAGCCAATGAGCATATTGGAATTTTTAATATATGCAATATATATCTCATAACAGTCTGCAGATGACAGCCAATCCCAAAATAGTTGTCATAGGACAAAATAGCACTTTTCCAGAATAGTGCTACTGCTTCCTCTAGAATGATGCTCCCCCTAGCCACTCTTCCTTTGGTCTTTTCTATAGACAAAATGGCACAGATCCACATTTATCCATCATTTTTTTATTGTTTAAAAAGCCTATGAAGGACCCAGATCGTTGAGGGCAATATGCCGACTCTGTAAACTGCTAGAGAGGGCTGTAAAAAGCACTGTGAAGCAGTATATAAGTCTAAGTTCTTGCAATGAATTCAAGATGTGCTTTCTGATCAATGGCTATTGTAATGGGTCTTATAAAAATGATGGATGGTAGAACTGGGAGTTCTCATTTTAAAAAATGTTTTAAAAAGTAAAAAATAATAATAATGGTACCAATAGAATTGTTTATGAGTCATATAAGTATGCCTCAGCAATGTGTTTAGACACCAGTCTTAAAAATCAAAATTATTGTTTTTCAATTTACTTCTTCAGATTATGATTGCTGGTTTCTTTTTAAAATTTCATTTGTTTTAGTAGTGCTTGTTTTAGACTCTTTTTGTTTAATATGTAATTGAACAGTCAAAATATTTTTAATTAACAATATTTAATAGACTGCCTTCATCCAGAGGATTTCTGAGTGGTAAACTGTTATTCCAAAATACAACCATTAAAACAGAAGCAGAAGTAATAGCAGTGATGGCAGTTGTTTTATCTGAGTACTGTCCTTGTGGATCACATCTTAAAAGAGCTGTGTATCAGCATCAGTTTTCCATATAAATATTGTAACACTGTAAGAGATAGGATATGTAAACTGTTAGGTCGTGGGTGAGAGAAGATGCGGGAGGCTCTGAGTCTATTCACTTTTTATTCGCATGGTTCAGAACAAAGAACAGTGGTTGCGGCAGCTCTTTTTACCCCTGGGCTGCTGCGGCTCCAGCAGTGACGGCTCTTTAAATTTCCTGCCGTTACTCCTGGCCAATCAAAACCTCTCATGCAAATATCTAACAACCCTCCCCTCTTGGTCCAGCTCGCCCAATACCGTCCCACCTACTGTACATAGTCACGTAAGTAGGCGGGGTGTTTAAGGGTGCGACTGGACCTGCACAGCTCAGTCATGGGTTGGACTTCGAGCTGTTCAGAGGGATTCTTTGCCTCTCCGGTTCCCTCCCATGGAACCTCCTGGAAACTACCTTCCTGGGTGGCCATTTTATCCCCATAGATGCTGCCCTTTCTCCTTCCTCCCTGGATGGTTGCTGCAAATCTGGTAAGTGTGATTTTTTTGTGATTCCCTTCTGGTGCGTTTGGAGCTAAACTTACATTTTGGCCCTGTGTTGGCCTTGTATTTGTTAGGGCCTGTTCTCCACTATTCCTTTCTGATGCGTTTAGAGCTATTCTTAAGTTTTGGCCATGTGGTGGCCATGTACTTGTTAGGGCCTGTTTTGCATTATTTTGTGTATGTTCTGAATGGATGGGGTTTCCCTTCTCTTTCCCATTCTTGTTTGAGAGGGGTCTCCCCCTTCCTCTCTGGTTATTCCTTTTATTCCCATGGTCCTTAGTTGGTCAATGTGCCTTCTCCAGTTTTTTTCCATCAGTTGTTTCTACTCTGTATGAATGGGGCCCTGTTATTTGAATCACTGTTGCTGGTACCCATAATGAGTTACCTGTTAGATTTTTAGCATAGACTGGGTGCCCCATTTGGAAGTTCCTGCATGTGGTTGCTGAGTCTAGTGATTTTTCTGGTGTGTAATTTGAGTGCACTCTATCTAATTGAGATCTTAGCTTCCTTCCCATTAGTAGTTCAGCGGGGCTTTTGTTAGTAGATGCACTTGGTGTTATGTGCTGTATGCTCAACATTCTGTCTATTTTTGCTTGTACATCCCCCGGCCCTAGCTTCTGAAGTATCTCTTTTGTGTATCTCATTATTCGTTCCGCCAAACCATTCGTGGATGGATGTCCAGGTGCTGAAAGGGCATGTCATATGCCATTTTGCGCCAAGAATCCCTCAAACTGTGTAGCCATGAATTGTGGACCATTGTCAGAGACTAGGACATCCGTAAGGCTGTGTGTAGCAAATAATTTTCTTAATACTCTTATTACTGTCTCTGTCATCGTGGATTGCATAATGCTAACTTCCAACCACTTTGAATATGTGTCCACTATTATTAGAAATGTATTTTCCCTTATTGGTCCCACAAACTCTAAGTGTATCCTGGACCATGGTCCTCTTGGTTGTTTCCATCCATGTGAGGAGGCTACGGGTGAGGCTGGCCAGATCTCCTGACAGTTCTGGCAGGCTGCAACCCACCCTTCTATCTCCTTATCCATCCCTGGCCACCATACATAGCTCCTTGCTAACGACTTCATTTTAACAATTCCTGGGTGTCCCTCATGCAACATGTCCAGTATCTCATCTTTCAAACTGTCCAGAATTATTACCCAATCCCCCATAGTATGCAACCCTTCAATACGGAGAGTTCAGTATGTCTGGTTTTGAAAGGTCTCACTTTTTCATCTATGTCCTTCACTGGCCACCCCCTTCCTATCCAGTTCAAAATGTGCACCAGAGTTCTGTCCTTAGCTGTTGCTCTCGCGATGTCCACTGCATTTATAGGATTTCAATGTAATGTCTCTATCAGGAGGATAGTGGTCGCTGGTGCTGGATCTTCATCCTCTGTAGGCAAGGGGCATTGGCTTAAAGCATCAGCATGGTTGATTTCTTTTCCCAGTTTGTAGATTAGGTTGTAGCTATATGCAGATAAGAATTCTATCCAGTGGGTCATTCTGGGGGATACGATATTTGGTGTGGGTTTATCCCCTATGATAATGTCCAACAGTGGTTTGTGGTCAGTTATTAGTGTAAATTTTCTTCCATTTATATATTCATGGAATCTCTTAATTCCTGTAACTGCAGCTAATGCTTCTTTATCTAATTGGCTGTAATTTCATTCCGGTTTCGATAATGTTTTTGAATAAAATGCGATTGGGGCTTCCTTTCCATTTGCAAAATGTGGCTGAGGACAACCTCCACTCCATATGGTGAAGCATCGCAAGTCAGTGTAATAGGTACAGTCTCATTGTATTGAATTAATGCGCGTTCTGATGTGATCAAGTTCTTAATTTCGTTAGACACTTTCTCTTCCTCCTGCCCCCACACCCATGCTGTGTTTTTATCAAGCAGTCTGTGTAGGAGTTCCGCCACAGTTGCCTTATGCGGTAAGAAAATATGGTAAAAGTTAATTAATCCCAGGAATGCCTGTAGATCCATTTTCCCACTTGGTCTGGGTGCATCCCTTATTGCCTTTGTCTTATTGTCTGTGGGGTGAATGCCGTCTTTGTCTATTAAGAATTCCAGGAATTCTACTTTGGTGTCTGCTAATTGGCATTTTTCTTTCTTTAATTTAAGCCCCACCTCCTCGAAATGGCTTAGGACCTCCCTTAATCATTTTAGTAATTGTTCTTTGTCCTCCGCTGAAATGAGGACATCATCGAAATATGGCACCACCCCCTTGACTCCATGCAGTAACCATTCCATGAGGCTTTGAAACAGTCCCGGGGCTACACTAACCCCAAATTGCAAACGGTTACATTTAAAAAACCCTCTGTGTGTGACAATAGTCTGTGCTTCTGTTGTTTCAGTGTCTACTGGCAATTGCTGATAGGCTTGTGCGAGGTCTAATTTTGCAAATATTTTCCCCTGACCCAAATAGTGTAATAGGTGTTGTACCACTGGCACGGGGTAATCATTTTGTTGTAATGCTCTATTCAGGGTGCCCCAGTAATCAGCACAGATGTGCACTGACCCATCTGGCTTCATGGGGGTCACTATTTGGGTTTCCTATTTTGCCTGATCTGTGGGTTCTAAGATTCCCTGCGCAATGAGCTTATCTAATTGCTCATCGATTTTTGGCTTAAGTGCGAACGGAACTCACCTTGCCTTTAGTCGGATTGGGGCTATATTGGGATCTAGATTAAAAGAAATAGGTGACCCCAAGTACGAGGGCTATCCACAAAATAGATTACGTTTTCGTCTGTAGCAAGAAGGGTCGGAGCTAGAGTGGCCATCTTTGGTTTGTGCGTCCACCGCTCAGTCTGCATCTAGTCGTGCTAGTGGGAGGTTCGTATAGTTGCCTGTTATTTCACAGCAAACATTTGAAATGTGTGCTGCAATTGAAAATCCCGCGAGATGTGAGGTGCGATCAGTGATAAGGTTTTTGTTTGCAAAAAACCATAAACCGATTGAAATTATTGTGAAACGTTGCAAAAACTAAGAAAAGCAATTCAGAACAAGCGTAGAGGAAAGTTAAGCTCAAAAATGTTGTTTCTGCATGACAATGCCCGACCACACACAGCAAATCGCACTCGAGAAGTCCTGAATGCTTTCAAGTGGGAGATTTTTCCTCATCTGCCCTACAGCAAGATCGGGGCTGTATCTCGCAGGATTTTCAATTGCAGCACACATTTCAAACATTTGCTGTGAAATAGCAGACAATGATAAGTACCTCACACTAGCACGACTAGATGCAGACTGAGCGGTGGATGCACAGACCAAAGATGGCCATGCTAGCTTCGCCCCTTCTTGCTACAGATGAAAACGTAATCTATTTTGTGGATAGCCCTCGTACTTGGGGTCACCCATTTCTTTTAATCTAGATCCCAATATAGCCCCAATCTGACTAAAGGCAAGGCCTAATTTGTCGTCGAACACCTCCTTGAAGTCCTCCATCAGTTGTTTTTCCCACTTACTGTCTGTGGTATTATTAATGCCTGTGAATTCAATTCCTAGTGGTATGAACCATTCAAGCCCCAGGAGGCCCAGTCTGTCCCGGTCAACCACAATTGGTGGCAGGATTTCAGAGGGATTTTTGAATGTTACTCTGAATTCGCCTCTGCCTATGATGGGGATCCTGTTTCCTTGGTAATCCTTTAAGATTATTATTTGTTCTCTCAGTTGAGTCTTCTTAAAATGAGGAAGTATTCTTTTGAGGGTATCCCATGATACCATTGATAGAATGGATCCGGAATCCACCTCCATCTCGCAAGTTTCACCTTCTATATCTATCCACACATTCACTTTCCTCGCATTAGGTGTGCTGGAATGTCCTACGATCACGGTCTGGTGCGTTTCGCCTCTTTTTGTGTTGAACTCCTGGTTCTTCTGGCTTCTATTATACTGGCTCCCTTGATTTTCTCGCCATCTGGGTGGGGGGGGAGCCAGTCTTTGGGTTCTCAGTTTGATTTTCCCACCATCTCGGGAGGGGAGGCCTTGCCTTTGTCTTCTCTGGGTAGGCTTATACACTCGGTATGCTCTTCCTATGTGCCTCCTTTTCTCACAGCATTGGCAAATAGCATCACGGAACTGGCATTCTGATCTATGGTGATTTCCTTCAGATCCCATACACCAGAATTCTTTTTGTTTATTGTCCCTGCTCTTTGCCTGCCTTTCGAATCAAAGTTGATTGACTTCTTCCTCCTCAGTAGATCCCGAGTCCGACCCCAGGTCCTCATGGTATATGATGGTGATATCTTTTTGGTGGGGGCTGTGTTGCCTTATTCATCTTCCGCATGGCTGCTGCAGACTTTTGGGAAGCCTCTGCGGTTGCCGCTCCCTCAATGGCCTCTTTTAATGTTATATTTGGTTTGGTTAGTAGACAGCTATGTAGCATTAGGTCTCTCAACCCCCAAACCATGCGGTCCCTCATAGCCTCGTCTAAGTTTGAGAATTCACATGCCCCTGCGTTATTCCTTAGTCTTGTCACAAAATCATTGATGCTTTCCCCTTCCTTTTGATCTCTCCTGTAGAATTCATGTCTCCTTACCAGGGAGGAAACAGTGGAGGTAAAATGGGCTCTCAACAGTTTCTCTAAATCTGGCCAAGCCATTGTCTTTACGTCAGTGGGGGCTGTGAGGGCTTTTGCCATTTTAAAAACGTTGGGGCCACAATGCTTGAGGAATACTGCTCTCTTCCTCAACTCTGTAATATTTACGAGGTTGCTGCTTTCCAAGAACATCTGGAACTGATCGACGTACGATTCCCAATCTTCTCTGGTTGGGTCGAATGGTGTGGGTGGCATGTTGTTTCCGGCCATTCCATTCGGTAGCTCACCCAATTTCCACAATCCTGCTTCTCTCAGTATCCCACTTTTGTCGCCAATGTTAGCTTGTGGGTGAGAGAAGATGCGGGAGGCTCTGAGTCTATTCACTTTTTATTCGCATGGTTCAGAACAAAGAACAGCGGCTGCGGCAGCTCTTTTTACTCCTGGGCTGCTGTGACTCCAGCCAGTGACTGCTCTTTAAATTTCCCGCTGTTGCTCCTGGCCAATCAAAACCTCTCATGCAAATATCTAACATAAACTGTGAGAATCAGATAGATTTCCCTACAGAACAGTCACACACATGGCCTGTTTTGCTACATAGATCAGCAAAAAAGAGTCACTTTAAATCAGGGGTCTCAAACACAATTTACCTGCGGGCTGCTGGAGGCAGAGTCTGGGTGAGGCTGGGCCGCATAATATTATACTTTATATTATACTTTATATTTATATTATACACTAATATTATACTTTCATAGCACAGTGGGGGCCACAGGATATCATCCTGCAGGCCGCAATTAGCCCACGGGCTGCGAGAATGAGACCTCTGCTTTAAATGATTCTTCCTGTTTTTCAGAGAGTGGAAATGCATACAAGAAGATATCAATTACAGCAACAGAATATATTGAAGAGCATCTACAATTCACCAGCAAACAAGAATAGAAAGCAGAGATTTCCACAGGGGCATGACACACATACAAAACAGGGGGAACTTTGATTGCATGATTGTGGCCACCAACTTGACTTCTTCTTCTTTTACTATATCCTGCAGGCACCTATAATGGGAAGATCCTAGGCAATTTAACCTATGTCATTAATTATAAATTATTTGAAAATTTGTTCCTATCCTATGGTAGTTTTAATAAACAGATGCTTGCCATGTCTTGAATGGTTGAATTGGAGTCACAGTTCCTTTTAATTTTTACAGTCCTGCTTTTCACTCCCAACCCTGTTTCTTTGTCACTGTGGCAATATTTAATGATGGAATTAAGTTCAGTACCTGTTCTTCATATCAGATGGCTGAACGATTACATCTGCAACCAATTTTTAGCTTCCTAGAACAGAACAGTTGCTATTAAGGTCTGTAAAGAACATTAGAAATCATGCTTCCCTAAGTTACATTGTGATGTTATAGACCTTTGCTGACACTCAATCTCTTTCATTTTCAGAAAGACTAGATTAGTATATCTGAAAAAGGATGACAGAATTTCAGAGAGTACATCAGAGCTTTATCAATCAGAGACATCTGTTGGAGGTGGGGGGGAATCAAAATGGATCCTCATGTGAATGGCTCTGAAATTATGTATACAAGTTCACCCTATGCTGCATTTTTCATGCCACCCCCCAAAAAATCATGGTTACAGACATACAGCCTGGCTAAGAACTATTAATTGCTCAATTTATACATGGCCTAATCCTTTAAAGCGCTTGTTATTAATCAACTGTGAATCCTGGTTTTTAATTAGCACGCCTACTTTGGCAAGAGCTGTGTTTATATCATATGATAACAAAATTGCCTCCACTTCACCCAGTTGATTTATTCTGTGAGAGCTTCGGTTAGTCTATTTCAGTCTTTATCAGTATCTAAAGACAGAGTTCTCAAAATCCTCAGCCAAGATTGTCAATGGTCACATTGAATAGAATTCAAATACATCTGAATGGTTTTAGATTGGTCTTCTTTAAAGCAGAGGTGTGAGCTGAAAAATATTTTGTACCCCAGGCAAGTTTGGCTATTTCAAAATAGCATATTTGAAAATATTTCAGGTATTCTAAAAAGCTGAAACTAAACATACATAGTACAGATATGAAAACATACAACTGCCCATTGTCTGCTGTTTCTAACAGCCCACTGAAATAATTTTCTCTGCATATCAAAGCTTCTGTTTTCTTTATTGTCAAAACCTTTTAAAATAAGCTTGATATATACTGCATACACATCTTTGGATTTTGAGAGGTATGTGTTCATTTAAACCATAATCATGTATACAGGTTTTTTAAGAAAATAAATCCTCCCCTACAAAAATTATATTTGTTTTAAGCATGTTTAAATTTGGCCCCATCCCATTAGATCACAGTAGGCCCTATTGCCACATTCTTTATTCAAAGGAAATAAATCTCTGTATGGAAAAGTATCCATGGATGTGACTTTGCGTAGACCATCAATCAGTAAAGTTATGGTTCCATGGCTGTGGCTTTGCATTCAGAAAAATCCAAATATAGCTGTAGTCTTATATCCTTAAAATGTGGGCTCTTAGCATTTGTAGCCAAAAGATATCTTTATCAAATTATGATTGTTGGATTTTTTTTCTGGGCAGAGCACATGAGTGACCGGAACTTTGACTCAGCACTAAGGAAAGATGGTCTTAAACTTAGTTTCTTCTCCTTCCTCTTCCAGAGGTACATTCAGTTAACTGCTATAAATCAACAGACACACTGACCTAATATATCCCATATTTGCTTCCTTTTTTGCTATTTCAAAGCTTCGCAAAGCAGTCATCAAACTTTTTTTAAGACGCATTCTGACTTATTTTCCCAAGTGCCATTAATACTCTCTCAATCCAAACTCCCTCATAGGGATATTGTCATAAAAGCCTGGAATAGTACATATTGGAACCTGAACTTCCAGAAGAAAAGTGGGATCTGTAACTTTTTGTTTCTTTCTGTCTGGAAATAGAGTTCCCTGTTTCTTTTTCCTGACTGAATTAATGTGATTTTAATAACAATGTCTAGCAAAAATTCAACAAGTAAAGGCTTTCCAAGCATGCATTCATGTGCAATGCATGTGATTGCTCTTCTTGGAAAACTGCTGAATTACATTTAAAAACCAATAAGGCTGCCAGATGGTCATCAGTGGAAAATGCCGCCTATATTTAATACTTTTAAAGGAATATGTGGCATTTTTCACTGATGACTATCAGAAGATGAAATTCCTTAACTTCACCCTACTTCCTTTACAGTAAAGCTACTCAGTCCAAGTTCCATTTATGTATATCTGATTTTAGTGACCAAAGACTTAAGAAAGAAGATGTCAAATCCATATAGCCTCCCCCCCCCCAACATTTTAAGTTGGAAAGACCATAGGAAAGTGTTTCATAATCATTTGTGTAATCACAATGTATTTGTCCACCTAGTCGAATCTTCTCGAGTTACCAATAGAGTTAAAAGATCTCAGAGTTGTTTTTTATTAGTTAGTATTTCCAGTTGGGGATTCAAACTGGGATTATCCCAGCCACTACTTTTGTTATATTTACAACTTTGGATCTCAGGAACTGAGAAATCTGTAAAATTATTGTGATATTGAGATGTCCTAATACAGATGTTATCTTTCGAACTGCGAGATGAGCAGCAAATAACTTTAATAAATAAATAAATATTGGTACAATATATGTTTAGATTTTTTTTCTTGTAGCTAATCTGCCATCATTGGCATAGTTTGTAACAAAGGAAAGATCTGAATCTTCCCAAGGTACTTCATGAAACCTTGCAGTTTTCTACTTTTAAAAAGCAAAGTGGCCTCATTGTTTTTTATCTATCAGTCTTTCTGGCACTTTGGAAGTACCGGTAGTCTTCAACTTACAACAGTTCATTTAATGTTGAATAGAATAGAATAGAATAGAATAGAATAGAATAGAATAGAATAGAATAGAATAGAATAGAATACTTTATTGGCCAAGTGTGGTTGGACACACAAGGAATTTGTCTTAGTGTAAATACTTTCAGTATACATTAAAAAAGATACATTCATCAAGAATCATAAGGTACAATACTTATTAATAGTCATAGGATACAATAAGCAATCAAATCATACTAGGAAACAGTCCATATAAATCGTAAGGATACAACCGACAAAGTTACAGTCATACAGTCACAAGTGGGAGGGAATGGGTGATAAGAAGTCATGAGAAGATTAACAGTATTAGTAGTGCAGACTTTGTAATAGTTGGACAGTATTGAGGGAATTATTTGTTTAGCAGAGTGATTGCGTTCAGGAAAAAACTGTCCTTGTATCTAGTTGTTCTGGTGTGCAGTGCTCTATAGCGTCGTTTTGAGGGAAGGAGTTGAAACAATTTTTGTTCGGGATGTGAGGGGTCTGTAAATATTTTCACAGCTGTCTTTTTAACTTGTGCAGTATACAGGTCCTCCACTTAAGGCAGGTTGGTAGTAATTGTTTTTTTCTGCAGTCCTAATTATCCTCTGAAGTCTGTGTCTGTCCTGTTGGATTGCAGAACCAAACCAAACAGTTATAGAGGTGCAGATGACAGACTCAATAATTCCTCTGTAGAACTGTAACTGTTCAAGTTACAAAGGCACTGAAGAAAGTGCCCATTATGACCATTTTTCAGACTTAGGACAGTAACAGCATCCCCATGGTCACGTGATTTATATTTGTATGCTTGACAACTTTTATGAGAGTTGCATATGATTCCCCCTTTGCAACCTTCTGATAAACCAAGTCAATGGGGAAGCCAGATTCACATAACAACCCTGTTACTAATACTGCAGTGATTAACTTAACAAATGTGGCAAGAAAAGTCATAAAATGGGGCAAATCTCACTTAGCAAATTTCTCACTTAGCAAAATAAATTTTGGACTCCGTTGTGATCATATGTTGAAGACTACTTGTATATGCACAACACGGAATCTCTTTCAGCTACTGAGTGACATGAAGTTCTTCATTGAGTCAAATCACATTTCTGCCCTCCAGCGGATATAACATCTCTAGTGCAAAACATCATAGGGAAACAAATTGCAGCCACCATATACAAGCCCAGCGTATCATTCCATTTGAGATTCCAATGATAACATTACAATATTTCAATATTCAGAACTTAGTATTTTTAAAAAAGGTTACAAGAGCTATGAAAGAAACAAAGTTGATATGCTGAAAACAAAGTCCATAGTATAAACTGCTGTGTAATCTTAAAATGCACTCTAGTTTGATAATCTCTTGATATATCTCAGAAATTGGTATACTTAATGAGAACATTTTTTCTCCTCATACATACACTTGGAGAATATGCCTAGAAAGATAATCTTATCAGAATCATGTAGATATCAGTTACACACAAAGTTGTCCTTTCAGTCATCTATGTACAGCCACACTTCATTCTACAAACACATCATTAGGTAATACAAATCCAAGCTATATATACTGTAATACCATTTTCACACAGTTGTGACACTTCCACTTGTTACTATGCTGTTTGCTTACCCTGTCACTCATCATGACATATCCATTCACATATGCAGTATATCTCCAAAGAATCCAGATTCATTAAAACATGGTGTTTCTGTTAATTGTCTTTTATTTACATTGTTGACATGGGAACAGAAACAATTCAAAGGCAAGATTGCTAGGGCAATTTTAGATGTAAGGTCCGGATCTTAGAAAAGCAGAGTAAGAAAGAGACACAAAATAATTAGTCATGCATATCTTTGCAATATCTGAAGAAATCTGAAAATCAGTCCTAACCATTAGTTTATAGCTTTGCACTTAAATATTTGGTGGCTGGAGAGAAATGTGTATCTGGATCGTTAATCTTACCTTTATATATGATTCTCTATTCCTGGTTTAAGAACACAATAGTCTCTCTACCATCCATTTTCCAGCAGTGGCTAAGCAGATGCCAAATGGAAGCTTAATACAAGACAAGAAGCATTCTAAGTTGCAGATTTCTTCTATCCAAAGTTATAAAGGTAAAGATTTCCCCTGTCCGGTTGTTTCTGACTCTAGGGGTTTCTTAGCTAAGGGAACCAGCATTGTTCAAAGACATTTCCATGGCCAGCATGACTATATACTGAGGTGCACGGAATGCTGTGAGTTTCCCAACAAAATGGTACCTATTTATCTGCTCGCATTTGCATGCTTTCAAACTGCTAGGCAGGCAGGAGTTAGTACAAGGACAGAAGCTTGGCCCATTGTGGCATGAACAAGGAGAGATTTAACCTGGAAATAAGAAGAAACGTTCTGACAGTGAGAACAATCAACCAATGGAACAGCTTGCCCTCGGAAGTTGTGGGCGCGCCATCACTTGAGACTTTCAAGAAGAGATTGGACTCCCATCTGTCAGAAATGGTGTAGAGTCTCCTGCTTGGGCAGGGGGTTGGACTAGAAGACCTACAAGGTCCCTTCCAACTCTGATTACCTGTTATCTGCTGGGGTCTCGAACCCAGGCTATCAGCTTTCCAGTTGACAAGCTCAGCATCTTTAACTGTGGACCATCATGTCCCACTCCAAAGTTATATTTCTGCTAAAATTTGTGCTCCTATATGATGAACATTTTAAAGACTTGTCCTCTTTCAATTTTACACCCACACACCAAGCTGGTGTTTATATCAGACAAAAATTGCCATTAGCACCCATGGCAATTTAACTCCCACTTTAAACATCAGGTTAAAATGTTGTGATCTTCCCTTGTTTATTGCAATTGCAATAAAGAGTTTAGAAAGTATAGTACTTGTAACCCTGACCATGTTTGCACTGAGATTCGAATATTTATTTTGTGTTACCTTAAGTACGCATTTCTCTTATCACCCCAACCCAGCAATAAAGAGTTAAATAGTAATTGCAGTTATTACTGTGATTGCATATGTTCCAAAGTTGAATTCTGCTTTACTCTGGGAGTATTTTCTTCTTATCACCATAGCTCTCACGCCCCAACATAAGTGCTATTTTCTCAAAGAGGAGCAAAGGTGAACAGATCAAGAATTTCTAAAATAACTCATAATGCCAGGAAAATGAACCAATACTGTCATAAGCCTAGATCTGCAATTGTTTCCCCTGGCCTGATGGAGATACAACAGTGTCTGTGATGAATCCAATGCTGATACTTAATGAACATGCCAGAGAATTTATCTATAGTATTAGGCCCCTTTAGCTAAATGAAGGTCAATATAACATTAATTAACAGTCGTCTATATTTTGCAATTTGTTAATGTCATATACTTTTTGGAAAATCCATTTCTTCAATGCATTGTCTTGTTAAAACCTTCATTCTGTTGGCCACGAGGTTCAATGGAAATAGTCAGATTTAGTGTAGGTGTTTTGTTTTTTAAACTCTTTTACATTACTCTTTTAACATGGGAAACTAGCATGCCACTAACTGATTAAGCTGATACCCTCATTCTGTCATGTCTTTCAATTATTACTTCTTGTTCCCATAAGGAATCTCTCTCTCCTTCTCTCTCTCTCTCTCTCTCTCTCCCACACACACAAACACATTGCAGTGGAGGAAATGCCATATCAGGCTCCTTCCGGACCCCAGTAGCAAATCACATGACTGATTATTCTTTTCTACAGAATACAGTTAGATCAGGTACTTGGGCTTTCTATTTAAATGTAATTTCCTAGTGAAGAAATATTTCCTTTTTAAAAGAAAGAAAAGCATCACTCTCTAGAAATCCTTCTGTGAATTGCTTTATTATTCTTATTTTTCTGTGGGCACATACAGTATTCTGCCACATAAAGCTACACCCACAGAGACTATCTGAGCTTTCTTTTGGACAGGTTCCTTTATACAATAAGAGAAACAAAGATAGAGCTTCCAGCCGTCCCCAAAGTAAGGCTGAGCCATACTGATGAATTGATGTAGGGGGCATGCATAAGCGCACTAACATGCCTACTGTCCCTGTCCTATTGTGTTTTTTTATTTCTTTTATTTTTCTTATATGTATCCATATCATGTATCCATAACTATGTTTATACTTATACCTGTTATCTTAGAATTGCTTGACAAAATAAATAAATAAAATCAATCAATCAATTAATCAAGAGCTGCAACTCTGAGTCCCCATCTTATGAAAACAACAAACAACTGTCTGGTGACACTAATATCCTCAAAAGTAAAAGGCAAGGGTTTTTTCTGCCCCTGGGCTAACAGCAAAGCTCTCCTGTAGAAATCTTGGGAGTTGGTTCCCATCAGTCTGCCTCCCCATCCTGGACTTGGTTGAAAGAGTTTAAATTGGACTCTAACCTCCATTGGACCTCCAAGTTCCATAAATCTATTCACACACACACACACACACACACACACACACACACACGTGTGTGTGTGTGTGTGTCTGTTAATGAACTACATAATAATAAAATTATATTGCATCTTCAAAGTGATTTGATTGATCTAGGTAAACAATATTTTGGTTGCAACAACTTCCAACAAACAGAGCAGAGAACAGCAGTGCCAGAAATTAGTCACTCAGCTGAAGCCCATTTCTGGCTGCCTTCTTCCTGATTTAAAGTATGACTGAAAGAATGTGTATTATTTCGAAGGGCTCATCTGTCATACAAAAGTCTAGTTATATCTAGTCCTTCCCCCACATTCAAAGGGGTTACACAACCACAAAGAAGCAGAAAGAAGAACCAGAACAGGCTAAAATGAAAAGACTGAACCAGAAATGCACAAATGAAGAAGTCAAAGATAAGGAGAGAATCAGTGTTGAAATATTTTAAAAGACAAACGTGTTTTTATGGCTTCTGTATAAAATATGTAGCTTCTGTATGGCTTCTGTATAAAATGCAACATATATAATAAGTGAAGCACTAACATCCTAATTGTGAGATACCAGTTTTAAATTTAATAGAGGACATATCACTCTCTAAATTAACACTTAGTTTCTGTTCCAGGAAGGGAAACGTCAGATTTATTGACAATCGTCTGTAATGCACTCCATGCTTATTTGCCTTAAGGTTGCAATATTTGGTATATTTTAAGATATTAAAATTAATGGAACTCCTACAGGAGTGAAAGTATTGGAGGCTATCATATGGTTACTGACTTATCAGCAGCAGAGCTACGTTTTCTAGTACATAGACAAGGACAATGATCTAGGGTGACAAAAGTAACTGGTGAGTGAAATAAGGAGAGGATTGGGCAGAAGAAAACAATACATGAAGTGGGGGAAACCTGGAGGTGTGGGTGCAGGAAAGAGGGGAAGATCAGTGATAATAGGCTCCAGAAGAAGGGGGTAAAGTAAAGACACCTGCATGTCTTAGAACAAATGTCATTAAGCAGACAATAATGTCTCAATTGGGACCCATCCTGGGAGGGTGCAAGAATATGTGAACAGATGGAGTCCACAGTGGGCATTGTAAAAGCACTATCAGGCTTCAAAGGTCCAAGACTTGTTGTGTGAGAAAGAGGTTGCCTGTTGACCTGGATTCTGGAAGGTGTTCTAAAAGTAGACTTCCTAAATAGCTATTTGCATCCCAAAATATTCTGGGAAACAATGTTCGCAGTAATTAGTAACGATATTTTCTTTGCCAGAAGTCTCCCCAGCAAGGTCCATCATCTTGTCAGACCCTAACAAACAGCCCCAGTTCTAATTAATATAAGGCTGATTCTTTTCTTGGGTGATTTTTAATTTTTTAATTTTTAGTTCATCCCATCTTGTCATAATTTGTTGCCTTCTTGTACAGGATTTAATATTTAAAGACACAAGGGGTCTCCAGGACAGAAATATTTGTAATACCTGTAGTGGCCCCCATCCTTCACCTCTGAGTGTTTAAATAACAAGTGACATAACACAAAAAATATTTTCACTATGAGAATAGCACCCAGTTACCAGGGCAGTGAATGCAATCCTACTGTTTTATTTCAGTTTACAAAGCTTCTCTGCTCTTGTGTGTTTAAATAATCCGCACTGTAAGGATCGTTTTTTAAAACTTTGCAAATCAATTTACAGTGAAATCATATGCATAACTGCTCAGCTCTGATACCCATTCTTCCAACAGAACCCAAAGCAGCATTTGTTTAAATACCAACTATTGGAAACCAACAGCTATATGAACTGTTGTACCTGTGTTTTGCACATTGGGCTTCTGTAAAGACATGGTTAGCCTTGTGAGATAAACTAGATAGGAATGATATCCAGATGAGCTAATTCTATTTTATTGTAAAGATACATTGACATAATTTTGCAAGTATGAAAGTACAATTTTCCTCTTTACAGCCAAAGAAACTAAAGAGGATATTTTCTGAGCTTCTTGTCCTGTTTACTATCTAGTTATGGATTATGTTATCTGATCATTCTTTTAACAATATCTCTTGACCCAGTCTCCCAAGGTTTTTTCCACATGCCATTATAGGAATATACCATTTGGAATACCATTTGGAATATACCATTTGGAATACTAAATAGAATTCAAGAGAATTCTATTTAGCTCTCCCAGTATTTAGGAAAATAGCAGAAATGCAACTCTGTCCCCAAGTTGTTTTATTTTATTTCTTCTAAATTTAAAGTTGATTTCAATTAAAATTGCAGTTATTGTATTATTATATTTTGTAAGCCATCTTATATTCTCATGTAAGCTGAAAGGAAGGTATAGGTATAGTACTGTTATTGCTAGTTAGTACTGTTAGTACTGTTATTGCCTTACTTGTTTTCTATTCTCTACATACCGAGAAATATGAAAATCCCTTTGACCATTTGAATCAAAATAGAGAATAGGATGTATTAGTCACTTCTGCTTCTTGCCCCCTACATATGACATTATCTCCAGATCAGCCCAAAACTTGATAACATATGATCCTGTAGTAAATTTCAAAATTAAAGATTCTTACATCACACAAATATGATAATTTCCCCAAGTTCATTTTTATGGAAGGAATTAATTGTAACAGGTTGACCGCCAGAAGAACTTTTATTATTGTAGTGCAACATCTTTTTTAAAAAATTGACATGGAAAAACTAATATTAAATATTCAACATCTCTGCAATTTCTAAGAGGTTTGCAGATTATCTACTTTCAACAATTTGCATAGGACTACAACCTCATTTCTAAACAAAATTCTTAACACTAATAAGGCCAGGCAAAGCTGTGCAACTTTTTCCTTGCTTTGATGAAGACAGTTGCATTGTCCCTGAGTCTCACAAAATGAAGTCAAGCTGTCTCAAAGAGGCAAATTTATAATTTTAGTTCCAACAGAAGTGTATAAAAAGGCATCCAGCTATTTTATTTACACCAGAAATGCATTCTTCTGATTAACTTTCAATAAATGTTATACATAATTTTACTTCTCCATTACCGTTAATAGCTATAAGAGAAAGCTGTGATGACACAAATGTTAATTTGTTTGCTAATATAAATGTTGAATCTGTTACCTTCCTGTATTTTCATTTACTCATATATTTATGTACCCTCTGATTTTCTAAAACTCAATGCCATGTAAACCTAAAGAAGTAATATATGACCACCTTCCAATTCTTCTGCAATTTGGCAGAAAAAATCACCTAGAGTTGCTTGGGCAACATAGGTGGCCTGGCCATATCAATCAATCAATCATCAATCAAACAAACAAATCTTATGCTGGTGGAGGGGAGATAGAAGTGACAACTCATTCTTTAACTTCTGAAATCTTGTTTTTGGTTTCAGTCAGGATGGAAGTCAGGAACAAGCCTGGTATCATTTTATGTGTGCATGTTTTGTTATGACCAATCCTCTAAATAAAGTTAAAACTACAAAAGCATATCTAATTCTTTTTTTAAAAAAGTGAGCTAAAAACAAAATAATTACAGAAAAACATTCCCGCCCACATTGAGATACAGGTCAGAGTCTGCCCTATAAAGCCAAGGGCAGCTCTGTATCTGGGACAAGTTGATAGCACAGCAATGCTCAAATATAGCAGGAAAAAAAGCCAGAAGATGCTCAAGGATACCACAGCTGCCTTCATACATGAAGCTTTAAGTGAGTAGGATGAAAGACGGAATATAAATGTAATTTACAACTTATGAAGGAGGGATGGAGAAAGCAATAAAATGGTTTGTTATATGAACTTAGAGCCACAATAATATCCCTTCTGGAAAGATCAGGTGCCCGATAGAAGCCAAATGTGAGTTCTTGTCAGAGATACAATCTGGATATTGACAGAATAAGTGACCATTTTGATGACGGTGCAAAGTATTCCAGAGAGATTGTTCTGTGACTTCAAGATCTTTCCCAGGAGATGTGAGCAGACGCTAAAGAGACTTCTCTGCTCTTTGAATTCTGTAGAGCAGATGGTTTGCATACAGAAACTGTCAGCAGAGAGAAGCTGAATGACTGAGCCACACTTCATATTATTATTATCTTGGAGGCTGCTGCTGAGATAATCAGCCATAATGTAATACACTGTCTCATCACAAACACGATTCCCACACACTATTAAGAGCAAAGAAACATTTGTCGTGATTTAATCACTTCAACAGGGAAGTTTAAATGTGAATTTTAAAGACAAATGTAAGGATTCTTGAACATTAGGATTGAGAGAGAAGTGTGTGTATGTGTATGCATGACTAGGTAATTGCAATAGGGTGTATTTTGGTGTAACAAATTATATAAATGTATTATTCTTTGTTACTGAATATATACCCTACCTTTCTACCTATTCCAACATTCAGGATGGTTTACATCATATGCTGGTTATGGGAGTTGAAGCCCATATGACTTAAAATTGTCATGGTTGAGAAACCCTGATTAAAGCCAATAATATAAGAGAACCAACAAGGAACACAGTGGTCAGGGTGTCAAACTATGGGCAAGGAAGGTACTAGTTTGTTCATTTATTTACTGGATATGGCTGCCCATTTCGCATAAAGACTCTGGGCAGCTAACAAATCAATACAATAAGAAGATACAATAAATATAATACATAAAAAACAAATGAAAAATAACCACTAGAATAACCAATCAGCCACAAATCCATTCAACTTATGGGCTCAACTCCCTCTGCCCTCCAGGTCCAATGCCTGGAAGAAAAATCAAAGGACTTTATGGTAGGGTTGGGGCTAATCTAATATTGGAAGGAATGGTTTTCCAGAGGACAGGAATTACTACAGGTAGTCCTCGACTTATGACCACAATTGAGCCAGAATTTATGTTGCTAAATGAGAAATTTGTTAAGTGAGTTTTGCCCCATTTTATGACTTTTCTTGCCACTTTTGTCAAGTGAATTACTACAGTTATTAAATTAGTAACACGGTTGTTAAGTGAAGCTGGTTTCCTCATTGACTTTGCTTGTCAGAAGATCACAAAAGATGGTGTTATGACCCCAGGACACTGCAACCGTCATAAATATGAACCAGTTGTCAAGAATTCAAACATAAATCACATGACTGTGGAGAGCTGCAACAGTCATAAGTGTGAAAAATGCTCAGGATTACTTATACAGAAAAAAAAAATGAACTTCATGAGACCCACTAGATAACACTCTTTAGTTGATGGGACCTAGAGAAGGGGTCTCCAACCTTGGCAACTTGAAGACCTGTGGACTTCAACTCCCAGGAATTCTGGGAATTGAAGTCCACAGGTCTTAAAGTTGCCAAAGTTGGAGACCCCTGACCTAGAGCATAGGGAAACAATCGGAAAGAGATGGCTGCTCAGAGTAAATAGAAATCAGTTTCATGTAACAGTTAAAGTGCTGGCCTAGAAACTATTGGTAGGAGAACCTAGTCCCATCCTAGGCATAAAAGCCAGGTGGGTGACTTTGGGCCAGTCACTCTCCCTCATCCCAACCCACCTCACAGGGTGGTTGTTGTGAGGAAAAAAAGAGGAGGAGGAAGTATTGTATTTTTGCTGCATTGAGTTATTTTTAAAGTAACAAAGGCAGAATAAAAATCTAATAAAGAAAGTAATAGGGTCCCATACCATAAAGGGTTTTATGCGTGATAACCAATTTCTGAATTGCTCCTTTTTTAAAAAAAAATTATTGGTTTGTAAAAACAAACATAAACAAACAAAACATAAAAACATCAAGCTGTTTTCCATAGGTGACATACAGTGTGCCGGTTAGTTTACAAATTGTTTTGTGCTTCCATTTCATAGTCTTCAATTACAATTACATTACATATAATCTCATATTGTCAATCAAAAACTAAATACCTTAGTATCATTATTAATCAATCATTTGACTATACTTTTATTCATTCACGTTTTACAAAATAACCATAATTTACTTAATTTATTGTATAACAGTTCATATTATCATCCCAAATCTATCCTAAAATCATTTTGTAGTTATAATAAGAAAGAAGCACATCTTTATATATTTATTATTTTCTAGAAATCTACATACTTCATTACTGTACTTTGTTATCTAACCATTGATAGAAAAGATCCCAAATTGTATAAAATTGTTTATCCTCTTGTTCTCTAATTTCAAATGTCAATCTACTCATTTCAACACATTCCAATATTTTCTTAATGATTTCCTCCTGTGATGGTATCTTCTCATTTTTCCAGTTTTTAGCAAATACAATCCTAGCCGCTGTTAATACATTTCCAATCGGGTATTTCAAGTCTTTACTATGTATTTCAGGTAAAATTCCCAATAAAAATATCTCTGGTTTCAAGTCTATATGTTTTTTCGTCATTTTCTCCAACCACATGTGGATTTTAGTCCAGTATTTTTTGGCATCCGCACAAGTCCACCACATATGGTAAAATGAGCCAGGTGTCTGATGACATTTCCAACATTTTTCAGATTTATTCTTGAACATTCTTGCTATTCTTGTCAGGGGAAAATGCCACCTGTAAAACGTCTTATACAAATTTTCTTTATATGCTGTTGACATTGTCATTTTATAATTTTGAGACCACAATTTTTGCCATTTCTCTAAATCAATCCCATATCCAAAATTCTTCCCCCAAGCAATCATAGTTTCTTTAACTTATTCTTCTTCTAGTTTAATTTCTAATAAATATCCATACAATTTTTTAATCACCTTTTCATCAGTACCTGTCAAAATCTTATCTAAGTCAGTCAATTTATCATAGAAACCTTCTGTTTTAGAATCTTTGTCATACCTTGAATGTATTTGCGCATATGAAATCCAATTCATCTTCATACCTTGTTCCTCTAGTTTTTGCATAGATTTAAGTTCACCCTTTTCATTCAGTATTTCACCATATCTAACTGTTTGTTCCTTTTTGTATATTATAGGAAAAGAAAATGCTTCAATAGTTGATAATTAGACTGGAATTTTCAAATAACATTGTCTTTTAACCTTCTCCCAGTTTAACCACAGAGACTCCTGTATATAATGTCTTCTAAAATCCCCCTGTGTTTTAGTTCCTTTGTACCATAGAAAAGCATGCCACCCCATGTCCTTCTAATGTCAACAATCTAGCATTTCTTAATGTTATCCATTCCTTGGCCCACATCAGATTTGCAGCTTGATAGTACAACTCCCAATTAGGCAAACCAAATCCTCCTCTAATTCTAGCATCTTGTAAAAGTTTTAACTTTATTCTCGCTTTCTTACCTTGCCATATATATTTCAACACAATTTTATTTAAATCTTCAAAATAATCTTTTCCAAGCATAATTGAAATTGTTTGAAACAGATATAAAATTCTGGGTAATATGTTCATCTTGATTGTTGAGATTCTCCCTATTAGTGAGAGTTGTAAGTTTTCCCATTTCACCAGATCTAACGCTATCTGCTGTTTAAGTTTAATATAATTATTCTCTTTTAATGTACTACATCTTGCTGTCAAATATATCCCCAAATACTTGATCTTATTCGTGACCTGAATTTTCAATAGGTCTGCCAGTTCTTCCTTTTGTCTTAATAGCATATTCTTTGTCAAAATCTTTGTCTTATCTTTATTTATTTATCTTTATTTATTTATTTATTTTCAAACCAGCCACCTTTCCATCTTTTCTATCAATTTTGATGCTGTTTCTAAAGGGTCTTCTAAGATGAAAACCAGATCATCCGCAAATGCTTGCAACTTAAATTCTTCCTTTTTGATTTTCATTCCCTTTATATTCTTTTCATCTCTAATATTTCTGTTTAACACTTCCAAAGTTAACACAAACAACAAAGGCGATAGTGGGCATCCTTGTCTTGTTCATTTTCTTATTTTAATAGAGTCTGTCAACTCTCCCTCTATCATTACCTTTGCCATTTGCTTATAGTATATAGCTTCTATTGCTTGGATGAATTTTCTAGAAAAACCTATCTGTTCCAACAGTAATAACATGAATCGCCAATTCACATTGTCAAATGCCTTCTGTGCATCTAGAAATATCAGAGCCATTTGTTTTTCAGGATGTGCCTCGTAGTATTCCAAGGTGTCCAAGATTACTCTCATATTGTCTTTAATTTGTCCCTTTGGCAGAAATCCATTTTGATCAGGATGGATAAAATTATTTAAATATTTTTTAAGTCTTTCTGCCAATATTGAAGCAAAGATTTTGTAATCTGCATTTAGTAAAGAAATGGGTCTATAGTTCTTAATTTGTAATGGGTCAGCATCCTCTTTAGGAATAAGTGTAATATAGGCTTCTGACCATGATTTAGGTATCTTCTTCTTTAACATAACTTCATTCATAACTTCTAGCAATGGTTTCAAAGAATCAACGATTCTTGTAATGTTTTATAAAATCCTGCCGGAAGTCTATCTGGGCCTGGTGCCTTTCCATTATTTTGCTTCTTGGGTGCTTCAGTTAACTCCATCATCGTTATATTGCTTTCTAACATTTTTTCAGTCTCTTTAGGTATCTGAGGTAAATTAGCATTCTGTAAATACTGCTTAACTCTCTCTTCATCAATATTCTCTTGCATATATAATTTTCTATAGAAGTCTCGAATGATTTCCTTCTTCTCTTTGCTACCATGGAAAACTTGGCCTTGGTCATCTATTAATTGCAATATTTTCCTTGATTCTTTCTCCTTTCTCAATTTATATGCTAGCCATCTACCTGGTTTATTTGCGTCTTCAAAGTAGTTCTGTTTATCACCTCTAATTTTCTGTGCTAATTCTTCTTTTTCTATTTGACTCATTTTTTGTTTAATTATATCCATTTTTAACTTGATGTCCTTTTTCTGTGGCATTTTCTGTAGCTCTTTTCCAAGTCTTCTATACTCATCCTCTAGGGCTTTAGAGGCTAGCCTTTTCATAGTATTCCTTTTCCTTGTATAGTCTATTATCAAGCCTCTAGCATATGCCTTCATTGTGTCCCATACATTCCGAGTTGATGTATCTTCTTTTTTATTTTCTCTAAAGAAAAAGGCCAATTCTTTCTCCATCCACTGTGTAAAGTCTTTTTCCTTTAAAATAGTATTATTTAACGTCCATCTAGATCTTCTTTTTCGTCTTTTCCTTTTAATTGTCATTGGATTGTGATCTGCCCAAGTACTTGTTTCAATATTTATTTTTTGAATGTTAGGTATTAATTCTGTTGACATCCATATCATATCTATTCTGGACCATGATAAGTGTCTATTTGAATAGAAAGTATATTGTTTAGTTTTAGCATTTCTTTTTCTCCATGTATCTTTTAAGTTTATTTCATCTACCATTTAAAAAAAAGATTTAGGGAGAGTCTTTCTGTTTTGCTTTGTTGTTTTCTGTGCTGTATAATCCAATTTGTTGTCTACAATTCCATTAAAATCTCCCATCATAACTATATTAGCATAGTCCAGTTCAATTATTTTCATATGTAGTTTTTTGTAGAATTCTTCTTGTTTGTCATTCAGAGCATATATTGCAATCAGGAGTGTTTTCATATTATTGTCCATTATTTCCACCATTAGTATTCTTCCATCATCATCAGTATAGATCAATTTTGCTGAGGTCTCTTTAATATATAAAACCACTCCTCCTTTCTTACATTGGGTCAAGGAAGTAAATATTTTCCCTAATTTTGGCTGTACCAACAATTGTTCATATTGTTTTTTAATATGTACTTCTTGTAGACAGATTATATCAAATTTTAATTTCTCCAATTTATGAAAGGTTTTCCTTCTTTTAACGGCTGAGTTGAGTCCATTTATATTAATTGTAATCATATTCCTGGGATCGGCAGGATGTGCTCTTCACTTTCACAGTCTCTTCAGGATCGTTTAGGTCCAATTGGATCGTCCAGGAGCAAAGATATTGGCAGCAATTTCAGACTTCCAAGATCGCATGCCATATCGTCACGACACCAGCGACGCCCTCCCTGAATTGCTCCTAAAGGCCTATTGAGAAGCAATGCAGTTAGCAAAGTGAAATGTAAAATGGGTATAACAAGCCGTGGCCATAATCACTGGTCCGGACATGTTTTAGTCTTTTTGAGACCACAGATCAGAACACAACCATGTGAGCTGCCAACACTCAGAGAAGAAGGGATTAACCCTCGGCAAACAATTACGCATAAAACAATATCCTAATCAAGAAACTATCAAGGAAAACACACCACATCACCACTACCAAAACTGGCAGAATAAGCTACTGTATATAAACATGGAACAAACCCCACATCTATCTGCACATATGATGTTACCCTATTAGGTAATGAAACATCTACAAGCAAATAACCAAGCTCAGAGAGCTTCAAGAACATCACAGTTCAACCCAGAACTATATATATTTTCTTCTATTATACAGTATACATAGCTATCGGTTTTATAAACACATCATACATACTGAAAATACTGTATATGTGGCTTACTACAGATCAGTAGATCTTTATGATACAGATCTTTATGTCCAATCACAACTCATTTTTACCAAAACAACCCTATCTGATTTGTAACTTAGGGCTGTTATATCAAGTTTATCAAAACATCTTTGCTACATGAAATTAGCTTATTTGCACAGATTGTAAACTGTCCTTATTCTGCCTAATTGAAAAGTTCTGGATCCATATTGTGCCAGAATGAATTCAGTTTTCATCTCTCCCAACAAGGCAATGGGAACCTAGTTTGTGGCTGCTTTCTGGGTGTTTATTTGGGCTTATCAGAGAATTCCTGGATTGGAATATACCTTGGAGAGATACAAGGTCCCTTCCAACTCTGTATTCTGTTATTCTGATATGCACTGAAAATAATGGGCATTTTCCTTTTACGCATCTCTAAAACATCTTTTTTTTTTAATTGATCCTTTAATTAGAAATACCTGTGTCCCATCTTTCTAGTATCTAGCTCTCTGCCAAGCAAAGCTGGCCCTCTTTTTTCTGACAATATTTCCAACAGTCATAGTCCATCTATATGGAGATGAGGAAAGGACAGCAATGCCAAAGGGAAGAAAGCTTTCCCCTTGTTTCATAAGCTGGCAGACATATCGCAAATAGCATCCTGTGTGCATGAAGCTTGTCTCTCTCTCTCTCTCTCTCTCTTTCTATGAAGAGTCAAGGCTTTCATTTCAATTTTTCTAGATGCAAGCCTGCCTCGCTTTTCCTCTAAGAAAGAATAGCTGTGCTTGCAAGCAAATGTTAGGTGAGCTAAGACAACTGGCAACCTGTCACATGTGTCTCTTAGGAGGTATGGTTGTTAAATCCATTCACATAAAGAGTGTGATGGGTTCCCCCTCTCCTTCAAGAAAATAACCAATATTGAAAACATTACCAGGCTGGAACAGAGCAGGAGAAATTGGACATTTTGCGATTCTGGTTCTGTTTGCTTTTGCTTTAATAGTAGTGCTTGCTGTTTAAACTGTAATAGGAGGGCGTCAGCAGCTGTTATTTGCTCTCTGTTTTGGCTTTAATGCATACTATCTTGCACAGTGTAAATAGATATGTTGTTGCTTTTCAGAGCATGACACAATAAATAATCTTGAATTTCCAATAAACAAAACTGTCTCCTCTAAATTTACATGTTTCTTTTTTATTTCAGCCCACACAATGGATACTTTCTCCCTTCTACCTAATGGGGGAGGGGGGGTCAAGGGTCAAGCCTGGCACAACAAGCAGAAATGCCTGGATTTCTTCATGTTCTTCAAATGCTCTTTATTTTCTCCATTGTGCTGCCTTCCCCTGTGAAAAGTGAGGGGAGGGGAAACACCATCACGAAGCAGCTTTACCAGGAGTCAAAGGAGATCATGTAGTATACAAATGTTCCCTAAAAGGAGTTTGTATAGACTGGGCAAGATTAACAATTCTAGAAGCACAGTCAGGCCTAAAATAAGGAACGGAGGATTATAAACTTATGTTAATCTAAATTAGAATATATACACTATGTGATTGGATACCGCAGTAGGATATCACACATCACATGCCTTATGAGGTTAGTCAGGCCATTATGATGTAACTATGGTAATGAGGCAGGACTACAAAGACAATGAGGATCTGGAAAAACAAAGAGGAAGTGTTTCATGAACAGTTTCTTTCGAGAGAGTTTTGCTTTCCCAAATCTCCATTCAGCTATCTTTCCCCAGTTTATCAGTATTCCTTGGCCTTCCAAATGTTTCATTGCAATGGTTTATTTTATAAACAGAAAGCATACAGTAAGTCCTTGACTTACAACCATTTGTTTAATCGTCATTCAAAATTTTAACAGCACTGAAAAAGTGACTTATGATTGGATCTTGCACTTACAACTGTTGCAGAATCTCCTTGATCACATGATCAAAATTCAGACGCTTAGCAACTGGCATGTATTTACAATAGTTGCAATGTCCCAGGGTCATGTGACCACCATTTGTGACCTTCCCACTGGCTTCCAACAAACAAAGACAATGAGGGAAGCTGGATTTACTTAACAACCACTGATTCACTTAATAACTATAGTAATTTGCTTTACAGGTGTGGGGAAAAAGTTGTAAAATCAGGGGTGACTGGCTTAAGAATCACTGTGCTTATCAACAGAAATTCTGGTCCCAATTGTGATCATAAATTGAGGACTATCTGTAGTTTTCCTGGGAAAGGGAGTAGTTGTTCAATTTGACACCTCACAGCTGAGCCAGTGCTTCATTTTCCTGGGAAATATATATTTGGACTAGAAACTTTTAATTTGTACCTTCTCTCTATTTTCCTTCAACCATCTATGTGCAGAAACACGCACTATAAGAGAGCCAGATTGGTATAGTGGTTTGGGCCTAGAAACCAGGAAACAGTGAGTTCATGCCTCAGGCATGAAAGCCAGTTGAGTGACTTTGGGTCAGTCACTTTCAGCCCAACCCACCTCACAGGGTTATTGTTGTGAGGAAAGTAGGAGGAGGAAGGAGTATATGTATGTTTGTTGCTTTGAATGACTTATAAGAGACATAATGGCACAGTAGTTAGAATGAAGTATTGCAGACAAATCTGTCCACTGCCAACAGCTCGATCATGACCGGCTCAAGGTGAACTCAGTCCTCCATCCTTCTGAGGTCAGTGAAATGAGGACCCAAATTATTGGGAGCAATATGCTGATTTGTAAACTGCTTAGAGAGGGCTGTAAACACTATGAAGCGGTATATAAATCTAAGTGCTATTGCTATAAGGCAGGGGTGTCAAACTCACATTGTCACGGTGGTGTCACATGACGTATTGAGAGTTTCCCCCCTTTGCTAAAAGGTGTGGGCATAGCCAGGGTGTGACACATCTGGCCCATGGGCCAGGTGTTTGACAGTCCTGCTATAAGGTGATAAAGGTGGGATTAAAAAATAGATTCCTAAATCTATTGTGGTTAATAGTAATGTACATATGGGCTGTCATGTGATCAATAACAGTAAAGAAAATAGCCCCTTTTATAGAATACTATGCATGTTTCTGTGTGCTGTAAAAACAAATGCATGTATGCTATACCATTAGATGAAAGGTAAAGTAAATTCCCTCTCAAGTCAAGGCAATTATACAGGAGTATCCCTGGCAGGAATTTGTAGATATTTTGCCATTCCTGCATCTAAAGGCAAACTGGAATCCTGAAGTTCCTCCCCAAATGGACTCCGGCCATATCTGCAGTTCTGCCACTATTATTGGAGAGTAAATGTTTATATTATTGCATAACTTGGTAAGCACACCCAAAACTCATGGATGGCAATTACAATCTATATATGAACAATCTGCCATCTAGGTATCTTACTACTTAAGATTAAGCAGTGGATAATTTGAGGAAACTGTTTCATCATTTCACCACATTCAGTTTTGCAACACAAAGGGAACAAAATACTTAATGTGACTGGAGTTAAGCCACCTACACATATCCAAATACAGCATATTTCTCCCAATTGCTTATCTTCTGTATGACCTGACCCCTTCATTTCAGAAGAAGCAAAGCAGACCTGTTGCACTTTCTATTGACACTCAACACTTTAAATCTCTCTCATCTGTCACCTGTTGGCTAAAGAATACATAAGAGCAAAGCAGAAAAAAGTGAGTCGACTCTGTTTATTTCAGAGCAAGCCAACCATATTCATTTTGTTTCCAGTGTGGGTGTTATTTTTGGCAGATCCTGGTTGCAGAGAACTGCAGATGAAATTAATAATGAATAGCACTACTTCTGAAAAAGATTTAGAAGCAAAGAAAACAGCTGCAGCTACCTCTGATCACATCATAGGGCCAGCCTATATAAAACAAATTATTAATGAATTGATCATATAAATTGACTGGGATCAAATCATTAGATTCTAATTCAGAATGGGCCCTAGATGAGAGAGAGAGAGAGAGAGAGAGAGAGAGAGAGAGAGAGAGATCCATTCCATTACCCAACACTTCTGAATCCAATGCACCTGAGATTAGTTCAGGCTATTGCAGGGGTGTCAAACTCGCAGTGTCACATGATGTCTCGTGACATATCGGGACTTTTTTCCCCTTCGCTAAACCAGGTGCGGGTGGGGCCAGCCCATGATGCTTCCGGCCTGCAGGCTACAAGTTTGATACCCCTGGGCTATTGCAAGTTCTGTTGGTTCTGTTCATCCATTAGGACCTGGTTTACGATACAGAGTTTAGGCTACTTACCTCCTTTTGAGTCAATGCTTATGGCAGGTCAAGTCTCAGACTTCTGTTGCATCAAAAGTCTACATTAGATCTGGACAAATAACTTTTGCTTTCATATGTATGTATATTGCTGCTGCCCAATCAAGTAGTTTTTCATCCACATTTTAAAATGTGAAGTCAGACTGAGGTAAATATGCAGGGTTATGAGAAATATGGATTAAGTCCTACTGTTATTTATTATTTAAGTCCTACTGTTATTTGGCTTATAATGTCTCATGGGCATAGCATACTATACCATCTTTTACAAAATAAAAAACCATTGAGGCAGCTGTTTTTGATCTCCTGGCAATTGATATCAGAGGCAGCCTTTTCCCCCTTTAAAGGTCATTTCCCTTTTTAAGTAAATGTGGTTCATACATGTTCATTTTGGCTTTCACAGATGCAAAATCAAACAAAATGGGTTCATACTGCAAAGTTAGGGTCATGAGTTATTGTGGAGTTGTCATATTGGTCTAAGAAAGGTTTCTAGGACCCATTTATGACTGTGTAAGCATGGAGAATTTCAATAGAAGCTCAGGAGTCCCTATAACCAACTTTTCTTTTGCAATGTGCAGATCTGGTATCAGAGACAATCAGATATTATACATTTTTTAAACATAGGAATCTTCTTACTGTAAGAGATTATAGAAAACAAAAGCTTATTAGATGTTCTGCAAAACTCCTCCACCAGGATAGCATAGCTGCTATTTGAGAAGCCTAATTCATATCCTATAGATTTTAAAACTCCAAAATGAGTTTTCAGCAAGTTGCATAATTATGTTTGCCTTGTCTCTCTACAGCCATATTCACATATGCAAGCCTTCTCATCTTTTGTCTGACATTTATGATTCCCTACATTAAGTCTCTCTGTTTGGCTGTGTACAGTTGAAGTGCATGGAAGGAGATATCCTCTAATAGACTTGGTGAGCAGTGAGGTTGTGAGAAATAATTTAGAATCGACTAGGGAAGCATAATGCTTTTTAATTGCCATCAAGTACCGTGTCACAGGCATGTATTATTGATACTGATTATCCCTATAAAACACTTGCTTTTCTGTGTATTCAGCTTTGATATTTGATATCTTACTGTGTATCTTTCATTTTCTTCCTTTGCCTTCTACTGGGTTTTTGGATGGAAATCCCATTTTTTCACATCCTGTTTACTGTTTCTCATTCTGCTTTTCTTTCTAATTGCATCATTTCATGATGCTTGATTTTCTGTTTCATTTCTGCCCAGGGCTCTTTCCTTCTTTTCCTAGTACAATTTTATTCCTCCAACCTCCTTTCACTTTGTACTCCTTTTTACTATAACCACTTCAGTTCCTCTTTTTTCCTCATCTGACTTGCCTACCTTTATCCCACGTTACATGTTTGTAGACAAAGGGCAGCTAATCGATTGGGCACCACAAATACATTGAAATTAAGGAACAATTTTGACTGTCCAGATAAAATAGGCAATAGGATTTATTCTGCACCTGGCACACAGTATGGGGAAAATAGATTGAAAGTTAAGAATGATAAAAAAGCCCTCGTTAACATGAAGAAAGGAGTTTGGGTAAGGCACAATACTGCAAAGATGAATAAGCTTTTTTTCTTACAACAAGAAAATATGTAAAATCCTTCTGTTATATAGTTTAACTGGGAGTCTAGCAAGGCAAAAAGGTTACAAGCATTTTAATGTCTCTAATTTCTATAACCTAATTAACAGATTTGGGAGAGGAGTAGTTAAAAATAAGTGCCATACAAAATATAAGGAAAGTAATTATTCTTCCCTAGTCTGCAATACTGATAAGAATACATGGACTAAATAGAAACCCCAGCAATGGTGTACCCCCTTCTCAAGAGGCCATTAGAGGACTTTCCATCCTAGACCACTATCCAGATCCAATCTTCCTTCTATGGGGAAGGTTGGGGAAAACAGTAGCTTAGTTTAGTTTAGTTTATTGTCATTGCACCTCGTACAACGAAATCAAACACCATCTTCAGTGCACATCATGACCATGAAAATAAACACAAGCACACATCCTTCACCCTCCACACATTGAATCAAAAAACCCCAACACTGCACCAACACTACACTATACAGTAGAATTCAAAAGAGCTACTGCCCTGGGATAGAAGCTGTTTTTCAGCCTATTTGTGCTTATTTTTATTATTCTGTACCGTCTGCCAGATGGTAATAGTTCAAAAAAGAGTGTCCAGGATGAGATGTATCTTTGAGAATGTTTTGACCTGTCTTAAGGCAGCAGGAGCTATAAAGCTCTTCCAAAGAGGAGAGAGGGCAACCAATGATCTTCTGGGCAATGACCCCACTGGAGTGCTTTCCTATCTGTCACTGTGCAATTGGCAAACCATACAGAGGTTCAGTAAGTTAAGATACTCTCTATAGTGCAGCGGTAGAAGATCACCAGCAGTTTTTC
Source organism: Pseudonaja textilis (assembly GCF_049901715.1). Classification (NCBI taxonomy): domain Eukaryota; kingdom Metazoa; phylum Chordata; class Lepidosauria; order Squamata; family Elapidae; genus Pseudonaja; species Pseudonaja textilis. The sequence goes on along the minus strand of NC_141992.1, from coordinate 46,317,944 downwards.
ATTCAGTTGTTGTTTTCTGAGAAGTCTCAGGTAGTATAATATCTGCTGGGCCCTTTTGACCAGGGCTGCAATGTGAGCACCTCAGGTCAGGTCCTCTTTTAGGGTAACACCCAGAAACTTAAAACTGGCCACTTGTTCCACTCGGTCTCTGTTAGTGTTTGGGGACAAACTCCCAAGCAGAGTGCACAGCAGCAGTCAAGCCAGGCAGCCAAATGAGAGAGAGGCTGGGCCCAAGAGTATACACACACTGGAGATGTTATGTCCTGAGGACTCAAGGAGTTCTCACTCAGGTCCACTCACTTACGTGGGCGTTATTTCCCCCATTCCCATTGGCTGGTCCTCCCCAGCAGCCAGCTATAAAAGCAGGCTGTGGGACCCAACCAGTTGCTGATTGCTGCGAGCCAGTTCCAGGTTTGGCAAGCACGGTCAGCCCTTTATTGTAAAATAAAGTATTGTTGCACTCATGCTCTGGTCAGCCTCTCATTGCTCAAACTTAACACTGGTGACGAGGATGGGATGGCTACCAGAAGCACCTTGCAACCGCTGAGTCACTAGCCACCGATCCGCAGCCCAGAGAGAGCGATCGGCTGGCGATAAGGGAAACGCTGATCCGCAGCCAGAGAGAGCAGTCAGCCAACAAAACGAGCGATCAAAAAGAGCAAAACGCTGATCCGCAGCCAGAGAAAGCGGTCTGATTCAAAGTTAGAAGCGTCTGTGGCCGCTTGTTAGCCCTCTACGGGAAAGTGAAGCGCTGCGAGCCGCAGCCGCTCTGCAGTGGCGCGAAATTCAAGCGGGTGTCATTTGAATTTCGAGTCAGTAGGAAACACAGCACAGCGCTGTAGGAAGTCACTAACGCCCACTTTTGGCGCGAATCAAGACACCTCCAACGGCTAGCAGCCAACGTGGTAACCCAGAGAGAGAAAGAGAGGGTAGCAAAAAACCTCTCCAGAGCTGATATCACTAGCGCTCGTAGTCCCAGAGAGATTTTTTCCGCAGGTAGCCCAGCCGTTCAAGCACCATGAGTTCCAACCCAGTATTCCCGGCGTTTAAACCAGGCGAAGAGAAGTGGGAATCGTATAAGAACCGCTTCAATCATTACATCGATGCGGTCGGCCTGGCGGACGCGGAGAGCACCGGAAAAATCCTATTTCCTAACCTACTGCGGAGCCACCGTTTACGATACCGCCCGCAGCACTCGTAGCGCCGAGAGAATTAAAAAACGTTCTGTGGTCCGAGTTGCTCGAGATCCTCACTAACCACTACGCTCCCAGGCCTTCACAAATCGCCAGGAGGTTCACGTTCCGTATGAGGAAGCAATCAAGTAAGGAGACCATCAATCAATATATGGCCGCCCTCAGAACAGCAGCCCTGCACTGCGGGTTTGGAACATACCTGGAGGACATGCTCCTCGATCAATTAGTTTGTGGGGTCAAGGATCTCAACCTACAGAGGCGCCTGCTAGCTAAAAAAGACCTCAACCTCGCGCAAGCGGTCGAGGAGGCCCTAGCAGCCGAACTAGCAACGAACTCAGCCACCGAAATTCAGGGCCCAAGTGCCAAGCTAGCATCGTTCCCCATCCATTCCGAAGAGGTGGAAGCGGAGGAAACCCACGACGATGAAAACGACATCCACCGCCTCACCAACGACAGACGGTCGCAGGTAGGGGCCAAACAAGAATACACCGGTCCGCCCAAGCACATCACACTGTGCTTAGCATGTGGGGGATCACATCAAAGGGCCACCTGCAAGTTTAAAGGAGCCACTTGCAACAACTGCCATAAGAGGGGGCACATCGCGAGAGTCTGCCAAGCCCCCCAAAGCGCTGCTCACAGACCCCCGTCCTCGCACTCGGGACCACAAAGGCAAGTATTAAACTGTAGCACGCACCGCCTTGCCAGGCGTACTTGCCACACTGTTAGTAAAATTTCTCTCTCCGTTTCCCTAGAAGGTAAACCGTGCCACATGGAGGTTGACACAGGGTCAGCGCTCTCAATAATCTCGTGGAACACCCTCAAGAGACTCCACCCCGGCCTATCTACCACCCGGCTTCAGAGATGCCAGTTCCGTCTGAAGGACTACCAGGGGAAGGCCATTCCCGTGATCGGCAGAGGCAAGTTCTTTGTCAGTTTTAGAGCTTTTAAAGGCCACCTACCTCTAGTGGTAGTTAACGGCGATCTACCCACCTTATTGGGGCTCGATTGGTTTCCCCACCTCGGCCTAGGGCTAACAGGAGTCCATGCTGTCTCAACCTCAGACACTGACTCCTTATTCGCTGACTACGCAGATGTGTTCAGCGAGGAGCTGGGGTGTTATAATGGAACCCCCATCTCGTTCACCGTTGACCCCCAGGCAGTCCCAATCAGATTAAAACCACGTAGAGTTCCATTTGCTATTCGACCAAAACTAGACGCTGAATTGGATAAACTACTAAAACAAGGGGTCATTGAGCCAACAGATTTCGCCAAGTGGGAGACACCCATTGTCACACCCCTCAAAAAAGATGGTAGCCTGAGAATTTGCTTGGACTACAAGACAACAATCAATAAATATTTACAAGTTAGCGCCTACCCTGTGCCCATCATTCAGCACTTATTGCACACATTCGAACCGGGCAGTATTTTTGCTAAATTGGACATGTCTCAAGCATATCAGCAGTTCCCTGTTGATAACCAAACAGCGGAACTTCAGACCATCGTCACTCACAGGGGTGCCTTCCGATGCAAGCGTCTCCAATTTGGCGTAAGTGTTGCCCCAGGTATTTTTCAATCCCTCATGGAGCGGATTTTACAGGGCCTCCCTGGTGTAGTACCCTACTTCGACGACATCTTGGTCTCGGCCAGGGACAGACCCCAACTCTTCCAGAGAGTGCGAGCAGTGTTAGAGAGGTTCAGACAGCATGGCCTCAGGTTAAAAAAGAAAAATGCGCCATTGCCACTAGACAGGTGGACTTTCTGGGTTATAAAATTGACGCCTCTGGCATTCACCCCCTGGAGTCCAAGGTTAGGGCAATCCACGAAGCTCCCACACCAACCTCCAAAACGGAGCTACAAGCTTTCTTGGGACTGCTGAACTTTTATGCATCCTTCTTGCCCCATAAAGCCTCAGTAGCCGAACCCTACACAGATTACTAGACAAAAAGTCACCGTGGCACTGGGGGCACAAAGAAGACCAGGCGTTTAACGCCGTCAAATCACTGCTTACGTCAGAGGCAGTGCTCATCCAATTTGACCCCAACCTTCCTTTAGTACTGGCAGCAGACGCATCCCCTTTTGGAATTGGGGCGGTCCTTAGTCACAGACTCCCCAATGGCGCCGAAGCCCCCATCGCCTTTTTCTCCAGGACGCTCTCGGCCACGGAGCGAAATTACAGCCAAATAGACAAGGAAGCCCTAGCAGCTGTTGCAGCCGTGAAAAAGTTTCACGAATTCCTTTTTGGCCACTTTTTCGAACTGGTCACCGACCATAAGCCCCTCCTGGGCCTACTGGCCGGCGACAAACAGACGCCTCAAGTCCTTTCCCCTAGGATGACAAGGTGGACACTTTTCCTAGCGGCCTACTCATACAAACTTATTCACCGCCCGGGCAAAACTCTATCCCACGCCGGACGCTCTCAGTCGCTGCCCCTTACCCGCTCCGGCTGAAGACCCAGCTCCTGTCAACGCCATTTTCGAAATCACCCAGTTGGACCTGCCCATCACCGCCCTTGACATCGCCGCTAAAACCAAGGCAGACCAAACGCTTGCCCAGGTGCTCGACTGGGTGAGGAGGGGTGGCCGGGAGGCAACGTTGATAACAAATTCGCACCCTTTAAGACTCGCATGCAGGAGCTGTCCAGTTTGCAGGGTTGTCTACTGTGGGGCACTCGAGTGGTCATTCCGACCTCGCTGCGTAACCGAGTCCTGGAGGCGTTGCACGAGGACACCCGGCATCGTGAGAATGAAGGCATTAGCACGCAGCTACGTGTGGTGGCCGGGTCTAGACGAGGACATTGTCAATTGGGTAAGTTCCTGCAGCATTTGCCAGGAATCCCGTCCTGCTCCCCCATGGCCACCCCTACCAGATGGGAGAGTGCCAGCGCCCCTTGGTCTAGAATCCATATCGATCTGGCCGGCCCGTGCATGGAAAGATGTTCCTAGTGGTCGTGGACGCTTATTCCAAGTGGATAGACGTGGCACTGCTATCCACGACCACCACACTAGCAATCACCAACGCGTTAACGCGCCTGTTCGATTACACATGGACTGCCCGACTCCTTGGTCTCCGATAATGGCCCACAGTTCGCATCAGTAGAATTCAGCCGTTTTGCAGCCAACCTAGGCATTCGCCACATTTTCACAGCCCCATTTCACCCTGCGAGTAATGGATTGGCTGAAAGGGCCGTCAGGACCACCAAAGAGGCCCTCGCTAGGTTTGGCAGAGATGACTGGCACCACAAACTCTCACGGTTCCTGATGAGCCAGCACTCAACCCCCTGTGCAGTCACCAATAAGTCCCCATCGGAACTTCTGATGGGCCGGCGCCTGAGGACTGTATTGGACAGACTGCACCCACAATACTGCCTGACTCTCCCCGCTTCTACTTCGGGGTTAGACATTTTATGTTACAGGAGCCGATATTCGCAAGGAATTTCGCTGGGGACCCACTTTGGATTCCAGGCGAGGTCATCGCCGTCACCGGGCCGAGATCGTATAGAGTCAGGCTGGAGGATGGTCGCGTCTGGAGGAGACACATAGACCAACTCAGAAGGCGCCTCAGCAACCTCGCCAACGAGAACCCAGAGTCTCCAGTCGAAAGGGAACCGTCTCATCCGCCGCCCAGCCACATCGCACCCAGCGACCAGTCTGTGCCAGCGGTGCGTCCCGGTCAGCCCAAACTCAGACAACAGCGCCCAGAGAGCTGACCAGCCTGATCCGACCCACGAGACCTCGACCCCAGTAACCAACCCGGTGGTTTCGAGGATGCCCAGTCCAGCGAGAGTGTTGGCGACACTATGCCGGCTCAACCGTCACAGACTGATACCGAACAGACAGACAATGTTCCCGAGTTGCGCCGCTCCGGCGCAACACAAACCCCCATCTACCTCAAGGACTATGCATGTTCGCATCTGGGGGAAGGGGTGTTATGTCCTGAGGACTCAAGGAGTTCTCACTCAGGTCCACTCACTTTGTGTGGGCGTTATTTCCCCCATTCCCATTGGCTGGTCCTCCCCAGCAGCCAGCTATAAAAGCAGGCTGTGGGACCCAACCAGTTGCTGATTGCTGCGAGCCAGTTCCAGGTTTGGCAAGCACGGTCAGCCCTTTATTGTAAAATAAAGTATTGTTGCACTCATGCTCTGGTCAGCCTCTCATTGCTCAAACTTAACAGGAGACAAAAACACTGTTTGTAGTTTTAAATAGTTATTTAATTCATTTAGAATTTAAGCAGTGTCATTCAGTCCATATGTCATTATCCAATATATCCATCCAGTAACTTAGTTCATTAAACTAGTCAATACAATGTCCTTATCTTCTCCTTCTGATACCTTTCTCTCGAAGACAACGCTGAGTATGCACAGGATATCAGCTCACAAAGTAAACAGTCCTTTTGTTCAGTAGAAACGGTATCCAGCACAGTAGCCAACAAGCAGTAACAAACAGACGTCTCAAACAGTAGTAAACAGCAGGCAGCAGAGATCAGAGAAACCAGGGACCAGGAACCAGGAACAGTAACCAGAAACCAGGAACAGTAACCAGCAAGAAGGGTTACGTTTCTCTCACTGCCTTTTATTGCAGCTTGCAACCGCACCCTTAATTATCTAATTACATTGCAGTTTGGTGCTTAAAGCTACAAACACTTAAACCTAGGTTTATATATTTAGTCACCCAAACCTAGTTGGTGTATCCATATACCCAACATTCTCCCCTTTGGGTGATATAAATATATAATACATTTACAATCTAAACCCATACCTTTCACAACTTTCTAGGTGCTTAATGGCACCTTGGGCTTTAGTAAAATTATCAGCTATATTGTCCTCCGACATGCAGTACTCCAGCTGTATCATTTTACTCTGTACAGATTGTCTAACGTTTAGGTACCTTAAATCTGTATGCTTGCTCCTAGTTTTTACTGCAATATTTGTGGCCATTTGAATTGCTGCCTGATTATCTTCATGTACAATTATAGGATAATTTACAGTTATACCCATATCATTCAACATTTGTTTATACATGATTAACTCAGTACATAATAGTGATAAACAGGAGAATTCTGCCTCCATAGTAGATAAACTTATATGCTGTTGTCTAATTGACTTCCAACCTATTAATGTCTTACCCAGCATTATGGCTGTTCCTGAAGTCGACTTTCTTGTGTCTCTTTCTGATGCAAAGCTAGCATCTGCATAAGCACTCAATATGAGATCACCTTTTGGTTCTATATACAGTGCATGGTGTAATGTTCCTTTAAGATATCTTAAGATTCTTTTCAATGCATTCCAATGACATTGAAGTGGATCATTATTATGTCGTGCCAGTTGATTAATGCTATAAGCTATATCTGGCCTTGACCAATTGCTAATGTATGATAAGCTACCAATCAAAGATTGATATATTGCCTTATCAAACTTGGGACTTTGAGTATCCATTTTGCAAATATCCTGACTCATTGGAGTCTTTGCAGGCTTACAAAGTTCCATCTTATAATCTATTAGCAATTTAGATATCTTATCTTCCTGAGATATCTTAAAACCTTTCTGTGTTTTCAGTATATTCAAACCTAGATATCTCTTTATCTCCCCTAATTGCTTGATTTTTATTTTCTTAGCTAATGATGCTATTATTTTATTTGCTTCATCATTAGTCTCAGTAATCAACGCAATATCATCAGTGAACAATAATAATAATGATATGTTCCCATTTGTCTCCCTCTTAAACAGACATGGGTCGGCTAAACCAGCTTTAAACCCTATATTGTTTAGTTCCTTCACAATATACTGGTTCCATTCATAGCCAGATTGTTTAAGACCATAAAGGCTCTTTTTAACAACCAACAATCATTATTATTTTCACCTTTAAATCCAATAGGCCTTTTCATATATACAGTATGTCTTAGTGGAGCGTGCAAGTAAGCAGTTTCCACATCTAAATGGTTAACTATATATTTCTTGCTTGCTGCCCACACTAAAGCTGCCCTTAATGTTGCTGCTTTAAGACTAGGTGCAAATACTTCATCATAGTCATTGGCACTTTGTCTAAAACCTTGGGCTACTAATCTTGCCTTATGGATTATATTTCCATCCTTATCAGTTTTTATCTTAAAAATCCATTTGCAGCCAATGGGTTTTTATACCTACAGGTAATCTCGCATTTTCATATACTTTCATATCCTTCAAGGATCTCAATTCCTTATTCATTGCTGCATACCAATTTTCCTTATCTTTAGAAGGATACCTTTTTATCTCATCCACAGTATATGGAACTCTATTTACCTGGCACACTGTGTTAGCCTGGTATCTATCAGAGCGGTCTAGATATTCGTGTAGTTCTTCTGGGAATTACAGGGCTTGTATGAGGACTTTTTGAATTACTACTTGTTCATGTTCCTCATCTTGCTCAGCTATTGGTTCTATTTCTTCTTCTATGGGCACAATTTCTTCCTGTATTTCTCTCTTTACTTTATTTTTAAAGTTACAGGGATACTTAATGGGATTTCTGTAGGATTCAATAATTACCTCTTTATTGTTATCCTGTTCTAACTTATCCCATCCTACGTGCTCTAGAAATTGGGCATTGGCACTACATAACACCTTAGATGTGCCTTTTCCCAAAATCTATATGCCCTATGGTTTGCTTGGTAACCAACGAAGAAAAATTGTTTAGCTCTGTGTTGCCCTTTACGCCTGAGTTGTGTAGGGATATGCACCCATGCTGGTGCGCAAATGTGTGCATGTAACTCAGATCAGGCTTCCTGCCATGCCACATGGTGAATGGTATTTCACCAGTAGTTGAGTTAACAACGTTGTTCAATATGTTATTAGCACACATTGCAGCCTCCCCCCACACATAATCAGGTAATCCAGAATCAGTTATCTATTGTTCTAACCATTGCCTGCAGTGTTTGGCCTCTTCTTTCTATAAATGCGTTGTGTTGTGGTCTGTATGGTGCAGATTTCTTGTGCTCTATTCCAGCTACCTTTAATCTATTCTGGAATTTGCTGTTAACAAATTCCATTACCATTATCTGTCACCAAGGTTATCAGTTGCCGTTTAGTCTTTCTTTCTGCAAACTTTAACCAGTTGAAGAAATGTTGATATATTTCAGTTTTGCTTTTCATTAAGTAGCAAAACCCATATCTAGAAGTAATGGTCCATAATGCTCAGTATATAGCGAGCACCCCCATACTGGGTTTCTTTGGACCTATAATGTCTGCAAATACTACTTCTAAAGGTTCTTTAGTTTTGAAACCATTTAGCCTATTTGCAGGCAATATTTTACTCTTATCTTCACAGCAGACATTACAACGCAAATATTTATCACAGGGTTTTAACCTTATTCCTTCAGATAACTCTACTGTACGTTTTAGCATTTTAAAATTTACATGCCCCAATACGCCTATGCAATAAATGGATACATTCATTATGAGGCTTTATATTGTTAAATACAGTCTGTGCCTCCCCTTTCTTACTATCATGTAAGACATACAATGCTCCATTTAAAGCTGCAGTTACCTTTTTGTTATCTTTTTCCAGTATGCACTTATTATTCTTAAATGTAACTACATAACCTAGTTTATCTAATACTCTTACAGAAAGCAAGTTCATCTTTAACTGTGGTACATACAACATTTTTATATTCTGGTTTAAGCATGGACGGTATGCAATACCTTCACCCTTGGCCTTGAGGTGCCAGCCGTTAGCGAGTGATATATGCTGAGAGCTTGTTGACATTTTTATAAACTTTGTCTTATCTCTCGTGATGCAGTGGGATGCACCACTGTCCACCACCCATAAATCATTCTTCACATCACAGTTGCTAAAACGTGGCTAGTTCAAAGGATTTCTTTGGCTTCTTTACATTCTGGCTTTTTCCTTTTTCTGCAGAATCTTGCCAAATGTCCTCTGCCTCCACAATTAAAACACTTTTTAATTGTGTATGCCCGTCGAAGATAACTTCTCTTCTTCCGGGTGCTTTACTTTACATAGCTGGTTTCTTTCAAGCTTTGAAGATAAGTTCTCTTCTTTATTAGGCTTATCTGCTCTCAGCTGGTCACGTTCAAACCTTCTTCTGGCTTCTTCTAATAGCCTGCGGTAATCTAGGTTACTGATAAACTGTCTTTTGGCAATACTTCTAAAGCAGTCACAAAATCATCATAGCTTCGATCCAAAGAAGACAGTATGATGTATACTTGTTGCAACTCATTAAATATAAGCTCTTTTTCTTGTAATTCTTGAAAAATGCTTTTCATACAGTTTAAATGAGTTAACATGTCTCCATTCTTCTCAAGATGTGTTCTAAACAGCTTCCGTGTAAGATAGATATGAGCTCCTACACTGTCTCGAACATAAATCTTTTTGAGATTCTCCCAGCAGTTAGCAGCATTTCCCTCTCCACGGATATGAATCAGTTGCTGGTCTGAGAGAGTCAGTCCTATGATGCATAAAGCCTGCTCATTCTTTCGTTCATAGTCTTGTATCTTTTTGGCATCCTCTTCAACAGTAGGATCTAAGTTAGATACATCTGGTGGGTTCGTTATTATGTCCCACAAACCTTCTCTTCGCCAGAAGTAAACTACATTCATTGACCATGAAACATAGTTTGTTCCATCTAGTCTGGATATCATGGACAGACTTGGCAAATTACTTGTGCTGCATTGCTCTTCAGATAAATAACTATTCAACAAACAGTTTGTACAGTAATGTGCAACTCACCCCAAAAATCTCTCTGCAATATCCTGGTTAGTTAGACTGTGCTCACTCCTGGGCCCATAACCAATGTTAGTGTTTGGGGACAAACCCCCAAGCAGAGTGCAAGCAGTCAAGCCAGGCAGCCAAATGAGAGAGGCTGGGCCCAGAGTATACACACACTGGAGATGTTGTGTCCACTGAGGACTCAGGAGTTCTCACTCAGGTCCACTCACTTACGTTAAGGCGTTATTTCCCCATTCCCATTGGCTGGTCCTCCCCAGCAGCCAGCTATAAAAGCAGGCTGTGGGACCCAACAGTTGCTGATTGCTGCGAGCCAGTTCAGGTTTGGCAAGCACGGTCAGCCCCCTTATTGTAAAATAAAGTATTGTTGCACTCATGCTCTGGTCAGCCTCTCATTGCTCAAACTTAACACTGGTGACGAGGATGGGATGGCTACCAGAAGCACCTTGCAACCGCTGAGTCACTTTACACGATCCGCATGCCCAGAAGCGATCGGCTGGCGATAAAGAAGAAAAGCAGCGATCCGCAGCCAGAGAGAGCGGTCAGCCAACAAAAAGCGAGCGATCAAAAAGAGCAAAGCGCTGATCCGCAGCCAGAGAAAGCGGTCTGATTCAAAGTTAGAAGCGTCTGTAGCCGCTTGTTAGCCCGCTACGGGGAAAGTGAGCGCTGCGAGCATGGCACGCTCTGCAATTGGCGCGAAATTCAAGCGGGTGTCATTTGAATTTGAGTCAGTAAAGCTCCACAACACAGCGCTGTGGAGTCACTAACGCCCCACTTTTGGCGCGAATCAAGACACCTCCAACGGCTAGCAGCCAGCGTGGTAACCCAGAGAGAAAGAGGGTAGCAAAAAGCCTCTCCAGGCTGATATCACTAGCGCTCGTAGTCCCAGAGATTTTTCCGCAGGTAGCCCAGCCGTTCAAGCACCATGAGTTCCAGCCCAGTATTCCGGCGTTTAAACCAGACGAAGAGAAGTGGGAATCGTATAGAACCGCTTCAATCATTACATCGATGCGGTCGGCCTGGCGGCGGACGCGAGAGAAACACCGGAAAAAAAATCCTATTTCCTAACCTACTGCTTGGAGCCACCGTTTACGATACCGCCGCAGCACTCGTGGCGCCGAGAGAATTAAAAAACGTTCCGTGGTCCGAGTTGCTCGAGATCCTCACTAACCACTACGCTCCCAGGCCTTCACAAATGCGCCAGGAGGTTCACGTTCCGTGTGAGGAAGCAATCAAGTAAGGAGACCATCAATCAATATGTGCGCCCTCAGAACAGCAGCCCTGCACTGCGGGTTTGGAGCGTACCTGGAGGACATGCTCCTCGATCAATTAGTTTGTGGGGTCAAGGATCTCAACCTACAGAGGCACCTGCTAGCTAAAAAAAGACCTCAACCTCGCGCAGCGAGTCGAGGAGGCCTAGCAGCCGAACTAGCAACGAACTCAGCCACCGAAATTCAGGGCCCAAGTGCCAAGCTAGCATCGTTCCCCATCCATTCCGAAGAGGTGGAAGCGGAGGAAACCCACGACGATGAAAAGCGACATCCACCGCCTCACCAACGACAGACGGTCGCAGGAGTAGGGCCAAACAAAGAATACACACGGTCCGCCCAAGCACATCACACTGTGCTTAGCATGTGGGGATCACATCAAAGGAGCCACCTGCAAGTTTAAAGGAGCCACTTGCAACAACTGCCATAAGAGGGGCACATCGCGAGAGTCTGCCAAGCCCCCAAAGCGCTGCTCACAGACCCCGTCCTCGCACTCCCGGGACCACAAAGGCAAGTATTAAACTGTAGCACGCACCGCCTTGCCAGGCGTACTTGCCACACTGTTAGTAAAATTTCTCTCTCCGTTTCCCTAGAAGGTAAACCGTGCCACATGGAGGTTGACACAGGGTCAGCGCTCTCAATAATCTCGTGGAACACCCTCAAGAGACTCCACCCGGCCTATCTACCACCCGGCTTCAGAGATGCCAGTTCGGTCTGAAGGACTACCAGGGAAGGCCATTCCGTGATCGGCAGAGGCAAGTTCTTTGTCAGTTTTAGAGCTTTTAAAGGCCACCTACCTCTAGTGGTAGTTAACGGCGATCTACCCACCTTATTGGGGCTCGATTGGTTTCCCCACCTCGGCCTAGGGCTAACAGGAGTCCATGCTGTCTCAACCTCAGACACTGACTCCTTGTTAAGCTGACTATGCAGATGTGTTCAGCGAGGAGCTGGGGTGTTATAATGGAACCCCCATCTGCGTTCACCGTTGACCCCCAGGCAGTCCCAATCAGATTAAAACCACGTAGAGTTCCATTTGCTATTAGACCAAAACTAGGCAGCTGAATTGGATAAACTACTAAAACAAGGGGTCATTGAGCCAACAGATTTCGCCAAGTGGGAGACACCCATTGTCACACCCCTCAAAAAAGATGGTAGCCTGAGAATTTGCTCGGACTACAAGACAACAATCAATAAATATTTACAAGTTAGCGCCTACCCTGTGCCCGTCATTCAGCACTTATTGCACACATTCGAACCGGGCAGTATTTTTGCTAAATTGGACATGTCTCAAGCATATCCAGCAGTTCCCTGTTGATAACCAAACAGCGGAACTTCAGACCATAAATCACTCCACAGGGGTGCCTTCCGATGCAAAGCGTCTCCAATTTGGCGTAAGTGTTGCCCCAGGTATTTTTCAATCCCTCATGGAGCGGATTTTACAGGGCCTCCCTGGTGTAGTACCCTACTTCGACGACATCTTGGTCTCGGCCAGGGACAGACCCCAACTCTTCCAGAGTGCGAGCAGTGTTAGAGAGGTTCAGACAGCATGGCCTCAGGTTAAAAAAAAAAAAAATGCGCCATTGCCACTAGACAGGTGGACTTTCTGGGTTATAAAATTGACGCCTCTGGCATTCACCCCCTGGGTCAAGGTTAGGGGCAATCCCACGAAGCTCCACACCAACCTCCAAAACGGAGCTACAAGCTTTCTTGGGACTGCTGAACTTTTATGCATCCTTCTTGCCCCATAAAGCCTCAGTAGCCGAACCCCTACACAGATTACTAGACAAAAAGTCACCGTGGCACTGGGGGCACAAAGAAGACCAGGCGTTTAACGCCGTCAAATCACTGCTTACGTCAGAGGCAGTGCTCATCCAATTGACCCCAACCTTCCTTTAGTACTGGCAGCAGACGCATCCCCTTTTGGAATTAGGGGCGGTCCTTAGTCACAGACTCCCCAATGGCGCCGAAGCCCCATCGCCTTTTTCTCCAGGACGCTCTCGGCCACGGAGGCGAAATACAGCCAAATAGACAAGGAAGCCCTAGCAGCTGTTGCAGCCGTGAAAAAGTTCACGAATTCCTTTAGCCACTTTTTGAACTGGTCACCGACCATAAGCCCCTCCTGGGCCTACTGGCGTGACAAACAGACGCCTCAAGTCCTTTCCCCTAGGATGACAAGGTGGACACTTTTCCTAGCGGCCTACTCATACAAACTTATTCACCGCCCGGGCAAAACTCTATCCCACGCCGGCGCTCTCAGTCGCTGCCCTTACCCGCTCAGGCTGAAGACCCAGCTCCTGTCAACGCCATTTTCGAAATCACCCAGTTGGACCTGCCCATCACCGCCCTTGACATCGCCGCTAAAACCAAGGCAGACCAAGCGCTCGCCCAGGTGCTCGACTGGGTGAGGAGGGGGTGGCCGGGAGGCAACGTTGATAACAAATTCGCACCCTTTAAGACTCGCATGCAGGAGCTGTCCAGTTTGCAGGGTTGTCTACTGTGGGGCACTTTCGAGTGGTCATTCCGACCTCGCTGCGTAACCCGAGTCCTGGAGGCGTTGCACGAGGGACACCCCGGCATCGTGAGAATGAAGGCATTAGCACGCAGCTCGTGTGGTGGCCGGGTCTAGACGAGGACATTGTCAATTGGGTAAGTTCCTGCAGCATTTGCCAGGAATCCCGTCCTGCTCCCCCCATGGCCACCCCTACCAGATGGGAGAGTGCCAGCGCCCCTTGGTCTAGAATCCATATCGATCTGGCCCGGCCCCGTGCATGGAAAGATGTTCCCTAGTGGTGCGTGGACGCTTATTCCAAGTGGATAGGCGTGGCACTGCTATCCACGACCACCACACTAGTAATCACCAACGCGTTAACGCGCCTGTTAGATTACACATGGACTGCCCGACTCCTTGGTCTCCGATAATGGCCCACAGTTCGCATCAGTAGAATTCAGCGTTTTGCAGCCAACCTAGGCATTCGCCACATTTTCACAGCCCCATTTCACCCTGCGAGTAATGGATTGGCTGAAAGGGCCGATCAGGACCACCAAAGAGGCCCTCGCTAGGTTTGGCAGAGATGACTGGCACCACAAACTCTCCACGGTTCCTGATGAGCCAGCACTCAACCCCCTGTGCAGTCACCAATAAGTCCCCATCGGAACTTCTGATGGGCCGGCGCCTGAGGACTGTATTGGACAGATTGCACCCACAATACTGCCCTGACTCTCCCCACGCTTCTACTTCGGGGGTTAGACATTTTATGTTACAGGAGCCGATATTCGCAAGGAATTTCGCTGGGGACCCACTTTGGATTCCAGGCGAGGTCATCGCCGTCACCGGGCCGAGATCGTATAGAGTCAGGCTGGAGGATGGTCGCGTCTGGAGGAGACACATAGACCAACTCAGAAGGCGCCTCAGCAACCTCGCCAATGAGAACCCAGAGTCTCCAGTCGAAGGGGAACCGTCTCATCCGCCCCGCCCAGCCACATCGCACCCAGCGACCAGTCTCAGCCAGCGGTCGGGTCCCGGTCAGCCCAAACTCAGACAACAGCGCCCAGAGAGCTGACCAGCCTGATCCGACCCACGAGACCTCGACCCCAGTAACCAACCCGGTGGTTTCCGAGGATGCCCAGTCCAGCGAGTGTTGGCGACACTATGCCGGCTCAACCGTCACAGACTGATACCGAACAGACAGACAATGTTCCCGAGTTGCGCCGCTCCGGCGCATCAACACAAACCCCCATCTACCTCAAGGACTATGCATGTTCGCATCTGGGGGAAGGGGTGTTATGTCCTGAGGACTCAAGGAGTTCTCACTCCAGGTCCACTCACTTTGTGTGGCGTTATTTCCCCCATTCCCATTGGCTGGTCTCCCCAGCAGCCAGCTATAAAAGCAGGCTGCGGGACCCAACCAGTTGCTGATTGCTGCAGGCCAGTTCCAGGTTTGGCAAGCACGGTCAGCCCTTTATTGTAAAATAAAGTATTGTTGCACTCATGCTCTGGTCAGCCTCTCATTGCTCAAACTTAACAGGAGACAAAAACACTGTTTGTAGTTTTAAATAGTTATTTAATTCATTTAGAATTTAAGCAGTGTCATTCAGTCCATATGTCATTATCCAATATATCCATCCAGTAACTTAGTTCATTAAACTAGTCAATACAATGTCCTTATCTTCTCCTTCTGATACCTTTCTCTCGAAGACAACGCTGAGTATGCACAGGATATCAGCTCACAAAGTAAACAGTCCTTTTGTTCAGTAGAAACGGTATCCAGCACAGTAGCCAACAAGCAGTAACAAACAGACGTCTCAAACAGTAGTAAACAGCAGGCAGCAGAGATCAGAGAAACCAGGGACCAGGAACCAGGAACAGTAACCAGAAACCAGGAACAGTAACCAGCAAGAAGGGTTACGTTTCTCTCACTGCCTTTTATTGCAGCTTGCAACCGCACCCTTAATTATCTAATTACATTGCAGTTTGGTGCTTAAAGCTACAAACACTTAAACCTAGGTTTATATATTTAGTCACCCAAACCTAGTTGGTGTATCCATATACCCAACATTCTCCCCTTTTGGGTGATATAAATATATAATACATTTACAATCTAAACCCATACCTTTCACAACTTTCTAGGTGCTTAATGGCACCTTGGGCTTTAGTAAAATTATCAGCTATATTGTCCTCCGACATGCAGTACTCCAGCTGTATCATTTTACTCTGTACAGATTGTCTAACGTTTAGGTACCTTAAATCTGTATGCTTGCTCCTAGTTTTTACTGCAATATTTGTGGCCATTTGAATTGCTGCCTGATTATCTTCATGTACAATTATAGGATAATTTACAGTTATACCCATATCATTCAACATTTGTTTATACATGATTAACTCAGTACATAATAGTGATAAACAGGAGAATTCTGCCTCCATAGTAGATAAACTTATATGCTGTTGTCTAATTGACTTCCAACCTATTAATGTCTTACCCAGCATTATGGCTGTTCCTGAAGTCGACTTTCTTGTGTCTCTTTCTGATGCAAAGCTAGCATCTGCATAAGCACTCAATATGAGATCACCTTTTGGTTCTATATACAGTGCATGGTGTAATGTTCCTTTAAGATATCTTAAGATTCTTTTCAATGCATTCCAATGACATTGAAGTGGATCATTATTATGTCGTGCCAGTTGATTAATGCTATAAGCTATATCTGGCCTTGACCAATTGCTAATGTATGATAAGCTACCAATCAAAGATTGATATATTGCCTTATCAAACTTGGGACTTTGAGTATCCATTTTGCAAATATCCTGACTCATTGGAGTCTTTGCAGGCTTACAAAGTTCCATCTTATAATCTATTAGCAATTTAGATATCTTATCTTCCTGAGATATCTTAAAACCTTTCTGTGTTTTCAGTATATTCAAACCTAGATATCTCTTTATCTCCCCTAATTGCTTGATTTTTATTTTCTTAGCTAATGATGCTATTATTTTATTTGCTTCATCATTAGTCTCAGTAATCAACGCAATATCATCAGTGAACAATAATAATAATGATATGTTCCCATTTGTCTCCCTCTTAAACAGACATGGGTCGGCTAAACCAGCTTTAAACCCTATATTGTTTAGTTCCTTCACAATATACTGGTTCCATTCATAGCCAGATTGTTTAAGACCATAAAGGCTCTTTTTTAACAACCAACAATCATTATTATTTTCACCTTTAAATCCAATAGGCCTTTTCATATATACAGTATGTCTTAGTGGAGCGTGCAAGTAAGCAGTTTCCACATCTAAATGGTTAACTATATATTTCTTGCTTGCTGCCCACACTAAAGCTGCCCTTAATGTTGCTGCTTTAAGACTAGGTGCAAATACTTCATCATAGTCATTGGCACTTTGTCTAAAACCTTGGGCTACTAATCTTGCCTTATGGATTATATTTCCATCCTTATCAGTTTTTATCTTAAAAATCCATTTGCAGCCAATGGGTTTTATACCTACAGGTAATCTCGCATTTTCATATACTTTCATATCCTTCAAGGATCTCAATTCCTTATTCATTGCTGCATACCAATTTTCCTTATCTTTAGAAGGATACCTTTTTATCTCATCCACAGTATATGGAACTCTATTTACCTGGCACACTGTGTTAGCCTGGTATCTATCAGGCGGTCTAGATATTCGTGTAGTTCTTCTGGGAATTACAGGGCTTGTATGAGGACTTTTTTGAATTACTACTTGTTCATGTTCCTCATCTTGCTCAGCTATTGGTTCTATTTCTTCTTCTATGGGCACAATTTCTTCCTGTATTTCTCTCTTTACTTTATTTTTAAAGTTACAGGGATACTTAATGGGATTTCTGTAGGATTCAATAATTACCTCTTTATTGTTATCCTGTTCTAACTTATCCCATCCTACGTGCTCTAGAAATTGGGCATTGGCACTACATAACACCTTAGATGTGCCTTTTTCCCAAAATCTATATGCCCTATGGTTTGCTTGGTAACCAACGAAGAAAAATTGTTTAGCTCTGTGTTGCCCTTTACGCCTGAGTTGTGTAGGGATATGCACCCATGCTGGTGCGCCAAATGTGTGCATGTAACTCAGATCAGGCTTCCTGCCATGCCACATGGTGAATGGTATTTCACCAGTAGTTGAGTTAACAACGTTGTTCAATATGTTATTAGCACACATTGCAGCCTCCCCCCACACATAATCAGGTAATCCAGAATCAGTTATCATTGTTCTAACCATTGCCTGTAGTGTTTGGCCTCTTCTTTCTATAAATGCGTTGTGTTGTGGTCTGTATGGTGCAGATTTCTTGTGCTCTATTCCAGCTACCTTTAATCTATTCTGGAATTTGCTGTTAACAAATTCCGTACCATTATCTGTCACCAAGGTTATCAGTTGCCGTTTAGTCTTTCTTTCTGCAAACTTTAACCAGTTGAAGAAATGTTGATATGTTTCAGTTTTGCTTTTCATTAAGTAGCAAAACCCATATCTAGAGTAATGGTCCATAATGCTCAGTATATAGCGAGCACCCCCCATACTGGGTTTCTTTGGACCTATAATGTCTGCAAATACTACTTCTAAAGGTTCTTTAGTTTTGAAACCATTTAGCCTATTTGCAGGCAATATTTTACTCTTATCTTCACAGCAGACATTACAACGCAAATATTTATCACAGGGTTTTAACCTTATTCCTTCAGATAACTCTACTGTACGTTTTAGCATTTTAAAATTTACATGCCCCAAACGCCTATGCAATAAATGGATACATTCATTATGAGGCTTTATATTGTTAAATACAGTCTGTGCCTCCCCTTTCTTACTATCATGTAAGACATACAATGCTCCATTTAAAGCTGCAGTTACCTTTTTGTTATCTTTTTCCAGTATGCACTTATTATTCTTAAATGTAACTACATAACCTAGTTTATCTAATACTCTTACAGAAAGCAAGTTCATCTTTAACTGTGGTACATACAACATTTTTATATTCTGGTTTAAGCATGGACGGTATGCAATACCTTCACCCTTGGCCTTGAGGTGCCAGCCGTTAGCGAGTGATATATGCTGAGAGCTTGTTGACATTTTTATAAACTTTGTCTTATCTCTCGTGATGCAGTGGGATGCACCACTGTCCACCACCCATAAATCATTCTTCACATCACAGTTGCTAAACGTGGCTAGTTCAAAGGATTTCTTTGGCTTCTTTACATTCTGGCTTTTTCCTTTTCTGCAGAATCTTGCCAAATGTCCTCTGCCTCCACAATTAAAACACTTTTTAATTGTGTATGCCGTCGAAGATAACTTCTCTTCTTCCGGGTGCTTTACTTTACATAGCTGGTTTCTTTCAAGCTTTGAAGATAAGTTCTCTTCTTTATTAGGCTTATCTGCTCTCAGCTGGTCACGTTCAAACCTTCTTCTGGCTTCTTCTAATAGCCTGCCGGTAATCTCGGTTACTGATAAACTGTCTTTTGGCAATACTTCTAAAGCAGTCACAAAATCATCATAGCTTCGATCCAAAGAAGACAGTATGATGTATACTTGTTGCAACTCATTAAATATAAGCTCTTTTTCTTGTAATTCTTGAAAAATGCTTTTCATACAGTTTAAATGAGTTAACATGTCTCCATTCTTCTCAAGATGTGTTCTAAACAGCTTCCGTGTAAGATAGATATGAGCTCCTACACTGTCTCGAACATAAATCTTTTTGAGATTCTCCCAGCAGTTAGCAGCATTTCCCTCTCCACGGATATGAATCAGTTGCTGGTCTGAGAGAGTCAGTCCTATGATGCATAAAGCCTGCTCATTCTTTCGTTCATAGTCTTGTATCTTTTTGGCATCCTCTTCAACAGTAGGATCTAAGTTAGATACATCTGGTGGGTTCGTTATTATGTCCCACAAACCTTCTCTTCGCAGAAGTAAACTACATTTCATTGACCATGAAACATAGTTTGTTCCATCTAGTCTGGATATCATGGACAGACTTGGCAAATTTACTTGTGCCATTGCTCTTCAGATAAATAACTATTCAACAAACAGTTTGTACAGTAATGTGCAACTCACCCCAAAAATCTCTCTGCAATATCCTGGTTAGTTAGACTGTGCTCACTCCTGGGCCCATAACCAATGTTAGTGTTTGGGGACAAACCCCCAAGCAGAGTGCACAGCAGCAGTCAAGCCAGGCAGCCAAATGAGAGAGAGGCTGGGCCCAAGAGTATACACACACTGGAGACAAAAACACTGTTTGTAGTTTTAAATAGTTATTTAATTCATTTAGAATTTAAGCAGTGTCATTCAGTCCATATGTCATTATCCAATATATCCATCCAGTAACTTAGTTCATTAAACTAGTCAATACAATGTCCTTATCTTCTCCTTCCGATACCTTTCTCTCGAAGACAACGCTGAGTATGCACAGGATATCAGCTCACAAAGTAAACAGTCCTTTTGTTCAGTAGAAACGGTATCCAGCACAGTAGCCAACAAGCAGTAACAAACAGACGTCTCAAACAGTAGTAAACAGCAGGCAGCAGAGATCAGAGAAACCAGGGACCAGGAACCAGGAACAGTAACCAGAAACCAGGAACAGTAACCAGCAAGAAGGGTTACGTTTCTCTCACTGCCTTTTATTGCAGCTTGCAACCGCACCCTTAATTATCTAATTACATTGCAGTTTGGTGCTTAAAGCTACAAACACTTAAACCTAGGTTTATATATTTAGTCACCCAAACCTAGTTGGTGTATCCATATACCCAACAGTCTCCGTTGATAAGCAAGGGCTGGATGTCTGATCTGATCCTTCTATATTCCACTATAAGCTCCTTGGTCTTATTGATGTTGAGGACCAAGTTATTGTCTCTATACCACAAAAGCAACCAGTGCGTCTCATCTCAATAGGCAGACTCATCCCTCTGGAGATGAGTCCCACCACTGTTGTATCATCTGCAAATTTAGTAATAGTATTACTTGCGTGAGTGGGAATGCAGTCATGCACATAAAGAGTATAGAGTAAGGGACTTAACACGCAGCCCTGTGGTGTACCAGTGTTAAGAATAAGGGCTGAAGAGGTATGATTACCTAATCTGACCCTCTGTGAGCAGCCAGACAGGAAATCCATAATCCAAAGGCAGATTGAATAAGAAGGATTTTTACTACAGAGGATTTTGGAGGAAATGAATTATTAGGGTATATTTCAGATGGATTTCAGACCTCAGTAAAACATGAAGACAGCACTAAGTGCATTTGTTGGATCAAAAGTTGATTTTTGATAGAGTCAGGATGAAGATGGTGGATCCATCCTTGTGCTTCTTGATCTCTTAGAAGCTTTTGATACCATTGACTATAGTATACCTCTAGTCTGGCTGTGGGATTAGAATTGAGGACACTGCATTGAAGTGATTCACATCCTTCCTGAGTGGTCTGTTTCGATTCAAGATTGTCCCTGCATCTCCTCATGCCTCAGGTTTGACACTCCCCCTCCTTTTATATTCAGGATTTGTCGATGACTGAATTTTAATTCTTGATTTTTCATAAAGTTTCAGCTCATCCATACAAAGCAAAAAAGATATTTTATTAACATTTCTTTCTGTTTAATAGTCAAGATTTATTTTCTTCAAAATCACTAGCAGTTGAATCATAGCTGTAACAAATAATAGGATAATAATGAGTCACTCTGGGAGATGCCTCTCCTAATGCTGACACACTTGTATTTTTCATTTCCACCCTCAAAATCTATCGTCCACTGCTTCATTATTTTTTTTCTAAAAACATTGTAATGTTTTTATTGACACCAGTTGTTTCCAAACATTTGATAATGCAACGATGTGGTAACAAATCAAATAGCTTTTTATAATCAATCCAGATCACAGGTAAATTGGATCTTTGGTTTTTGCAGAACCATTTTATCAATCAGAACTTGAACTTTTATATCTCAGCTTTTCCTTTTATTTCCTTTTTGTAATACTATAAGGATATTATTTTCTTCTAAATAATCTTGGATATTGTCCAATATTATACCTGTCAGTAATTTAAACACTACAGGTAAGCATGTTATCAGTTTGTAGTTTCTGGGTGTTGTCCCTTTTGTTGAAACTTTCTGAATCAGATTATTTTTGCCAGTTGCTGATATTTCCTATATGCAATACAACAATATGTCATTAAGCTGTTTGGCTATAATTGGATATAAACTAATCAGATATTTTAGCCAAAAGCCATGGAGTTGATAATTTCCAGCAAATGTCCCCTTTTAAATCTTTTTCACTGTTCCTAAATATAATAAATAAATAAAATAAATCACCATTTCTGCTATTGTTAGTTCTTCGATTTTTATGAAATTTTGTGAAATTCGTCTTCAATTTTTTATCAATTCAGCATTTTTATTACAGTCTCTTAAAATTTCCCACATTCCCCCCCACCCCCAAATGGGATTGTTTCATTTTTGCCTCATTTTCCATTTTCAGAATGGAAAATGATTTTCATTTGTTTTACCACTTACATTTAGGTAGATCACCTTTGGTCTGATTGAAATAGCAGATTTTGCTTAAATTGGATGATTTGTCTTCATAGCATTCAATTTTCCCAGTATTGCTATTACAAGGGCAACACAAGTCAACATCTATTTATTTATATAACACATGTTTATGACTCCCCAACTTGTGATTTGTCCTCGTACATAAGATTGAAACAGATTCATCACCAGCCCTAAAAAAAAGCGAACAAAAAATAAAAAACAGCAAAAAGCATAGTAATCTAAAAAAACCAAGGTTATTCAATACTCTGGGCAAGTGCCTGGGGAAAGAGTCAGGTTTTCAAGGCTATGTATACATCTGATATTGGCCATGGTTATATGGGTTTTCTCCCGTGTAACCCGAATAACCAAAGATCCACATACAAATACCCTGAGAACCTCAGAAAAAATATATATATATATATATGGATCTTTGGTTGTTCGGGTTTTCTCCCGCGTAAGATTCGAAGTATCTAGGCAATGTTTCGATGAAGTCTCATTCATCATCTTCAGGCTTCTGTCTTCGGCTCTTGCTTCTCAGAGTGATGTGAGATTGCAGCTGCTTCTTCCTTTTAACTGCTAGTGGGGGTGGGACTTGATTGGGTGGGGGCTTGGCTGTGTTCTGATTGGGTGGGGGGTGTTCTCATTGGTAGGGGTTTGGCTGTGTTCTGATTGGTTGGGGGTTGGCCGTGTTCTGATTGGTTGGAGGCGTGTTCTGTTCAGGTGGGGGCTTGGTTGTGCTCAGGTTAGTCTTAGTTGCTGGGGATTTGAGTTGGTGAGCTGTGATCTTGCTGTTTGGCTTCGAGTTCGTGGTCGTGCTGCATCTTCATAGTGGGTGTCGGTTTGCTTCATGTATGGCTCGGAGGGGTTTGAAGTGGGTAGTGATGCAGCTGCAGTGCAGATTCTGGTCCATGGTCGTGTCTCATCTTCTGAGTGGGTGTGAGTCTGTTTTCTACATGGAAGTGTGGTGGTTGCATCTTGTGTGGCTCTCATGGGTGTGGGTCTGGTGTCATTCTTCATGTTAGGTACTCGTCTGTTCATGAGGGCAGGTTTCCAAATGGCTGGAAGGCGGGAGGTGTCATCTCGTTTGTTCATGCTGTGTGGGCGTTTTTCTATCTCTATGGCTTCTCTGATTATTCTGCTGTTGAAGTGTTCGGTTTTGGTGATAGTTCTGGTATTTTTAAAGTCAATTTCATGTCCTGTGGCTTTGAGGTGTTGGACCAGGGAAGAGGTCGTTTCTTCTTTTTTGATTGAGTTCTTATGTTCTTCAATGCGTGCACTTATTCTTCTTGTAGTTTGTCCAATGTATGTGGTAGGGCAGGCAGTGCAGGGGATTTCGTATACTCCTTGGTTTTCTAATTCGATTTTGTCTTTGGGGTTTCTTAGGATGGTGGATATTTTTCTGTTTGTGCAGAATGCTGTTTTAATGTTGTGTTTTTGGAGGATCTTGCTGATTTTGTCTGTAGTGCCTTTTATATATGGGAGGAGGGCTTTGCTGTTTTCTTGTTCTCTGTCTTGGATTTTGGTTGGGGTTTCTTTTTGGATTAGGTGGGTAATCTTCTTTCTTTGGAATCCATTGGCTGTAAGTACGTTGGTGAGAGTGTGTAGTTCGGTTTTTGGTGTTGTTCATCGGCTAAGCATTTTGTTCTGGAGATGAGTGTCTTGGCTACTGGAATTGATCTGTGCTGGGTGGTGGTGTGAGAGTGCATGTAGATAGCGGTTAGTATGTGTTTTCTTCTGGTAGATGGTGTGTCCTAGGGAGCCATTGGATCTTTTGTATACCAAGACATCTAGGAAGGGAAGTTGATTGTTGGCTTCTGTTTCCATGGTGAATTGTATTTTGGGGTGTAGGCTGTTGAGGTATGTGAGGAAGTTGTTCAGTTTTTCTTTCCCGTGTGGCCAGATTATGAAGGTGTCATCTACGTATCTGAGCCAGAGTTTGGGTTTGTGGTCGTATTTTTCTAGAGCTTGTGTTTCAAAGTGTTCCATGTAGAGGTTTGCGATGACAGGTGAGAGGGGTGATCCCATGGGTGCTCCTTCTATTTGTTTGTATTTTTGTCCATTGTAGGTGAAGTATGTATTGGATAGGCAGTGGTTGGTTAGATCTAGGATGTGCTTGGGGGGGTTGTATTTGTTTTGGATGGCTGTCAGGGCTTCTTTTATTGGCACTTGGGTGAAGAGGGATATGACATCGAAGCTTACTAGTAGGTCGCTAGGTTGTAAGTTTTGTTTCTTTATGATCTCGATGAACTGGAATGAGTTTCTTACGTGTGAGTTGATGGATTCTGCATAGGGTTGTAGTTGTTTGGTGAGGAATTTGGCCAGGTTTTGTAGAGGTGAGCCTATGGAGCTGACTATTGGTCTGAGTGGGGTTCCTTCTTTGTGTATTTTGGGGAGACCATAAAGCTTGGGGCATCTGGATGATTTTTCTCTGGGTATGATTCCTTGCTGGATTTCTTCACTGTTTCCAGCCATTTGGAAACCCGCCCTCATGAACAGACAAGTACCTAACATGAAGAATGACACCAGACCCACACCCATGAGAGCCACACAAGATGCAACCACCACACTTCCATGTAGAAAACAGACTCACACCCACTCAGAAGATGAGACACGACCATGGACCAGAATCTGCACTGCAGCTGCATCACTACCCACTTCAAACCCCTCCGAGCCATACATGAAGCAAACCGACACCCACTATGAAGATGCAGCACGACCACGAACTCGAAGCCAAACAGCAAGATCACAGCTCACCAACTCAAATCCCCCAGCAACTAAGACTAACCTGAGCACAACCAAGCCCCCACCTGAACAGAACACGCCTCCAACCAATCAGAACACGGCCAACCCCCAACCAATCAGAACACAGCCAAACCCCTACCAATGAGAACACCCCCCACCCAATCAGAACACAGCCAAGCCCCCACCCAATCAAGACCCACCCCCACTAGCAGTTAAAAGGAAGAAGCAGCTGCAATCTCACATCACTCTGAGAAGCAAGAGCCGAAGACAGAAGCCTGAAGATGATGAATGAGACTTCATCAAAACATTGCCTAGATACTTCGAATCTTACGCGGGAGAAAACCCGAACAACCAAAGATCCACATACAAATACCCGAGAACCTCAGAAAACAAATAAATATATATATATATATATATATATATATATATATATATATATATATATATATATATATATATATATATATATATATATATATATATATATAATATCAATGAATTGAAAAATAGAAAAATAGTTGAGCTATATGTCTGGGAACCTAAGGGAAAGAGATAATCTGAACAATTCATGTAATAGTCAAAAAGAAAGGAACCATAAAGAAAAATGATGGGGTATATCCTTGAAACAGAATGGAAAGATTTATGTTAAAATTTACAAAGGAATGATTAGGCTAGTTAGGCTATTGAAAAATAATTTAAAAAGGACCATTGGTGAAATGATAAAGTGAAAGCAGCTGTGGATGAGAAAAATGCATATAAGAGAATAATTGCTACCAAAAAAGTATGAATGGAACAAAGATAATACATAATTTGTACAGAAAGGGAAGATAGTTGTAAAAGATGTAGTCAGCAAGAAATGATTAATATTAAAAAGGTAAAATGTATAGTGATTTTGATGAAGAAAAAAGGCATTTCATCAGATAAATAAAACAACTCTAGCAGAGTGAATTAAATTAAAAGCGAGGAAATAACTTTGAATGGAATTGAACTGAAAGAATGGAAGGAAAATTTTAGAGATCTGTATAGTAATGATGCTATGCTGAAAAATATTGTTAATGTCCAAGAAAAGAATTGATGAAAAGGATATAATAAATACCCTCAGAGTGTTCATAATGGTAAGGCTGTAGATATTGATGTTTTAGCCAGAGTGTAGCTTATTTCTGGAGAGGCTGTCCAATCTGCACAATATATTAATGCTATTATGTCTTATGTCTAATGGTTGTGTTGTTAAAACTGGATGCTTTAAGCCAGCAGTTACCAACTGGTGGCCCACTGCTGGCCGCGGCCCACTGGTGGTCCATGAGAAAATTTTGGTGGGCCGCAGAAAAATCTCACCCCCAGAGCATCCCCCCAAAGCAATTAATCCAGGCTGCACAGAAACACAAGGCTGCGCAGCCCACATGGCCCACATGAACCCTCCCCGCCTACTCACTCCTTACCTGGCAAACTTGCCTGCTAAATTGCTATTATTCCTTTTTCCGACCATCATCTGTTCTGCTGTGCTGGGAGATTTAGATTAGCTTAGAAGTAGGAAATAGTTGATTTCTTGCTTTCTAGCTAGTCTTTAAATCTTTGGCTCTGCTTTTAAGCACAGCCGAACCTCCTTTAGGACTGAAGGTTCTAGTATTCAGTGCAGCCTCATGACAAGCAAATTTGAGAGACTGAGCTAGCTGATGGCAGATAGATCTCTGAATGAATCTGTGATTCTGTGAGCAACTCAATCTGCCTGCCGGCTTTGCCTGCTTTTGTGTAAAAGTTGCACTTTTTTAAATAAAAAATTCAATATTTACATACATGGTGTGTTGTGAGTTAATTTTGTGGGTTTGCTTGCAAGCAAATTTTATGTGACAGACTGAGTTAGCCAATGGCAGATAGATAGATTTCTGAATGAATCTGTGATTCTGTGAGCAACTCAATCTGCCTGCCGGCTTTGCCTGCTTTTGGGTAAAAGTTGCTCTTTTTTAATAAAAAAATCAATATTTATAAAAATATTTATATACAAGCTATGCCCAGCCAGTCACATGACCACCAAGCCACACCCACAAATTAGGCCATGCCCACAGAACAGGTTAGTGGTTCCCTGGGATTTAAAATTATGAGTTTGGTGGTCCCTGAGGTCCAAAAGGTTGGCGACCACTGCTTTAAGCAATGTTTACTGCTGTACTTTTTAAAAAGCAGATTTTCTCTAGGAAAGCCATTTGCAAGATCCTTCAAAGTCTGGATATCTCCCAACAGTTCATTCTTCCTGTATGGCAGTTATTCTGTTAGGTGAGGACCAATGTTTTCCTTGACCCTCTAACTCTCTCCGTTGCATCCTTTTAATTCTCCACTGAATCAATACTCCATGTGAGGGGCAATGTGCTCTTCCTGAAGATTGATTTTACTTTTCTGTTATCCACCCCCACATGCTTCTTTTAAATATCAGCTGTAAAACACTGTGATTCAAAATCTATGCGCTGTTCCTTATACTCAGCAGTTGCTCTGATTACAGAAGTTGCGCTATGTTAGAGCTGAAAAATAGATGGATTGTGAAAGTGAGAAGAAAACTTAGTAACTTTTACATTGATCTCTTAAAACTGTTGCAAAATGTTTCTTTGTGAACTGTCAGCTATACAGGCATGTGTTTTCCAATTACTCAGGTAGCTATGGGACAATCCTCAAAGGGAAGACAGAGAGTGCCACAGACCAACCAGTTTTGTACCAGACTGGCATACCTAAGAAGCAAAAATTCTGATGACTGCTAAATGAAGATTTAATCAGAGACATCACAATAATACAGGTAATCCTCAACTTACAAGTGTTCATTTAGTGACTGTTCAAAGCTACAACGGCACTGAATAGAAATTTTGGGCTCAATTATGATCATAAGTCAAGGACTACCTGTACACTGACAGAATACAAAATGTTTGTGTGGAACTCAGGTCCTTTCAATACAAATATTTCTTAGCACTACCCAACCTGATCACAGCAAATAAAAAATGAATTGCAAATCATTTATTATTATCATCACTATCCTGAGTTATGTCTGTCTGTCTTACTTTTATCTCAATCAATAAGCAGGTGCCAAGACAAAAGGTAAGTTTTGATTGAACCAAAATTAGGACTACCCCAATTATAATTACAGTAGAACCTTGGGTCATGAATGCTTCTGTTCGTGATCAAATTAGGTGATGACCAAAAATTTCAGAAAATTGTTGCTTCTGGTATGAACAGATCCTTGGGTGCCGATCAAATACAACTGCGGTGATTTTCCCTGCCATGGCAATTTCCCCTTCCATGCCATTTTTTTTTGTCTGTGCATGCGCAGTCAGTCTTGTTTCTGGTCATAACCAAATCGGGTTGCGACTGAAGTCCTGGAACGGATTACGGTCATGACCCAAGGTTCCATTGTACTTTATTCAAATAATTTGTTTACAATTGCTGGCATCTTACTATATCATCTCTCTTTAAAGTGATATCCTCCAGAAATTTTGTCCTAAAATTTTTGTTAGCTTCAAATAATATGAATAACAATGTTATAGCTAAAGATAACTCAAAGATCCTAGTGGACAATCACTTAAATATGAGCCAGCAGTGTGCTGCAGCTACAGAAAAAGCCAACACCGTTCGAGGATGCATTAACAGAGGGATAGAATCAAGATCATGTGAAGTGTTAGTACCACTCTATAATGCTTTGGTAAGACCACACTTGGAATACTGCATCCAGTTTGGTCACCACAATGTAAAAAAGAAGTTGAGACTCTAGAAAGAATGCAGACAAGAGCAACAAAGATGATTAGGGGACTGAAGACTAAAACATATAAAGAATGGTTGCTGGAATTGGCTATGTCTAGTTTAATTAAAATGACTAGGAGTGACATGATAGCAGTGTTCCAATATCTTAGGGGTTGCCACCAAGAAGAGGGAGTCAAACTATTCTCCAAAGCACCTCTGAAGGCTGGAGAAGAAGCAATGGGTGGAAACTAATCAAGGAGAGAAGCAATTTAAAACTAAGAAGAAATTTCCTGACAGAACAATTAATCAATGAAAAGACCTTGCCTCCAGAAATTGTGAATGCTCCAACACTGGACATTTTAAGAAGAGACAAGACAACCATTTGTCTGAAATGGTATATGGTTTCCTACCTGAGCAGACGATTGGACTAGATGACCTCCAAGGTCTCTTCCAACTATCCTATCCTATGCTATCCTATCCTATCCTATGCTATCCTATCCTATCCTATCCTATCCTAGTAAATGTTTCTGTGGACTTGATTTTGGATAATCTTCATATGTTAATTATACAATATATTTGCAGAATTTACATGCAACACCCCTAACATGGTCAAATGCAAAACATGTACAGAAAAAATTCTACCATGCAAATATTTTTTTAGAAGTCTGAACTGATAAAGAAAGTGTCAGAAGGAGGAAAAAATATCATGCATTGCTATTATAATCATAAACCTCTGTTCTCATTCATTTTATTTTACAATTGTTTAGGCTTGGGTTGTTGTTGCAGTTGTAGTTATCTAAAAACCTGAAACAGCAAACTAGAAATCTGCACTAATTGTGATCATAAAGTAACATATGCAAACTTACCAAATTTACAAATACATATTTTCCCAGACTAACACTGGACATTTTAAGAAGATAAAAAGTAAAGTGCACAGGAAAGAAATATTTTAAATACATAAATTAGGAGAAATTGTAAAAAATCAAATCAGATTAAGGAAAACAGTATTTGATTAGGGGAAATGATGCAAATAGTATGCACAAAATTAATAGTGTAAAATGTATAAAAATACATTTTTGAATTATTTTAACAAAACTGCAAAGGTTACAGAAAGAGGACAAGCATGAACAAGGAGAAATGAGAAACTGGGAAAATCCAAATGGACAGATTTATCTAGCACTATTTTGCAATGATGCAATAAAAAATCTGCAAACCGATAGAATCTTCCTATATTTTCTTCAATGATTGTTGAAGCAGCAGCTTTCCCAATCTCCTTACATTCAGAGATCATGCAATCTGGTGTGAAGGTTGCTGCCATGTGGCAGAGTTCAGAGTACTCCAATTCAAGTCCACATTCAAGTTCAATACGGAGTGCATATATTCAGATAAGTTGTTCTTAGCTGAACAAAAGGAACAACTACTGAGTTGAAAGAGCCAAAAAGGCAAACATAAAGTACAAAGAGATCCCACAGTACCTAGTAGGGATAGCGATGAAATTATAAATTCATTAATGTGAAAAACCTGGATGCTGCAAGAACTAGAGTGATGAATCAAAGAAGGTGCAGGACAGAAGCCCTTTTGTCCAGTGATACTCTTTCTATCATAATTCTACAGTGTTAGAAAGTTATAGCCTCTGGTGCAATAATTTTCTTCTATGAAACTACAGTAGTTATCATTAACAGAACACAAAAGCAATTAAAGCTGCCAAAAATGTACCAACATCCTGCTTCAATGCTTTGAACAACTTAAAGGTACATGGGAATTATAATGTGTATATCTTTCCTTAATTTTTGAAGAGCTAACTGTTATTAAAGGCTTAACAGCAAACTTTAGTAAGTTTCTTCCCCTTACTTAAAAGTATTTGCTAGTGGAGGCTCTTGGACAAACTTAGTTTTTAATAGATTCATGAGATGTAGACATTCAAATGTTGCAATATTTTCTACAAGAGTTCTAGGAAAAAGAAACATGGCTTAATTTCGGCTTTATAGTATTCTAGTTCTGGCTTAACATGTCTATCCAGAAAAAGAAAGATAATACAATGTCATTAGAATTATACAATCTTCAGGAGTTACAGGAGAAAGCAAAGCCATGGTCTCTTTTAGTCAAAAGGATGCAAAGGGTCTTTTACTTCTCATGAGACCTTCCTTTCTTCCTTCCCCCTATTTTATAATATAACAATTCATAAGCAAATAATGATGGCTTAATGGGTAAACCACAACTGGTTGGGTTCCTGTAATATATTAAACTATAAATGCTGGTTCACAGATTCACTAACTGGATTCCCAGGATGTGTGAAGTTGCAAACAAGGAAATCATATTTTGACTGAGTATGGTGTATGGACTCAGGCATGGTTACAAATCTGCTTTGTTGTGTATCAGTTTGCTTCTAACATCAGTAAATTTTGCATCAATTTGGGAATTAACATATATTCACCATATATAATCTGTCCTTTGATAGAGAACTGTGCTTTCTTTCTAATGAATCATGAAATGTGAATGCTTTCATATGACATCCAGTCCCATTCTTCCTTAAAGGGAAAGATTGTGTTCAAATAAGTCATAAGACAAGAGTGAATAATCTCAGGCTCTCATAAATTTGACTGACCTATTACAGATAATCAAAAGCACAGTTCAAACCAAGCCTTGGTTGATACATTAAAATCTGATTTACCTCTAATGCTAAGCCATGGTTTGTTAAATCAGACTTGATTGCTTCACACAGATTAAGCCATAAATGATGATTCATATGCTATTATAGCTGTGTTGACACAATATGCTATGTCACAAAGCCATATTATGCATGAGATGAATAAAAAAGTGAACATAATTTTTATTAAAGTTTTTTACATATGTAAAAGATAAACATGAAAATATATAAAGAAAAGTTAAGGGGAAAAACTTTAAAGGAAAAAGTGCAAAGAATAGTGCAGATAGAAAAAACCAATTAAAGAAATACTTCTAATCTTCTTTGAAACAACAGTTACAAGTTCATATCCCATAAGTTCATATCCCTCCTCCTTCTTTAAAATTACATTTTGTAGTTCATAATGTTTCATATTTAATCATTTTAAGTCACAAATTCAGAAATCATCTTTCAGTTTTTCTGTTTTCAGCAAAAAAGGGTTTCCAATTTTTTGATCCGATCTAATCAAAGAAGTCAATTTTGCCATTTCTGCAAACTCCACCATATTCACAATCTGT
Organism: Pseudonaja textilis; assembly: GCF_049901715.1. Lineage (NCBI taxonomy): Eukaryota > Metazoa > Chordata > Lepidosauria > Squamata > Elapidae > Pseudonaja > Pseudonaja textilis. Next base: position 46,286,103 of record NC_141992.1, on the reverse strand, counting down.
TAGATCTGGGAGGATGGGTCCAAGAACGGAGACAAGACTCAGATAGCATCAACAGCTCTTTATTAGTGACTTCAGATCTGAGCAAACTATCCCAGCCGCAGCAGCCCCTTATATAGGGCTGGCTGCGGCTAGGCAGCCAATGACGGCGATTTGAGTTTGCCGCGCTTGCCTGGGCCAATCGCGGCAGCCCGTTTACTAGCCAATCGGATCAGTCCGAGGTGACCAATCATGATCCGCTATTAGCGGGCCAATCAGAGTTGCAGGCTTTCGAGCCTGCTAGTCTGCAACACAATCGAATGCTCCATTGTGGGTATTTCTCCATTGTTGAGCATGTAATATCCTTACTGCAGTTACCATGTTCAAAACTAGCCTTCCTCAAGTCTTTTCTCCCAAATCCCAATTTTAAAAAAACTAGTTTCATTCGAAGTTTCTGGATTGGAAGGATATTGCAGGTATGATATTCCTCTTCTTGTATTAGCACCAGTACAGCTTATCACAATTTAGAGGAAAAAAATAAATGGAAAAACTGTGAACTGTTTCAGCAGTTATTGATCTGATGTAATGGTATATATTGATCTGATGTAGTGTATACATAATATAAGTGTACAATCCTTATAATATACTCTGCCTTCCTTCTGGTCTAATCTTCACAAGGCTGACCCAACATAACCTTTAGGGACTTTCCATATATGGGTAGGAGAAAGCAATATGTTTGCATTTCTCCTTATTCTCTTCCCTTTTTTAATAAGGAACTTTTTTTCAGGCACAGATATGGCTTGTTCTTTTGAAAAGGATCTTTGTTTCTTTGACATTTCTCCTTTCATTTCCCATGGTCATGGTACTATAACTACCCATGATAATTGCAGCCTCCAGTACAAGTAATCATTAAAAAGGAATCCTTAGTTTAGGTGAATGTTTCAGGTGCTGCTTTGATTCAGTAGTCAGTTCTTACTCAGGTTTTCCTTCCATGGGATTCCACAATTCCTTTTTGGAAAAGAAGAATTAAAAAATTGCAGCCTGGCTAAACATAAGCTGTGTTTATATGTTACTCTAACCAATTAGGTTTATCCAATTAACCCAATTTTCAAGAAGTTATATAACCCACGAATCAGGGGTGGGATTCAAATTTTTTTAACAACTGTTTCTGTGGGTGTGGCTAGGTGGGCATGGCCATGTGACTGGGTGGGCATGGCTTCTTTTTTTCTTTGCAGCACCCTTCCCCCCATCTTTTGGGCCTTCTGGGCCTCAGGGAAGCCTCCTGGGGGGTGTTTTTTGCTCCCAGAGCTGCCCTGGGGCTCGGGAAGAAAAAAAACAGAACCTGGAGGGGGGGGTGCAGCACCCCCACTCTCTGTTTTGGGGCCTTCTGAGCCTCAGGGAAGCATCTTGGGGAGTCATTTTTTCCCCAGGAAGCTTCCTTGGGGCCTAGGAAGAAAAAAAATGGAGCCTGGAAGGGGCACGCAGCATCCCCCCTACGGTCCGTTTTTTGCCTTCCTGGGCCTCAGGGAAGCCTCTGGGGCAAGCAGTAAGACAGCTAGGGGAACCCTGGCAAAGGTGATCATAGGAACAGCTGATCATTGGGAGGTGGGTAAAAGAAATACCTTAAGGAGTAAACAAACACACATACACATACATAAACAAACATACACAAACAAAACAGAAAACATGAAAACATAAAACATCTTTTTGGAAAGCGGCTTAGTCCCAGGTTACATCTTTTTGTACAGACATAAATTCAAATTCATGCTCACTTTTATATACCATTTCATATCTTATTTACCATTCCAAATTTTCTATATAGCTTCTCCCCTCTTTTCACTCTCTTAATTCTGTTTTATTTATTTCATCTCAATTTAAATCATTATACTTATATCCTTTGTCTGTTCTGTTTCAGCTGTCTATTATCTTTTCTCATTAACACAAAATTTCTCCTGTAATCACTGATTGGAGTATGACGCCTTTATATCTTTCCCCTAAATTTAACACTTAAAATAATACACAATTTTCATTCGAATTCTGCATAGTACATTCTAAGCTACATACTATATTTTAAAATAAGAAAAAATTATAAGTTTATAATATAATTAAAACAATAATCCATAGCAATTAAACTCTATCATTAAAATTAATATTCATTTAAGTCTTAAACATTTTACACATTCCTTTTCAAATAGATATCATGCTTCTATGGGCACCCTTATAAATTTTGCTTAATTACATCCTCCCCGTTTCACTTATATTTTAAAGTATTATGAAATTAAAATGTTCCCATTACTTCTTAGTGCAATTCTCTCATATTTCCTTTCATTTATTTTATTCAAAAAAAGAGGAAAATTTCACTAAATTACATTAAATATTTTATCCCATTTTATAATCATATATTGTTCCAATTTTCTAACATTATTTCAAATATAAATACAACAATATAGTCTTATGTACTTTTGCAGAATCTCTTTTTTAGTTATATTTTTACCCATTATCTCTAAATAAATCCTGTTTCTTTACATCTTGTTTCAAACCTTTGTAGTTTCTCTTCCCCTTTTTCCCTCTTTGCTTCTCCAGTCTAGCCTTTTTACCCCTGTGTCTCTTGATCCCCACCCTCTTCTGTATTCCTCTTTTCTGTTGCTTTCTGACATTGTATCGACTTTTGACCTTATTTTTCCCTTTTTTGGTTGTTTTTTTAAATCTTAAATTCTCCATTCTCTTTCCCCTCTTTCCCTTTTCTTCCCCAGATAGAGTTGCTTGTTCATTAAAGATGGCTTCTTCTTCATCCCAACCTTCTTGTTCTTGTAATTTCTCATAAGTAGAAATTACTATTTCTAAGAAATGAAAAACAGAGTCAAAAGAGCCCTTCCTTTCTTGTTCCTCTTCCTTATACTTTTTGAATTCCATTTTCAGTTCATCGAAAAGTAATGCCATTGTAGAAATTTTTTTAAATGACCCAAATGTTTTTAGTCTTTCAAATAATAGTTTCCAAAGGTCCCAAAGTCACCAAGCAATCCAAATACACACAGACTGTTTCGTTTAACACTTTCTTCTTTTTATACTTTCTCTTCCTGGGGTTACAATTGCAAAGTTCCAATTAAAATGTATCTTTTAGAAGTCTTGTTACAATTTAGCTCTAGTCTTGTAAACTCCAAGCAGCCTCCTCCAGCAAAATCTTAATCTTAATTCTTTTCCTCTCCCTTCCCACTTACAGCAAAAAAAGGTTTTTTTTCCCAATGTCCAGAAATCTTTATTGTCCCCTTGGCTTTAATTTTCCACTTTAATTACCTGCTGATGCCAAAGCACGTTTTTCCAATTTCTCATTCATCTGCTGTCATCATAAGGAAGGAGAGTGAGAAAAAAAAACTTTCCCTTTTCACTTTAATTTGCTGCTTCCAGATCTTCTTTGGGAGTGATGTATCTTTGATGAAATTTAAATCCCAGGGTATTTTAAATGTTGCTTGTTATCCCAGTCAGCCAAAAACTTTCACTTTCTCAGCTTCCTCCTGCACATTCTTTTCCAGATGAGAGCTTCTTTGTGACAGCCATTTCTGACCACCGCTCCACCGCTTTCGGAAAAGGGAGTTAAGCCAGCTGAGAAGGGGGGGGTTGCGATTCCTCCCAATCCCTGCCGGATCTCCCCTATCTTCAGTTACCTTTACGGGGAAACTATAGCCCTGAATCTGGCTGGATGGGGCACTCCAACAGCGAGCGCAAGCAGAAACTGCACACGATCGCGGATTCCTGCCGCTGCCGAAGCCCTACAAACCGGAAGGTCCCATCATGACCATTTTTGTGCTATTCTGCTGACTGGCTGGACTAACTGAAGAAAAAGAAAAAAATATAGATAAAGACTTGTTGATTGTACCCAGTTCCTGCTGACTCTACACGAATACTCCCTGTAGTTTTCTTGGCAACAAATCAGAAGAGATGCCATTGTCTTCTTCCAGAGCTTTTTTTATTTTATTTTTCAGGGATGATGATGATGAGCCTGCGACACAGACCCAGACCCAGACCCAGACCCAGGCCAACCCATAGAGATCTATCCTAAAAAAAAAGCCTTTGGAGTGTATGGGTGAGTTATGTAGCAGTTATCTGAAGTTCTTTAAAGCAGCTGCATCTTTTCTGAGATTGCACAACTGCCTTTGGTGTCTGCAACATTTTTACATTATCTGATATAAAAAACTGCAGAAAGATACTTCATCAGTATTCCTAAATTACTGGATGTGGATCAATGGAGAACTTAATTGCATTTCAAAGCACAAGATTATACTTTGAATTTTGCAATTTATAATCAATTTAGCAATGATTCAATTATCAGATATGACAACGCTTATATGATATTTCTTTGCCTGCTGGGTGAGTTTTGAAGAAAAAAATTAAAAAGAGGCTAAATGACGGTTAGCTTGTGCCCTAGTAACAGGTTTCTGTCTAGGGTATCAAGACAGAGAATAAATGTCACACTTGTGTATTTCATAGTGCAAGAATTTCTGGAAAAGTTGGAAGAGAAATAATGAAACAGCATCTATTAAAACCAATGTAAATATGCACATGTCTATTACAACACCTTTTTCTGTCCAAAGTCTAGCTATACCACCTGGTGCAGCTGCAGGTTGCTAAGAAAGCTGCAGGAACGTGCCCATGCACATTCAGTCATCAGGTGGAGTCACCTTTGACTGCAGGGGTTCCCTCCCCATCTTTTTCATCTTATGAATCTGTTTGCTGTTAGAAACCGTGAGAGGAAGAATGTATAGTGGTTGGAAAAAGAGAAGTATTGAAAGCTTCACGTTTTTCTCTGTCTCTGACTCTGTCCCCACCTCCCCAAGCAGCCGTGTTTAATCCACATCGCCTTTCGGGTCCACACCCGAAGGAGGGGGCGGGGGAGTCTTGACTCGCATGTTTTGCTTTTGAATTTCTTTTTTTTTTTCTCGCGTCTCTCTCCCGCCTTGGCGGCGCTCTTCTGGAAGCACCCTTTTCTTTTCCCCCTTAAAAAAGCCAAGTCCCAGGGCTGGGCCTGCTGCGTTTGAAACCACCTTAACAGAGCTCCTCCTTCTCCGGAGGCTGGGGCTGAATCTGGCAGGACTAGGCAGTGGTGTTACCATGACGAACATTTTCTTAAGCTTCCACGGCTCAGAGCAGGAGGGACTCAACTCGCGGAGGGCTGGGTTTAAAAAGACTGGGGGAAAAAGAAGACGGGAAGAAAAGCGAGGGGCGCTCTCCGAGAGACCCTCATTTTCCTTAGAATAAACATCGCCCAGTTTGAAGATCCCCGCTCGAGCCTTATATAGGAGGAGCAAGCCCTTTCGCTCCTTTCTCCAGTTCGCGGCTTGTTCTAAACTTCAGCAGGAGGTCGGCAGAATCGGAAATCGAGTAGCTCTCTTAAGGTTTCCCCTCCCCTTCCGCCCTCCCCTTATGGAAATCCAGGGGGGTTTCCCAGACTGTGGAAGCCAGAATTGCAGGAGGTGGAGGGAAATCAGTGGGACTGGTCTCTGTCCGTGAGCCGCCACGATCGCGCAAGAGCCGTTGCTCTGGTCACTTGTCTGCCTGCACGCCGTTCCCCGAGGCCGCCGACTTGGAGCTGCGGCTGGGTGGATTTGTCTGCTTGTCTCGAAAGAGCCCCTTCGGGTCTGCTCGTCTCGCGCTCCCGGGGCAACCGTAAATCAGGTATTTTGCTTCCCACCCACCCCCCAACCTCTCCTCTAAAGGACTGAGTTGGCTTTTTTGCTAGCCTGCTTTTTCGATCGAGGAAATAAGGCAGCAGGGCACGGGGAAGTGTTGCAAGCGTTATCACCCACGCCTGCTTTCTGGCGCTTTGCTGGCAGAAAGCAAACTTGGGGGTGAAGGGTGGGGGTGGAGAGGAGGGGAGACGGGAGAAAAACGAAAGGCAGATTTGGGTGGAGTAGACGGGAATTTAGTTGAAGCTCCTTTTTTGTGTGGTTTTTTTTTTGGCCGGCGAATGTAAAGGTGGCTGGAGGATTTGTCTCCAAAATATCCTCGGCTCGGCTTGTTTTCCTTGCGGGGTGGGCAGAGGGACAAGGCTACATAGTTTTGCGGCTATAATTAGCTGTGGAAAATTTAGGGTATTCCCTGCGCTTGGAGAAACGTAAAACAGAATCAGTGAAAACGTGTGGAATGCAAAACTGTTGAAAAAACATCTTCGGACTTTCGCGCGTGTCTGAAGTTCGATCTATTCTGAGTAGGGTTTCGGAGAATAAGTTCAATGGTGGATCTTAGTCATGAATTAAAATCAAGGGGGAAAGGCCGAGTAGTAAGCAGCTTGTTTTCTAGTGTTGATTTCCCCTTTCCCCGTCTCTGTTGTGTTGAAACTTTCAAAAAAAAACAAACAAATACGTTCTGGCTGTTGATCCTTGTTGCATATGCAGAACCTCCGGACGGGAGAATGGTTGCCTCTGATAGATTAGTCGCCCTGACAAAGTCTACACCCTCAACGTTACAACACTTCTCTTGTTAGCGAAGGTGGGTGGGGAGGGGAAAAGGCAGCGGAGAATTCCCGAGGGGAAGAAACCGTCTAGCTGGTGTGCGGATAAAATCGTTAAACGGGACGGGGCTGTTGGGGGAAAGAGGAAAAAACGGAATCTGCCCAAGCAGCTTAGTTGCGGAGATGCCCTGCTGGAGCTGTGGGGGACAGCACCTCGTCCAAGGGAAGAGACCCCCGTTCCGCTTTTGAGCCTCGGGGTTGTGGCTCAGCTTCAACGACGAAAAGAAAAGCCAACTGGAAGGGCCGTGCAGTTCCAGCGTATGTAACGCGCTGCGTTCAGCCTCCTGGTCTTTGGCACAGTAACCTGATTATTTACCGGTGGAGAGCACAGGACTGTGTGTCAAAGACCGTTTGGATGTTCAATTGGAAAGGAAAGGGCGCGATCTTTCCGCCCGCCGTCCCTTCACCCTCCCTCTTCGGCGGCGAGCAGCGTCTCCTATTCTGCGCTGACAAACGGACTGGCTGGCCAGACGGACCGATGCAGAAGGAGGGAAGGCGGATGCGGGTGGGGTGGGGAAGTAAGGAGGAAGCGTAGAAATGCCAGTTGATCACTCGCCTCCGAGGGGCGCGGCGGGACGGAAAGGCGACCCCTCTCTTTTCGCCGTACGGGTCCTAGCCACGGTCTGCAGCCCCAACAAGGGGGATTTTGTTATAAAATGGGGGTGTGGAGCCGAAGCCGGGTTGGTTGCCTAAAGAAAGATTGCGGATTCGGACGTTTAGATAGATAGATATATATATATTCAGGATAAAAATGCGTATGCATTTTTCTGTCTGCAAAATTTTGAAGTAATGGCTAGGATTTATTTAAACTCTTTACAAGGCAAATGCACCCAATTACCTTTCTAAATTATCCCAACTAAAGCCAATTACTAAATTAATCAGCTGCCCAGCCCCATATCTTCCCCAAGAAGATTTCTCTTCGATTTATAGTTAATTTACTATAGCTTTGAGTAGGTGTGTAAAACAGGAAAATAATGGCTGGAAGGCTTTTTTTTTTAATGAGCCATTTATTTCTCCTCTCTTTCACTATGAAGTTTTGCATCAAAAATGGAATTTCAAAAATTTGGCAGGATGCTAATCCAGAAGAAAGCCAGCAGCAAATTAGAAACCACCTCCGATTCCCTCTTTGGATTTCTCTTTAACTGAAGATCCCATCCACTTATGATTGATTAACATTAGCATATGGAAGTCAGAATAAAAGAATATGATGGGGAAAGGCTCAAAGTTAGGAGCAAGTGGTGTTAAAATAAGTTTGGAAAATATGGAAAGGAAAGAAAATGAAGCCAGGGAAACCAGGAGCAAGAAAGGGACTGGATGTTTTGGAATTCAAAAAAGATAGGCATTTGGGTAACTCTCCACAGCACTGTTTCGTGCGGCTGTTGATAAAAATAGGATTGCCAACATGATATGACAGATATGGCACAAGAAGAAGAAAGGGGGGTTGGGTGGAACAAGAACTAGACAGTTTACAGGAGACTAAAGGAGAGGTGGTCCAAGAGATGGGCATATAGGAGTTTACCTTACAAACACAGGACTTATGGTACAGGACTAGCAACCAGTTGCTATTGCGGAAATATACTGTATTGCACATAGTTCTGTGTAATTCTAAAGCACCTAGTTCTGCTGCTTTTGATTATCCTTGTGAGCCCAGGCACAACAGTGCCTCAGCCATCCCAGGAAATAGACTTGGGGGGGTGGGGGAGACAGCTTTTCTGTTGGAAGGGGAAAAAGAGATGATTTCATGATCATTAGGGTCCATCTATTCCAAAAAGGACTGCAGCAGGCAAGCCCATGGTGGAAGCAACTTGGGGCTATGCCTTCATAAATGTAAACAGTAAAGAAGAGTGAGCCTGTGTAACTTGTTCTCCTGCTAGTAAGCTTCCATAATTTGAAGGGACTATCTCTTTCACACCCTACCCTGCCCTGCCCTGATCTATTCTTTTTTAAAAACACATTGCTTCACTCTGCTGTGGTAGATAACATTTGTATCTCCCCTATATAAACCTTATCCAAATGACAAATTCTTGTTGTAGAACGAGGGTGGGAAGAAAGCAGTGACAGCAGTATTCAGCTACCCTTTAACTACGCTGATGATCAGATTTAAGAAGTAAACTATTCTTTCTTAAGCAATCCAGAATGCCCACCTAAAATTCAAGGAGAGTATAGTAGATTGAAACAATAAAGAATAAGAAAACATGTAAGGTTTATAATATAAGCTGGGTTTTAATTTTTAAAAAAATTTCTAATTGTTACAAATATGCATTCTGGTGTGGTTTGATTTCATCTCTAACTCCCCCCCCCCCCCCAACAACATTTGAGGGAGAGGGGGTGGAGAAAGGAACTTCAAGGACATACTAGCGACTAGAGAAACAATTCTCTGCATGTTAAATGGTCCCTCTATGCCTGGAGTGCAGCCTATAAAACTTAATGAGGCTTATTTTTGTACTGTTAGACATTGGGTGGGGGATGTTGTTTCTAGGAGATACTTTCCACCCTATGCCATTATTTTCCACTTCCTCCTCGCTGCCCCTTTCTCCCTCCCTGAAGTTGACCCTAGGAACTCTTTTGGGTAGCTGTGCAGAACCTATGCAGTCTATCACATCTGATAACTGGGGCTGCCAAATGGCTTTAAAGCAGATGAGGCTACCCGAGTTCCTGCTTTCCCCCACTAGCACCAAGATAGTCTTGTCTGGCTTCCTGCCAGCCCCCTGAGGGGAAAACAATCTCATTTGGGGGAAGCACCCATCTGTTAGTGAATCACTGCTGGGGAATGGACTGGGTTGGTGGAATTGCTTCCCGCCCTCCCACTTGCTTTGGGGGTCTTCCTGCTCCTGCAGTCCTGGCATTTGTTGCCCCTCCTTTCTCTCTGCTGCATGCTCAGTGTTCGTAGAGCTGAGCTGCATCTACTGCAATTTTAGTTGTGCACACCTTCAATAAAGTTCAGCAAGAAAAGAGATGCAACACTTCAACCGCTTGAATTTATTCAGAATCATCATTAGAAAACATCAAAACATGTTTCTCTCGAAAAAGCTGGAAAGGGAATTTGTGGGAATCTCTCGGCTTCTCTGGATATAGTTGCAGTCTGTTAACAGCTGCTTCAGATGGTGCAGCCCAGCCAGGGGTGGGATTCTACCAGTTCAGGCCAGTTCTATAGAACTGGTTGTTATGATTCTGCGCAGTTTGGAGAACCGGCAAATTGAGCCCCTGGCTGGCCCCTCCCCTCTCAGCCCACCTCTCCCCTTCCTGCCCAGTCAGTCCTCATCAAACATGCGCAACATTGTGTGCATTCCCGACATCACTGACTGCGTTCTTTCCTGCCCAGTCACTCCTTAAGGTTTTTTTTCCCCCTCCCGATGATTAGCTATTCCTATGATCAGCTGTGCCGGGATTTCCCTCACTTACTTACTGCTTTGCCCAGGAGGCTTCCCTGAGGCCTAGGAAAAAATGGAGGAGGAGCACAACATCCCACTGGCCCCCTCCACTTTTTGCCTTCCTGGGCCCCAGGGAAGCTTCCTGGGAGCAAAAATAACCCCTAGGAGGCTTCCCTGAGGCCCAGAAGGCCCTAAAATGGAACATGGGGGGTGCTGCATGCCCTCACTGGCTTTGTCTTTTTTTCCCCTTTCTGGGCCCCAGGGAAGCCTTATGGGAGCAAAAATACCCCCCAGTGGGCTTCCCTGCGGCCCAGAAGGACCAAAAATGAGGGGGTGCTGCCAAAAAAGCCACACCCACCCAGTTACATGGCCACGCCCACAGAACCAGTTGTTACAAAATTTGAATCCCAGCCCTGAGCCCAGCCCTATCTATCACCACTCCAGGGGCAAGAAGGGATAAAGAGCAGAAATTAGTTGTGTATCTTCCTTTTCTAAAAACAACCCTGAAGATAAAAGGAGTTGCTTTTGTGTCAGACTCAAGGTCAGCCCTCAGTGATCTATAAATTAAATTGTAAGAATTTGAATAAGAGGCTAATACATCTGGAGTTTGGAAGCATGAAGTTATAGCTGCAGATGGTCTTTGGCTGAGTTGGGATAAGACGGAGCTGGGGCATGGAAGACATTAAGAAATTATAGTTGTCTGCCTGCAAAAGGGTAAAACAAACCACAGTGAAAGTATAGTAAAGGGTTGGCCAAAAGGGTTGGCCAAAAAGGATTTGACCAACTAGGGATGTTGGATCAGCAAGCAGTAGTAGGGTGGCGGCCTCAGGATCGAAGAATGTGGTAATATTGTTGATTTTCTTCTCAGTGGGGTTTTTAGCACAATTTCTTAGTTTGTATCAACCTGCCAGTTTAAAGAAGGATCTCACACCTCAGTAGGCAACAGCATGAATCATCTACAGTCATTCACGTACTTGAGTGGGGAATAATGTTACAATCTTATAAATACCTAGGATCTGAGGATTTTGAGCATATATAGAAGTAGTTTCTCAACATTACACAATGCTATTTTGTGGAGTTATGTTAAGGCTTGAACTAGCAACAAAGTTTTAAATTTTGAACATTGTGTTTAATAAAAAACTCAAAAAGCTATATCTGAGAGGGCTCAGAACTCCTAAATCACTGATAGATCTCTGAACATAAAGCCATGCTTTTAGCACTTTGGAGTTGTAACCCACATTTAAAATATTAATTACAGTATTGACTTTGATAAATTTGTATATCAGAATATAGCAATTATCCTCACAACTTGGAATTCAAATCCAGATGCCCACGTTTTTTTGTGGGAGTGGGGGGAGAATTGTATCTAGAAAAAAGCCTTTTGTTCTTGTCCTTAAGTAAAATCTGATTTAAATCATTAATGAAGTTATCATATATGTAGTCATGTGGGATATTTTCTTTTTGGTCTGGTTTCTGGATCAGCTGTGTATGATGTGGTATGATGAAAAAGAAGAACCTATGAGTTGTTCCTTGGCAATTTTGGATAAATTGCCAAGTAACATCAAATGCTGTTAGAGTTGGAACTCCTTTTCAGCCATTTACTTCAAATGCTCTGATTACATATAAGTATCTGCCTTTCTTGCATCATTTGGTATACTTCTCATGAGGATGGATTTAGTTACACTGCTAATTATACTAGTGTAGAAAATACCACAGCCAAACAACCAACCATTGGTGTTTGCTTGTTTTTCTTAACAATTAGCTAGACACTATTAAAAAGTAAGGACAGGCTGATTTAATATAAAGTGCTACCAAAATACAGTTTATTTGAATTGGCCTTAGCACATTTTGTGACCCCAGCCAGTTTGGGTTCCTCAGGCAAGTTTTGGCTTACCTGCAGTTAAACAATCATAATGCAACATGATGTGTATATCTGCAATCTACCTGTATGTTTGATAATCACTACCACAATTTTATCATCCAAAAGCCTCTGTTCCTGTTCTTTTGGACTACTAATACTTATTTTGATGTTTTAATTGATTAATTTATTTTTTGAGGAGGATCACTTTGTCCCTAATGCAGTCCTCGAACACCAATATCATTTATTTTCTTATATGTGCACCTTGTTCTTCCTCCAAAATCTCACAATAGTTCTCTGGTCTTGCAGCATTACTGTAAGGAAATATAGGATGAAAAATAATAACTTGCCTAAGGCTACATGATAAAACAGTGATATTTTAGTGATTTTTGTAATAAGGTAAACCATCTGTGACAAGCAATTCTTGAAGAGAAGCACAAGAATTTCAAAGAATGGGAAAAAATGAAATGTCTGTTCACAGTTCAGAGACTTGGTCATCATCATCATTCAAAGATTAACAAGCTAGATGGTTTCATTATTATTATTACTGACTTGCTTTTGTCAAACAACAAACAACTGAATCCACTTTCTTCTGCCTGATATTTCAGGGAACTGGGCAGATGGACTACAGCAGCACAGATGAGCTACCAGTTGTAAGATGAGCTGTAGAAATGCTCTTTGCCTAACTACTATGTTGGCTTATTAAATCTGTTGTTGATTTGTGAGGCACATTAGAGGATTTATCCTCTTTGTCAGTGTAATAAATTTTGGTGCTACTAAATATATCAGACATTACTGTAATGGTTTTCTACCATGCTAATTGCACAGAGTCAGAATTTTTCTTTTGTCTTGTTGAGAGACAAACTTTTTATCCAGAATATAAATTACCCCCCCCCCCCATTTTTCAAAGCATTGTGTAATTCACTGTATAACTGTTCTCTGTATCTCTGTGTTTGTAATGATTCTAAATGCTGATAAAGATCCACAGAATGGATGGGGAACTTAATGATTTCCCAGATATTACTGAACTATAGTAGTGTTCCAATATTTCAGGGACTACCACAAAGAGGGGGGTAAACCTATTCTCCAAAGCAATGGATAGAAACTAATCAAGGAGAAAATCCACCTAGAATGAAAGAGAGATTTCCTGACAGAACAATTAATCAGTGGAAGCCATATATCTGAAATGGTATAGGTTTCCTGCTTGAGCAAGGGGTCGGACTAGAAGACAGTTCATCTGCTGTTCATCTTTATTTACTTGTACTGACAATGTAGATTTTTGAGTGAGGAAATGGACCTGTAATTTAGGCTAGTTATTTGTTGAATACAAAAGAAGCAACACTATGCTTATAGATTCCCAAGACCTTCTATGTCTCATGGATGACATAGCAAGAAATATGGACCTCAAAATCAATGGATCAAATACATATATTTGATGAAAATCAAGTGCATAATTGCAAGTTATACCAATAATAAAAGAGTAAGTATCTTGATAGATTTAATATGTTTACTGATAATAGACAATGGATGGAAATATTATAAGATGTGCAAATGCTGGTTGAAAGGTAATGGCATGTTTGAAATATTTTATAAGGAATATTTGTGGAAAGAAGCAAAAGTGTCTTTCTATCCACTTTAAATTCAGTTAAAAATGAGCAAAAATAGAAAGAAATATGTTTCAAGTGTTTGGTTGTACTGAGAGAACAACTGAGATTGAATTACCAAAATATATGAGGATGAGGGTGAATTATTTGAGGAAGAGGAAGCCAAAGAAAGTTGTGGTTGGATGAAATTGATGAGATCTTGAAAAGGGGAGATGACAAGCTTAATAAAGGGCAATGTATAAAACAGCATTTGGATGTGATAATTGCAAGTATAGTCTATAGAGACAGAAATATAGAATTACAATGTGCTTGTAAATCAGCTTTAGCTATATGTCCTTTTCTCTTATTGCTTTAATTTCTCTTACTTGCTATACCATTTCTTAACCAATTTTATCCTTTGCAAAATGTAGCATTCAAAATGGGTATATTTACATGTATGAACTCACTATTTTAATACTATTTGTGTGTGCAGTTGGCATCATATATATCTTAAGCATTTGGACAATTGCTGAAATAGTTGTTACCTCAGTCAGCAAACTCTGTGATAACCAGTTCTATTTGACTGGAATAATCTTTGATCTTAATACATTCTGGTCCTGTGGTCAGTAACCATAAGATAAGGTCTATGTTCTCTTGAGTAACTTTTTGAAAAGGAAACAGAAGTCCATTTCTTTGAACAATTTGTAGAATTTGTACAAAATAAAAAAGTAATTTATTTAGTGCTAAGTGAGTATAATCCAAACAAGATTGTTCATTACTGATGATTTTTTAAAAAGTAGTTACTTTTTGTTCAGTAGAAGAGTGGAATGGATGTGTTTGATTAGGGAGGGGCTCCATCTTGATAACATAATTTTTTTTGGTAGCATCATAGGACATTGTACAGTAACATTCTTTCATGTACACATATCATTTTGCTCATTAAAAATAGATTGAGAATGTAGGTTGAGAATTTTCCAATTAAGAAATGAAGTTGAAAAAAACTTTGGAGTTTGTAAGTCAAAATATTTTCTCTAAATTTATGTATTATTGCGCCCTGCTTCCCCCTCCAACTATATAACAGGAAAATGTTTGATTATTCTAGGCAAGCATTTCAACTAACTGATCACCTTTGGCAATAAGGAACTTCAAGAAAGTGAATTTGAGAGATTTGCAAAAGAGGGGTGTTGCTTTCCTCCCAACAGCCTTCTCCATTGAGGAAAGTGAAGGCTGTTTCTTTGTAGCTAAACTGGTGGGAAGCTCATCCCATGGAAAAAACAAGGACAGTAGTGTCCCATCATCATCATCCCCCCCTGGGTGAATGTATATATGGATGTACAGTATATATGTATATATATCAAGGCTGTCAGAAGAGCCGGCGGCCTGCTGCTTTATTAGTCTCTGAACTTTCCTAGCAGTAAAAAATAGATAGGGGGAAGGAGTTTGGCAAATCTCTGCTTTGGGGGACTTTTTAACTGACATAACAAATGTGTGCTAGACTGTGATAAATGTACTTCTCCAGTATGTCATTATCCAGATCAAAAGTGAGCCGTTTAAAAAAAAAATGAAGGAATCGTGCTTAGGGAATTTGTGTTCCTCTTCCAGCATTCTCAAAAGGACATTCCGCACAGGAGAATTGTAAATGCATGATCTGTGGATCCTCTTTAAAATACATATGAGGGAAGCCTGGCTAATCGGCACAAAGTCCTTTCAGACACAAAGTTGTCTGAAATCTGCTTGGGCAGTTTTATGACAGGAAGGATATACTCTCCACCCTGATTTTTTGAAGAGTAAAGAATGGGCTATAATGTATAATGTTGCTCTTTTATTTTTATGGCTACCAGTAAACATTAAATTCTGCATGAACAAAACCTTTCCCTAGGCAAATTATGTGGCAAGAAACAGATGAGGTAAGACAGGCATTTGCTTGGTTTCTGAGTTGTCCTAGTGATTCTAAGACCATTTCAGGCACAAGATCAACTGTGAAATTTAGCAGAGAATATCCTTTTTTAAAAAGATGCCTCAAAGCTTTGATTGCTTTAGTTGCAGCAGAATAACAAGGATAACTCTCTGGAAAATGAAATAAGAAGCTTAATGCTAATTTTACAGGTGTGGAAATTCTATCTCCAGGTGCTCAATGAAATGTAATGTTCCTTTACTCTGGGGACATAGGTCCAGCAAAATATCTCTCTATATTTCACTGGCATCATTTTATTAAAACATTGCACAAAACAAGCTTCAGTACTCAGCCCTTCAAAGTAACTAGCTGAAATTTGTCTTGGAATTTCATCAGTATTTTCTTCCTTTTGGTTTAATCTTATTTTCAGAATGGTTGAGAAATCGTTTTAAATTTTCTTCGAAAGCTTACTTTATTGTGGGTGGCAGAGATACTCTGAAGCCCTTTCACCTGTCCTCATGATGTGTCTAGGATTTAATTGAAGCCTGTGAAGCTAGAAAGCTTCAACACTAACTGAGACAGAATTGGTTAGTTAAGGAAAGGACATTCACACATATATCTTAGCCACAAATTAATACTCAAGGATCATTGTACCAATGACAATTTCAGCAATATATCTCACACCCATGTAGAAGTTCTTATTTATCAACAGGAATTATTATTTGAAACAGTAAGAAAGGAAGGCTAGTTGGAATAGCGTCCTCCTAAAATTTGGTTAGTCTTAACCTTGCCTGACTTTTTGAAGGCATTAAAAACATGTTTAGTTCTCCAGGACTTAAGTCTGGGAACAGTATGACTTGCTAAATAAGCTTTCATGGTTAACTTGGTCTTTCTGATTCAAATCTAATATTTGATGATGGGTTATAGTCATTCTTGGTATATTACTACAAGTACCCAGTACCATATTAAAAATTTGAAAGACAAGCAGACTAGATCAGCCTTTCCCAATCTGATAGCAAGCTTTTGCTTCCAGAATATGGCCCTAGTGATTGGAATGTTGGGAGTTGAAGCTTATGTATTTGGGTGAGCTGGTGGGTCTCCTTCCCAATGCTGTAGTCCAGTGGTGGGATTAAAAATTTTTTTACTACCAGTTCTGTGGGGCATGGCTTGGTGGGTGTGGCTGGGGAAGATACTGTAAAATCTCCAGTTGGAGGTGGTATTTGCCGGTTTTCTGAACTACTCAAAATTTCCACTACCGGTTCTCCAGAACTGGTCAGAACTGGCTGAATACCACCTCTGCTGTAGTCTCAACAGATGTTCTGTCTTTTGGATTTGTAGTTGTTGTTGCTGTTTAAGGAGTTAAAGGACAATATCTCTCTGAAATATAGTTCTGAGCCTAACTGGAAGTTATTTTATTTAGTTGTTCCTTTAAACACATGTAAAATATGACTAAAAGTGTCTTGTAATTTTGACAATAGTCTGCCATAAAAGTTAAGCCCCTAGAGCAGGGGTGTCAAACTCGTATCCCACGGGCCAGATGTATCACATGCTGGCCCTGCCCTCACCTGGTTTAGCGAAGGGGATAAAAGTCCTGATACGTCACGTGACTATGCCATGATGATGCACGTTTGACACCTCTACGTTAGAGTCACCAAATGGCAGTGAATAGAGTATCATTTTTAGATAGACAAATAATATTTTTGTAATACTGGAAAAACTTCATACCGGTATTTGCATAACTCTAGCCGATACCGTCTTTCTTTTCAAGTAGGTCATATACAGTACAATTCCACCCAGAAGAATGTAGTACTGGGTAGCTAATTAAGCAGCATTACTAAAAGTCAATGGGGTTTGAATCTTTTTGGCTTTTATATTGATTTGTGTGGTGGTGAGGTAATACTTAAAACAGTCTGCTTTAATTACTGTGTTATTTTCTATTCATTGGGTAGATTGTGCATTCCTTAAGCCCAGCATTGCACTCCAGCCCAAATGCAGTTGGTAGGTCCTTCTATTTTTCCCAAGGGCTTGATAGCAGCATTATATTCTTGGATGTAAGAAGAAGAATCTCCAGGGTTACTGCTGTGATCAACTGTAGACCCTCATGTGACTGCGTTAAAATAAAATCACACATACCATCAAGAGTTCTAGTACTGACTGTTTTATATAATTCATAGTTTGACTCTTAGTCTGCGAGTCTTGTGCTCTTTTTCCTTTACGTGCATCTTGGCAGAGTTTGCCAGCTTTGCCTGCTGAGATGTGCCAGCTTCTGTCTATCATTTGTCTCATTGGCTATGATGGGGCTTTAATGGATTATATGTCCCTGGAGTGTTACAGTAATATTTATATTGTTGTACTACTTCTAGTTCTAGAACTGAAGTGCTGCTGTCTCTTAAGTGGATTGTGGGTCTTTCTTGGTATAAATTCCAAAAGATAGGAGATTTGGGATAGAAAAAAGAACAATAGTTGTGGCTGGTTTTAATAGAGTTAGAGCCAGATTTGTTTTTATGAATAGAAGAGTTTCTCCTGCAGTGTCCTGTGGAAAGTTCCTGTAGAAGGAAGTGGGTAGGTGGGAATTTTTGTCATTACTTTTTCCATATGCTACTTCTTAAGCCATTCCATGCAAAATCACCAGCCATACCCTCTTTTCAACACAACTGAATTCTGCTGATCTCATGTCTGAGATATATCCACAGTATTCAACATCTGCTTTTTAATGAGTTGAGGTTCAGTCTGCAACACATCTCTGCCTGATTACTATTATATTCTCTTCAGATAATTTGCAAAATAATACAGTATATCCATCTCAGATAAAAGCCTAAAGGATTCTTAGCTCTACCATGCAGTACTTCTTTTGAAAATCTGGTAACATATATTGAATGAAGTTAATACTGGTAGTTTCTTTGGAAAATCATAGAAGGGCCGAAAGAAGAAAAATACAATATTTTGTTGCCAGAAATGTCTCTTAGTAATCTGAGGCATATTGACACTTTGGATTGTTTCCATTTCTTCTTTTGAAGAAATACTTGCAGGATATATTTCATAATTACAGGATTGACATAAACTTATATTCCTTGTCAACTCAATTTTTTTATTCATAGAAGACTTTAAAAGTAAATATGCACTTCCATTCAAGCATTTCTAGATATTCCAACATGCCTTTCCATTCAAGCATTTCTAAATATTGATCACAGCTCAACACTCATATTTACTTTCAGAGAAATGGAGTTGTAAAATTTGATAAGTTTTCAGAAGAATGAAAAATACATGATTTCATTGGACTAGAGGTTCTAAACATAGGAGCAGTGTTATAGACAATAGTCTTAAAATGTTGCATTCTTCAAAATAAAGTATTTTATGAACAAGGAAATCCAACAGATATTCAGAGACTCCTGGTGATAGCTAAAAATAGAATATCTGGGTAGAAGTCTTGGTGATTTAAGCTGCAGTCTCCATCATTCCTGGACAATGTTCATACTGAACACAATGGGATTTGTAGCCCAATATTACAATAAAACACATGTGTTCTGCTTTCCATAATCTGCTCCTATAGTAATTATAAACTTATTCAGTTCCCATTTCCTGACAGTTAGAACAATTAATCAGTGGAACAACTTGTCTCCAGAAATTGTGAATGCTCCGACGCCGGAAGTTTTTAAGAAGGGATTGGATAACCATTTGTCTGAAGTGGTGTAGGGTTTCCTACCTAAGTAGGGGCTTGGACTAGAAGACCTCCCAAGGTCCCTTCCAACTCTGCTATTCTATTCTATTCTATTCTATTCTATTCTATTCTATTCTATTCTAATCTCATTGTGTATATTTGTATATGTATATTTGGCTACCTGCCTGATGAGCATCCACAAGATCAAGAAAAATATTGTCCTCTACTTAATCAATGGAGATGACTTTTTGTTCCTTGCCAAGATTCCAAGGCTAAACTAATAAAAACAACTGATACTTTAATTAATAGCTATTGACTTTAATATTAGAGATAATAAAATTTCCATGGGATTAGAATCTTTTCTTAAAGATTCTTGTGTCTTGTGCACAAAGACGCATGCATGCCAGCCTCACTCTTTCTTTATGCTATTTCTGAAATAAATCTGAAAGATAAAAGACAGAAACTATGCAGCTTTCATATGGAATATGAAGAAAAAAAGACACAGTGTGATGATATGATGATGATATCATGGCACATACTAACTAGTATGACAGTGAGCATCTATTTTATGACTCCTGTTTTACATGCCCATAAAGCCAAGCAAGGTGATGCTATTATCCAAATCTGTCCTACTGACAGATCAGTAGGGAAAACCAAAGATGGATCAGTATTTTGTACATAGAATGAAACAAAAGAATGATTTTGCATGAATAATCCAGCTTTTTAAATACTACTAAATCTTGTGATCACCCAAGCAGATTGTTTCCTTTCTTTTTGCCACCATAATAGTTAGCTTAGCAATTGTGCTGATTCTTTTGGCATCCGATTTTACAGATATCACATCCAGGGTGGGGGTGTTCTCTTGGTTTGGACCAGTTTGGGCAAACCCCTAGCTGCAATGATCAGCTGGCTCAGAACCAGTTCGATCTGACAATTAAGTGGGCCCATCCAGGGTTGGGGTGTTCTCCTGGTTTGGACCAGTTTGGGCAAACCCCTAGCTGCAATGATCAGCTGGCTCAGAACCAGTTCGATCTGACAATTAAGTGGGCCCACTGGCCCACCCTTGCACTGTATTCACCTATATCTGCTCAGCACGGCAGAGCGGATTGCCATGCCTCAGCTGTGTTACTTCCCTGAAGTAACATTGAAGGTAAGCAATTACAATAGCTATGCACGTGAAGCACGCAATTAGCGAACCGGTTCTTATACCAGGAGAATCTCACTCTTGATCCCATCCAGATTTGTGGTGATAGTAAACAATTTCAGACTTGTGAAATATTTGCTGGGTAATAACATTTTTGGAAAATATAAAGTTCCCTAGAATATTTGTTTTTCTCTTAAAGCCTAGCTAACCCACGTCTTACATATTTTCTACACATTATTATTTGCTTGATTTTACCCTGAATTTTTACTCAAGTGAGCACTGTTTTATTTACTTATTCAATCTATGTCCTCTTTTTCCAGATGAATTTCATAAATTGATTTAGCAAAATGAATATTGTACAGTGTTATCTAACTATTTAAAATACAATATGGAATACCTATATAAAAATTGAATCCCTAAAATGTGATGGGATCAATCCCTTAAAAGCATTCCCATGTAGATCAGCATTAATGTACTGGTTTGTAAAAAAAATTTATTTATTTATTATGAAATTTATTTGCTGCCCATCTTGTATGAAGGCGGCTCAAAACAAATAAACGCAGGTATCTGTCTCCTTGTTTCTTTCTTACTTCTTTGAAAAGGAAACTTACTGCACTCAGCAGTGCTCCCAAGTTATGTGGCCCCAGTCCAGCCTGGGGAGTAGGTCAGGGATGCCTACATGCTTAATGGTTAAAAAACAAACTTTGAAAGGTCTTGTTGAGAAATCTAGGGTGGTTCATAAACAAGAAGCGTGGAGCATACCGAGAAAAGTTATATATGGTTTCAGTCTTAAAGAATGAGACATTCAATGCCAAGACTTCTGCAATAGGTTAAATGTAAGTCATTAGATCAGGAGTCAGATATCTTTTGGTCTTATACAAGTGGACATGTGTGATTTTCCTCATACAGAATCTTTTTGTAAATTTTGTGATGATGCTTATGATCATTTTAAAACAAAACCCAAACGTTTAATCTCAGTTTTAATTTCAGGACTCTGATAACATTTGAGAATATATCATTTTTAAATTAAAAGAATGAGAAAGCCTACTCTAACTTTACAAATCTTATTAATCCATCTTTCTGGGCAGCTGTATGATGGTTGTCTCATCTCCTCCTGCCTCCCCCACCCCCGGCAATTTGTTGTCTGCCAGGGAAACTTGGTTGTGAAAGCAGTGACTTCACAGTATGAGTATTAGGAGGCTGACTTGACTGATAGCAGTTATCAAAAATGGTAAGAAGCTTTTTGAATTCTTAATCAATGAGATCCATTTGTATTCTTTTCCTTCTCCCTCCGCCCATCTTTTAAAAACTAGTTGCACTTTTAGAGAGGAGTTACAGATTTTTCAAGTAGTATAAATGTACCTTTACTTCCCAATTTCAGGTTTGTGTGAACTATCCCTTGGTAATAAAATCTACCTGGGATATGTATTATCTAACCTGAACAACACTCAATGTACTGCTGTTGATATATATATTAATTAACTTGATCAGAGGGCTTTTGTGCCTTAATTCATAAAGTAAAGGTTTTGGCTATGAAAGTAGACCTATGTTGGTAACAACTGATGGGCAAAATGATGGTTTTTGAATATATGTTACATGGAATATTTGTGAATAATATGAAGATGGGTTGGTACTGGCACTCAGTCCGATGGAGACAAGGCAGGAATTGAATTTTGATTGTCTGAGACACCATCTGGCTTTTCTGTATAGATCATTTCTTAGGAAGAAGGCTTTCAAAGTGTGTAGTCCTTCTACTACAATCCTAAAGATTTGTCATAACTAAATTGAAATTAAAATGGCAACATTTTGAACAAATCCCTAATAAACTCTTGGAAATTTTTTGTTTTTAACTTTTGAAAACTATACAGTTGTTAGAAATCCAAGCAGAAATCTATACTATCTTCCTAGAAATACAAGTATTCAGAATTCCATTCTTAGCATTTAAATCAGCTATAAAGAGATCTAAAGTGTATTTAAAAATAGTTGGTCCCTACACTCATGAATGAATGAACCTTGCCTCTTTTATCTTGTGACTTTTAACATCGTCCTCATAGTTAGCCACTTCAGGTTAGTTATCTTTTGGCAGAATAACTTTAGTAAAACCAGTTTGGTGGTAGTTGCCCACTTGTCTTGCAAAAGAATTTGGCTGACTTTGTTTACAGAATTAACCTCTCACCTGATAGGAAGGCCTGAAGCTGTCAACAACTTCTCAGGTCCTATCTGCTTTGTAGAAATGTTAGCTATTGTGCTTGTTGATAACAAGGTTGCTTGAAATACATGGAGAGAATACAGCAGTCCAAACCAAGGAAACCCATATCTTAGACTTGGTGGCTTATTGGTCTGCTATCCCCCATCTGTGTCCCAATTCCTTTACCAGTTAAAGGCTGGCAGAACTTGTAGACCAATATCTTTGCTGCCTGGTTATATTTTTTCGTTGCCAACTGGAGTCGAATGACTGCTAATTACATGGTTGTACTATGCACAGAGAAGAATGGAGATTCCAATCAGAAAATGAGAAATCAGCACCAACAGTTTACACGAGGCATATTGTGTTGTATTTTCGTACCCTGCATAAATTTGAAAACATTTTCCCCCTAATGTAAAACTAGCATATTTATTATGCCATCAACTGCTGTGGGTTAGATACCAGGTCATTCACTATTTGATTTTCCCATAATGAAGTTACCACTTCTTAAAGTAGGACCCTCTTTCTCTAGGTTATGAAAAACAAATTGCTGCATTGCTCATGTCTTCACGTATTATTAGGGCACTGATCCCAGATTCAAAATTCTTTCTTCAATGCTGTGCCCAAACTGGGAATATGTAGCAGCTTTTTAAGTGTTGAGAGTGAGGGATACTTGCTGACTCATTCAGTTCTCATACCTAAAAATAAGCAATCTATCCTTAGGAGCCAAGAGTGACTCCCAGGCCAGCCTGTGGATTTCCCTGCCAATGGGTAGAGATAGTGCTAAGCATGGTTGCAGGGCAAGAAAATAAGAAGGTGCTCAGACTGATGAAATCCTGTGGTTAGTCCTCTGTACTCATTGATTAGTTGGCCATTGACTTTTAGCACGCACACACATTTTGCAATCTTTTTTAATTCATTAATTAATTCCTGGAGACTGCAGTATCTGGATCAATACAGGTTTTGGGTAAAAGATCTGCAAAAAGATCTGTGAGGGTTGTTTTTTTTAAAAAAAAATTTCTCTCTGAACTTCTTTCTTTCTCTTCTTCAGTACTGAACTGAAGAAATTTCTCGGATGAGAAGTGAAATGTCTTAAAGAAAAAACAGAATTTTCAGTTGCTTAAAAGAAAGCACTTTTGAGACATTCATGTTTGGATGACTGAGAAACTCCATAGATCTTTGAAGGTGATACTCATAGCTCCTGCTATAGATAAAACAGGAAGATACTAGTGGAGACTTCCCGACTTCTTTCCGTGAATTAGGGGGAAAAAGAGGAAAGGTCCTTTGCGTGGGGTTAAAAAGCTTTTTCATATTTTAGTTTAACAAGCAAAGATAAAATCATTAAGATGTAACCACAGGTGTATCTGTTATTTGCAAGAATAAAGCTTCTGCTATCTCTGAAGATGAAAAATGCTATCATCGGCAAGGATATTTAATATAGCTTACATAGGCTCCTGGTTAAAATAGCTTGAGAAAGTTACCAACTCTTGTAAAATTGAATTACTGTAGGTTGTAAGATTAGCTTTGGTCATATAATTGTTGACATTCAAATGCTTTATTACTTTCCAGGGAGTAAAATGAACCTTACCCATAGAGGACTTGGGTATGATTTCTACATTAACTTGCTTGCTGAAAAATGATACTTTTCATAGCTAAGTGCAAACATCTTAGTTGTGAATAGCTTTTCTATTTCTTTATTGAACAAATATATTGTCATGTTATTGTTGAAGGCTAGGGTTGCAACCTGAGGGTCTATTGTAGTTTCCAGATATGCCCATTGTGCCATCAAATTTTGGCATGTAATTGCCAAATATCATGGATGGTGTTTGTCTCCATCTTGAACCTGGAAACAGAAATGTAATAATGTTATTAGTATAAGCCTTTAAATTGATATAAGGGGGGTGGGGAAACAGTTTTAAAGGCTAACCGTATGTTTTCTCCACATATATGACACAGACCCACCCATTTTGCACCATTTTGCTTCAGCTAGGAATCCCAAAAAGCTGTTAAAAGATATTCTCTGTGTGATATTATGATTTGATATTGTTCCAGTTTCAATTTTAATAAGGACTGTTGATGTTGACCTCAAAAACTGGTATAACAAATCCATGCTCGACAGGTTTCCTGTACTCCATTAGGATCAGCCAAAGGAAAAAAGTTAAAGGATGATACCATTCCAGGAACTCTGACATCTTGCTTATGATACATATTTTCATCGAGTCACCTTGTTTTTTGCTCATATTAGATGCCTTTGTCAAACACTGCAAGTACAAGTAGTCCTTTTCTAGTCACAATGGCACCCAAAATTTCCACTGCTAAGCAACACGATTGTTAAGTGAGTTGTGTCCCATTTTACAACTTTTTTTGCCACAATTGTTAAGTGAATTATGCACCTTGTTAAGCAAATCTGGCTTCCTCCATTGACTTTGCCAGTTGGATGCTGGCTGTGAAGGTAAATAAATGGTGATCACATGACCGTAGGACCATAAAACTGTCATAAATACATGCCAGTTGTCAAGCGCCTGAATTTTGATCATGTGGCCATGTGGATGCTCCCAACAGTCACAAGTATGAAAAATGGTCATCACTTATTTTTTTAGTGCTGTTGTAACTTCAGATGTTCACTAAATGAATAGTAGTAAGTCGAGGACTACCTGTATTTGCATTTAAAGATAAGATTTGTCTATTAGGAACTGCAGTCTCTTGGGGTAATATGTCAGTAATAGATGGGTCTTACAACAAAAGTAGGCATCTCTTTTTCTCTCTTGTCCTCATTTTTCATCCCAATAGATCAGGGGTGTTAAATCTGATCACATCGCAGTCTGTATTATGACATATCAAGATTGTTTTTGCCCTTGTGGAGCTCGGGTGGGTGTGGCCTGCGCAGGCTGTATCTGGCTCACGGGCTGCATGTTTGATACCCCTGCAATAGATGTCCCAAAGGTGCTTTTTCAGGAGGCAACTAGACTTTCTTGTTTTTTCTTTTGAAGATGTTTTGCTTCTCAGCTCTGATAGGATAGTGGGGAATGGAAGGATTCTATCGGAGATGAAGAAGCTTCTTGGATGAGAAGCAAAACATCTTCAAAAGGAAAAAAAATGAAGTCCAGTTGCCTCTTGAAAAAGCACATTTGGGACAACTATGACCTGGATGACTGAGAATGTGAGTATGCAGTAGGAAGCAAAGCTCCTGCCTTATAAATGAATGACTCCATCCTTCTTGCTAGCCATATCTGGGGCTGTTTGATCATGATGGGACACCAAATTGGATGGGGCTGTTCAATTTTAAGAGTTAGCTGTCTTTTATATTTGTTCATTCATCAGTAACTATCTAGTAACTGTTCAGGATTTTAGTTTTGATCAACTATAAAATGAATTTTGTGAAGCTGTGTATTAACATCAACCATTAACTTCTAAAGGGTATGGCATAGTATTGTTACAGTTGGTTGCTGTTTCACTGGAAATTCAAATAAAAGAATAGAGAAAGATTTTGTACCTCTTCTTTCTGTTGTCCTACTATACAGATTTATTCATTGTTTTCTCTTTCTCTAGTAATCAAGGCAAATGCTGCATAGGATTAGTTTTGATCCATTCATTTGTACTTTCCAACAGGGACAAACATGGAGGAGAAATGAAATATTTAATACACATTTATGTTCATAATACATTTTTGTTAAGTTGATAATTATCAAAAATAGGAGTTTTATTTTCTTGGAAGTTATGCTGAGTTTTCTCATATTTTAAGCTCGTACTGAAGATGGGTAAACATTTTTTTTTTAATTGGATTGTTCAGCCATGTTTCCACTTGTTTTGTTTGCTGCTTCCAAAATAAGGTGCAGTGTGTGACTCAGCACAGATAAAGTCTGTTATGAAGAAAGGAGCAAGTTTCTGTTTTTACTGCTTTGCCAAATCTTCTGTCAAAAAAGAGGCTTTAAAAGTTTCTGGGATGACAGCATGAAATAAATGCTCTGCATCAATTTACGTGGATTAATATGTAATTTTACCCACTGAATTTTTGAATGTGAGAATTTAAAAAAATAGGCCTAAGGTTTCGAGTACATTTCAATGGATACCTTTTATACCGTAGTACTTGTGTTTTAACTTGGTTCATTTATATAAGCTACTCATTGAATCCCAAATCCTACTCTGAGGTTATGCAGCTATTATGATGGTATTTCCCTTTCTGTAGTAACCTGTGGCAGTAACCTGATGACCCGCTCCCATAACTAAACTCACCCTTTGGGACAGACTGTTTGACGTGTTCCCTGGAACATAGGATATTTGAGAACAAAAAAACCTTCTTGCTGAAGGTCAGGTTTTTAAATCCACAGACCCCTGCTCTCCTAAGAAATTGTAGTTACTGGGACATCTGCTGGATGACAAATAGAATTTAGCTATGCCATTCAAAGCAGTTGAATAGTTGGCTTCATGGGAGCAATAAAACAATTGACATTCTTTTGAAAATATTCCTAGTACAGTAGTAGCTTTGTATTCAGGCTTAGGGTAATTTCTGAAATACCAGTGTTTTCTCCAGGGTATGAGCATGGGGAATTCCTTGCTTGTATCTCAGTCCATGACATCTCTGTTTTGCGTGAAGTTCCCAGCTCTGGTGCTGTTTATTTCTACATTGTTAGAGCTTTATAGTAATGCTTTTATAAAAATATATTTAAGAACTTCCTTTATAAAGCTTCTATAACTGACTATGAATGCTGATAAAATATTCTGCCAGTTGCATCTAGCATCTGATTTTCAAATTAACTGTTGATGCCAAAAATCTATCAGTATTCATTTATGAGGAACCATGCATTTAGATTACAATTTTACAATGGAAAGGTAGTGCCACACTATATTTACAGTCTTGGATAGATTATGCGTTTACTCTCTGCTTATGAAATGGCTATTAATATAATGGAAAGACTAATCAATATAAATCCAAATGCTCAAGCCTTAATGCTGTGTTTAAAAACTGAGCTGCTTTTATATGCCTTATAAGATATTTTTTCTGCTTTTCCTTCTTTTTCCCCCTTTTCTGATTTTGGTGTCTTGTTTCTTTACTTTTGTATATTAAAATAAATGATTATTTAAACAGCACACTTTCATCCAATCCCCCCCCCCCTCCATAACTAACTGGGAAGTAGTTAGGGCTGGGACAATAATTGTCTAAAGTCATCTTTTGAGCTTTCACAGCTGAAGACAGATTTAAGGTCTAGGTCCCCCTGGTCCTGGAAGGATACCTTAATTGTGGTGTAATTACTACACCACATTATGACTCTCCAATTTTATTGAATTATAATTCTATAATCATTTGGGAAGTGCTGGTGGGGGAGGTTGCATGGGTTGATTGAAGGTCGGTGCTACCTCTGACTGGTTGTGTGGTTGGTTTGGATTCTGAGGGGTTTGTAGGCTGGTTGTAGGTCAGTGTGTCTTGTTGATGGAATTGCTTGTGGAATGCCAGGCTTTTATGAACTCCAGGCTCTCCACCTCTACATACTAGGTGCACAGGAATAACAATGGAAGAGGATCTGCCCATTTATTTATGGGCTTTCTAAATATATCTAGTAGGCCACTGTGTGAAAGAGAACACTGGCTAGATGCGGAATGGGACAGCTCACCACGGACAACTCGCTGCAAGACAACTCATTGAATTGCAGGGCAATTCAATTCAATTTAATTACTTAAAATACATTTAAAAATATTTTAATTTTTGTCATACACTGTTAGGAATATAAGTCACCTAACAGCTATTTGGGTTGGACAATATATAAACCAGGATAGACATTTTAATACTGTATCTTTAAGAAAATGCAAAACTGTAATTGGGTGTGGTTTCTCAAACGGCCATAAGATGGAGCCAGAAACCTGGGTTGTCTTAGTCTTAGTCTCAGAAGAGAGTGTGAGTGAGTCTCTGTTTCCTTCTGTTGGAGAGTATTGCCGTTCCTTCTATTGACTGCTATTCTTGGATTTGATGTAAGTCTGATACTGAACTGTTTTTGACACTGGACTTTGTTATTAGATTATCCCTGGACTGAAAACTGACTGATTTAACCTGTGAATGACTTTGGACTGTGTTTGGACTGGTTAAACGTTTCTGGAAGTAAAAACCTACATTTACTGTACAGTATATCTGTGTGCTGTGTGTGTATTATTCAAACACTTCTCTCAATACGTCTCCCTGTATGCGCTCATTCTCCAAACGGGGAATTACCTCAACATGCACATTTCATTTTGTCCCTCCTTTAGAATCCTTTCTTTAATTATTCTATTCCACCATTTCTTTGATATTGGTGTAACTCTTATCCCATGGTGAATTGGTCATAGTGAGTTGTCCCTTGGTGAGTTGACTGCAATGAGTTGGCCATCACAGGTTAACCATGGTGAGATGGCCATGGCAAGTTGTCCTAGATCTGGCTAGATGAGCCTTCACCTGATTTACCAGCAGTAATTCTATGTTTATCTTTTTATGCTTGTTCCTTCCTACCTTTAGGGCAGATAAAACACAATTTGCATATCCATAGAATACTGATGTCTTCCATCACCTTAAGGTAGTTTCCCATTTTAGCTCTTTGTTGGAGCTAATTTTAATCCATTTTCATATTTTATTTTTTGCAGTTAGAAAGTGCTAGAAAGCTGATAGTGGGGGGAAAAACCTGACAGTCTACCTTTAGTAAGCTGTTTTTGATGTAATGCTGCTGTATGAATGATGTTAGAAAAATTATATGTGGGTGTTCTAACAATGGAGCTTTATGATATGCTTGTCTGTGCCATCTAATTAATCTTTACATCGCAAAGACTTTTGCAGCATTTCTCTTTGAACACAGAAGCCATAATTTAGTTTTTTCTTCATATTTGTACTTTCTCCCCACAGTGACTACATATTGTAGATCTTTCAGAAAACAACAAAAGACTTTGTGGGTAGTTCTTAGATTTCTCCCCTAGGAATTCATAATCAGCTTCATATGCAAGGTCTTCCCAATCTATGACATCATTGTCTAAGTTATAGGATAAGCCCCTAGCAGTTTAAGAATTAAGTGAAGGCCTTTTATATTTCTAGCTAGGTCCTCTAAAAGAGATGGTATGATAAGTTCACCCGAACTTACTCATGGAGTTCTAGTTTCTGTCATCTTTCTCAATATGACTTCTGGTTTGATTTGACTCACTTATGCCAGCTGGATTCTACCTGGTCAAACTAACCTGCTTAGACTTGATTGAACTTTCATGCCTTGATTTGGTCCGGTCAAGATCCCATTGATTCCCCCCATTATATATTAATTAAAAGTAGAACAGAACAGCTTCTGTGTGTGCATATTCTGGTTTTCCCCTCCCTTTGTACATAGATCTTCCCCATTGTGCGTACACTGCGTCCTACCCCAAGTCTCCCAAATCACTCTTTGAATTCCGTTCTACTTAACTGATCTGATCTGATCTTAATCCAACAGTCTAATAAATTCCATATCTGAGTTCCATATAGAGTAAGTATTTTGACATTTTTATTACTTCATGGCCTGTCATAAATGTTTTGTAGATTTACTGAGCTCAGAAACGGTTATTGGGTTCCTTTGACTTTGTTTATTTTGCAATGGTATTTATGAAAGCTTAAATGCAGATGTGGGAAGTGGCAAATAATGCAGCTGCTATATTGTTGTTTCCCAAACTTCTGCTTCCACCCACAGCATTATTGCCAAAGTTCTGCCTCTAGTTACAGTCAAGCAAGGCCTGTTTTTTCAGATGCTGTACAAAAAGACACACCCTTGCATCTGAAAAAGTATGTGTGTGGTTTGTTTGGTTTTTTTGCTATGAGTTCACAATGCAATACAAGTTCAAATAAGGGGTATTTTAGTGTTGAGTAAGTAACCATAAGATTCTTGGCTTTGTGCCTTCTTTTCTTATCCCTCCTGTACCACCTGTTCTTCTCTCTTTGTGTTGGATTTCCTTTCTTTTCTTCTTCCTGGCATTCTGGCAAATAGTGGTTTATACTTAACTTTCAAACTTATGAAATATCATAGAGGTTCTATCAGAGACAGCATATGTGTGTTAAATGCTGGAAAAAAGTAATTATTGCATTCATGGCTGTGGAGGTTTCCTTATAGCATTGGTTGTAGCTGCAACAATACAACTGCAGCTGCATTCTTGGAATCCTGAATTTCAAATGTAAATCTAAACAAATAGATGATGTACTTCCCTGTGATAACTGGGAATGATTGGCCAATCTTGTAGTGACCATTTGTTAGCAGCTATCAAGTAAAGCAGACGTAATCTCTTTTGGGCAGCCCCCCTCCTGCCTACATCTTCTATTTACATTTGTTGTTGTTTTTTCCTCTAGTGTTTGGCTGTACAATTTCTTCCTTCATCTAGGCCTACCATCTGCAGTTGATCGGACTCATCATCTCCAGATGTAAGGCTGCTTCTTTTGACTGCCATCTGGGATCATGTTGGTAGTATGTGTGGCCACTTTGTGCTGCAGAAAAACTCACATTTAGCAACACTGACTGAAACTGAACCCACTCTGTGTTGGGAGGAGTTGATGGGAGAAAAATTGTTCACACAAACATCCACACCCCTTACCTTTATTTTCCTTTGGCTGTGCTGCTGTCTCGGGCAGCCAGCTATGCAGTCCTGATGTCATTGCAGTGTGCTGCAGTTGAACGTGTAATGCATCAAATCTCTGCAGAATGCACTGATTGGCTGCAGCGCACAGTGTATGTATCAGTATGCTGTGGTCTTTTGTACATACAGATTACCAGAAGGATTCTCTCTCCGCAATAAAGTACAATTTCAAGAAGTGTGGTGTGTGCTGGCTTTGTAATGACCCACTGAAGAAAAGATTCAGATTTAGCTGTTGGTTAGGGGTAGTCTTGTCTTACCAGAGAAATGAAACTGTTATGATTGACATTGTCTTCTTGTTATGGTTGTGAGGAAGGCAGCTGGATTTGAGAAATCCTGTGACTCACATCTCTCGTTTTGTTTCAGCTTTGTGGCTGCTATGGGAATGAAGAATAGCTGTAATGTTTTGGTGCCTGTTGTTAGCATTCCCTACAGTTTTCAAAAGTTGAATTGAAAGCAAGCAAGTGGGTCTGTAGCAAAGGAAACAAGCACGCTCCCACATATGGAATAAATGTTCTGTTGCCAAGGTGGCCTCCATCTGCGTTTTCCCTGTCAACTGCTGATTACTTTAAACAATCCACTTAACTATTTGCTAGAATCGGTTTCCAAGATGCACCCTGTTTAATGTTTTTTTTCTGGCCAATGAGTTCAGGAATAGTCAATACCAGAATTTGTTGGTATATGGAGTGGATAAAGATTGCAGTAATGTTGATCTCCTTTCCAGCACAATAAGCTAGGATAGAGGTCACCAACCCCTGGTCCGTGGACTGGTACTGGGCTGCAGCATGCCAGAAACTGGTCCACGTAAATAAGCAAAGCCCCATCCACGGGATGCAGGCAGCATGTGAAACCCTGCCCCTCTGGTCCATGGAAAACTGTTTCCCACAGAACCAGTCCCTTGTGCCCAAAAGGTTAGGGACCTCTGGGCTAGGAGATGGGATGAGAATGAATAAGAACAGAGAAATAAGTTGAAACTTACACAGGATATATCCTGTGAAAACACAGGACATGCCTTGTGAAAGAACTTGGGATATTTAGTCTGGAGAAAATAAGACTAAGAGGGGGACATAATCTCAATGTTCATAACCTAAAAGATACATAGAGAAGATAGTCATTTATCTCAAAAAGATGGCTTTTCAGTCTTGGCTATCATTTGTCAGAAATAGCTTCTTCCCTGATACAACAATGGTTCCTTCTGTCTTCAAAAACATAGTCTTTGAAAATGGATGTTTCATCAGAATTCAGGAGCCAGAATATTATGACAGCTTCCTCTAGTGAGGAGTGATGCTTTAAGATTTGGCCCATTGATTGTGATTATTCCCTTTTTTCCGTACTGTTTTTTTTTAATGGTTATTTTTGATAGTGCGGGATTTGATTGTTTTACATCTAAGTTTACAACAATCGGAATCATATGCTATTCATAGTTGTATTTGAAATAGCTAATGAGCCTTGTAAATAAATATATAAATAATTTCATCATTGCAGAAAGTAGAACCAGAATAATGGCTATAAGTTATGGCTAGCTAGATTTTGTTTAAATATCAAGGAAGAACTTCCTGATGGTAAGAGATGTAAAATAATGAAATAATCTTATCTATTTTTGGCATTTTTAGGAGAAGGCTGGATAGCTGCTTTTCAAGAATGGTTTAATTGGTTTTCTTGCATCTTGCACAGAATTGAACTAATTCTGATACCTTCTAGCAGCACACTTTTATGATTCTGACATCCTTTCCAAATAAAGGCATTGTTGTATCTGTCTAAAATAAAGATTGTCCCTTTTTTCTCACCACGTAGTTCCCTGTGAAACTGGAAGAAGAGTATCTTACAATCCCAGAGGGTGGGAAGTTTCAAATAACGAAAGCAGATTCTATAGTTGAAACAGAGTGAGGAAAAAAGTCATAGTCCTCACTCTAAGGAAGATTCAGTCTGAAAGATCAAGATCATCCTTCATTCTTGCAAAGACTTATGAAGAATCTTTGAGTTGACTAATTTGGGCATATATAACATTTGCCAACACACAAAATAAATAAATGGACAATCTTTCCAGTACAATAACTAACCTTTACAGATGAAGGAGAAGATAGTAATAAGGCTGACTGAATAGGACTAGAAGTCCTCAACATAGTTACTTGGGAGTAAGAACTAAGAAATTCAGTGAGATTTACTATAGGCTAAGGATGAAGACATTTCTTTTTACCTGGCCAACATAAAAGTCTTGTATCAAGATTTTACTTTCTTGTGGCAAGGAAGAGGAAAGAACCCAGTTCAACATTTCAATTATCTCTTTCCCATATTTTCATCCAGTTTATGCAAACTTAGCAGGAATAAACAGATCCAGCTCAGCATACTTGCTTGGAATAAGTATGGCTGGTCACAGTAGGACTTACTACAGAGAAAACATTCGTGGTTTTATGCTTACTAAGCCTAAACTCTCTTATACTGACTTCCCGTGTGTGTGTGTGTGTGTGTGTGTGTGTGTGTGTGTGTGAGAGAGAGAGAGAGAGAGAGAGAGAGAGAGATCACTAATAATAACACAACTCAGTTGAGATTTGAATTGCTGGATTCCTGCTACTTATCAGCTGTTATAGCATGACAATCTATACAGTAAAGACTATGTGGCCAATATCCCTAAGTTTTTGGCTCTTGTTCTTTTACTCCTGCTCTCAAAAGGAAGAATTGTTCTGAATTTTTTTTAAAGGGATGAGAAAGGTGCTTATATCTTAGAAATTAAAGCCCCAATTTTGCCTCATTAAAAATTCATCAAAAAGTAAAAGCCAAAATGCCAACTGCAAACTAGTTTTCAAACAGACACCACAGAGATATGTCCAAAGGTAGATCATTGGCAAAATTTAATGGATTTCCAATCCCTCATATGACCCAAATGATTTTTGAGACGGAATTCCTTTCACAGGTGAAATTTGAACAGTAAAGGATGACCATATGTGGATTACTTTATTAGAGTATAATAAATTCCTGACTTCCTTCAAATAAGAAGCAATGGGTCTCTTAAATTACAGTAAGAACTCTGAAAAATAATTAAATGAAGCCATATTTTATCTGCAATTCAAGGCTCTGTATGTGTGTAAGAATTGCTAATTGTGCAATTATGTGATATATCTGTCTCATAAGATACATGGTTTGCTGCGGAAAATTGGGGTTCAGTTGGGGGAGCCTAGCTTTCAGTTGCCAACTTGTCATGATTTGATTTTGATGGCACACACTTATCAGATATGCCTTATGGAAATTCACTTCTGAAGCTATTAGGGATATTATTTTAATGTATCTTTTAATTATCTCTGAGAAATTTTGTTGATTGTGGAAGGGTAGTCTGAGTTAGATAACCCCAAATGGCTGTTTTCTTTCTCAAGAAATGAGACAGCAGTGTTTTGCCTAGAACAAGTTCTTCCTTCCCATGGAATATCTGAGAACAGAACTTCCACAGATTGCATGTGACTGCTATTACCCTCTTTTTCCAACTGTGCTTCTGGTAGTTCAAAAATTGTTTTGGTGTCTTGGTTGTGCTTTGAGACTGTGCTTGTACTCTCTGCCCTTCCCTTCAGCAGCAATGGGTGAACTTGTCTGAAGAATGCATTTTGTTTCTTCTTACTGTCTCCTGGAGATGGGTGTAGAACACCCAATGTTTTACACCTTTTTTTCTTCTAGAATGGCCACTTCTTTAAGATTGATGCTCCAGGAAAATCACTTTTTCACTATCTGATTTTTATTCTTCTTCTGCTTTCTCTTGGAAAATTAATTTATTTTGGGTCATTTGTTTGCTTGTCATCCCTTTGACCAGCTGAACCACATCTTCTTTTGTCTTACTTTTGATGGTAAATGATAAATGGCTTTAGGTTTTTTGTTTTTCCTAAACATACAATTCAGAGATGATCCTGCTGGGTATGGAAATGGTCTCAAGACCATATCAATATGTTTTAGAATTACTTGTTTAAATAGTAAAAAGAGGAGGCTAGGAAGAGATTCAAATGCTATGCACCTTACTACAAAATCGGTACTCTGCTTTCTGTTCTACTAAACAAGAAGTTTTATGATGGACTTGCAGCAAATTTTAATGTATTTATTTGATTTATATTCTACTTTTATTTTGTGCAATTTACAATGGTACTGTATGTATGATGATTCCTTCTCTTATTTTCTCCACATTGACTATCTTGTGAGATGAGAGTTCAGTGGCTGGCCTAAAGACATCCAACAGGAAATCAGCAAAAAGGATTGTAAGTCATTCTCCCGTGACCATAGGATTCTGTAACTGATCATAAATAGGAGCCAGTTGCCAAATGCTCAAATTGTGATCATGTGACTACAAGGTGGTGAATACAGATCGTAAGTCAGTTTTTCCAAGGCCACCAAAACTTTAAATTATCATTAAATGAATGGACATAAATCAGGGACTATTTGTATCTTACCAAGCTACTTCAAAATATTTCTTTCATACAATCACTCACTTTTTTGTATCAACCCATGTCAATTCAGTATCCATTCATCCTTTGCCTTTTTTTTTAATAACTTGCACTTAAGGACCCTATTTCCATGAATTCACTAACTTCTGTTTTTCTTGATATACCTACTGATAGTTACCACATTCAAATAGGAAGTGGCAAAGGCACACACTTTTATATAAACATTTTAATTTCACTTCATTTTCATCCATATTCATTCAACAGACCACATAATTTCTTCTATCTTTCTAACAACATGTGCATGTCTTAAAATTTGTCCTTCTCTTTTGCTGACTTTAGTAAGCAGTCAGCCAAGGTATACAAATTCATTTACTTGCTACTAGTTTTTTTTTTCCATTTATGTATAAAATTGTAATTCCATTTTCCCTCTTAAAAGCTATCTTAGTCTTTGATACATTAATTTTTAGTGTCAGACTTCTTACATTGTATCATTTATCTAATGTTCACTGGAAATCACCTCAGTTCTTAGTCAACAAATATGCTGAACATGGTCCGCATACAAAACTGCATATACACTTAACTCTCCAACCAACACACTTCTGATGGCACCACAATCATTCCGCTCCATTTATCCATAAATAAATTAAATAACCAAGTATGCATAAACTGAGAATGTTCACTAAATGTTTGGTTTTATACATGCTTTACTTCCCCCATTATATCACTTTTTCTTCATTCAGCAGCCAAATTTCTACTCCATATTTGCATCAAATTTCAACTCCATATTTGCATCAAACATTCCACAATTCAAGATAGGTTCAGTTTATCATACCCTGTCTGTAAATCAGCTAAAGTTTTTAATATCTATACATGTCTCAATGGCTACTGAACCAGATAAACCAAAGATAATGGAACCTCCACCTCCTTCATGGGTTTCCTTGATTAAGGCTGTTTTGTAATGTGTTTTAGTAAGATAAAAAGGTGTTGTCTAGATTATCAGTCTTGTTTGTAGCTATGCAGCATTTCATGTTAATACTAATAGCAGTACCAATTGGTCTTAGCACATTTGCCAAGAAATGCAAGCAAAGGGCAATTTAACCACAAGTGTGCCTGCATTATTTAATGAAAACTTGGATCTAGCGACCACCATACTATTGCTCTTCCTTCCAATGCGGATACAAGCTACATGCAGAAAAAGAAACACACTCAAGATTAAAAATGAATAAAATCAATCACCACAACTAATAAATAAATAAACAACTTGACTGCCCCATAGAGATAAAATTATTAAAACACAACATAGAAGCCAAATTGGGAAATTAAAAGGACAGTAAATACAGAGTGACCAATTCTTTGTTCTCCTGCCTGAAATAGTCATCAATTGGCGTAAACTGGGAGTTTTCCCTTGCTATGAGATAAAGATGGTTAACTGGACATTTCCCTAGCTGCAATATACTTATTCCAGGGAGATTCGTTCAGGAATCTACTTTATTGCTACATATATGTCAGGCAAAAATTCTCTTCTTACAAACTATGTAAGGTTATTTTATAGTTTCATAGGTT
Organism: Pseudonaja textilis; assembly: GCF_049901715.1. NCBI lineage: Eukaryota > Metazoa > Chordata > Lepidosauria > Squamata > Elapidae > Pseudonaja > Pseudonaja textilis. Next base: position 46,249,350 of record NC_141992.1, on the reverse strand, counting down.
AATCACTCACTCTTTCAAAGGAAATGTTTTCTTAAATTATACTTAAAAAATAAAACTTCTCAAACCAATACCTAAAGCTTTTCAACTAAAAGCAGGAGCATAAAGCATTTTCAGTCAAACTGATGTAGCCTATATTAATAGCAGAGGAATGTTTCATTAAAAATCAAAGATAAAACCTACCTGAAACATAATACTAGAAATTACCAAGTAAAATACCTGTTTTGAAGTAAATAACAGGAAACACAATATACTCAGAGCTGCCTAAATTAACATTGTCTTCTTTAGATTATTGGCTTTTAACACATTCACCCTGAATGTTGCTTCTCTGTGCATTTTCATGATTGTTGAGAATTACCTCTCTTTTCCTGATTTGGACTGATCTTCCAGGACTACCATAAACACAGCTCTCTAGGATTCTAATTTAGTTCCCATCCCAGGCATTATTCTTCTTATAAGTATTGCTTTTTAGTTTTCAGCGTATGTCTTTTTCTCTTGCCCTCCCTTTAATTAGCTGTCTTATTACATGGAACAGTTTGCAGATATATATGGAAAACAGCCTATACTTTCCCAGGAACAGGCCTTGCTGGAAAGGGGAACTTAACAGCAAGCTAGCTGGGTATCTCCAGAAGACAATCTTTATTTATTCCCCCTTAATTTGTACCAGCTCTTTGTATTTCTGTTTACCCCCTGTACAAAGTTCAGATGACAAATCTTTTTCTGAGCTGACCGGGCCTTGGAGAAAGAGAGATTGCAAATTGAAGCACCTGTTTCAGTGTAGATAATCTCCGAAGTTTGGTTTTGTTAACCAAAGCAGTCTTCACTATGTTGGAATCTGGAGAGCAAAGTTCTGGGGTTTCAGAATGATAAATCTGGGACTTTAAGTTAAGTTTTTTTTAATGCACTCCATTTTTGTTTATTATATCCCCGGGAAATCTCAGGTAGGCATTAGGAATTCTATTTATATCATACACAGCAGCGATTCTGCTGTATGTGTGATGATCACCTTTACGTCCATAAATAATGCAGCAAATCCCATCAGAGAATTTGGTTTTTTACAGCAAACTATAAAAGCTTGTAAGTTTTTAATTAAAAAGCCCTAATATAGTTTATATTTATTTATTTATCAAACTTATAGGCTGCCCATCTCATCTAGAGGTTATTTTAGGCAGCTTACAATCAGTAAAACATCCATCTAAAACATTAAAACAATAAATTGTAACATTAAAATTGGTTTAAAATTGATAAAGATGGAAAAAGTAAGGAAAATGCAAATATGGAGGAGGTGGGGTCTATCTTAGTTTAGTTGTCAAAATCCCCAATATATTGGCTGATTTTTAAAAGGCAGCCTGTTTCTTTTCATTAAATTATAGGCAAGAGGAATCAGAGGACATAGACAATACAGTTCCCATCTAATGCTTTACATGTCAGGATTGCACGAATATCAGAGGTGGTATTCAGCAGGTTCTGACCAGTTCTGGAGAACCGGTAGCGGAAATTTTGAGTAATTTGGAGAACCAGCAAATTCTGACTGGCCCCACCCCATCTGTTCTCTGCCTCCCAGCTGATTGGCTGGGTCTTCTTTTGTTGCCCTGCACAGGAGAACAGAGCTAGAAAGCAGGTTAGTGGGGTGGGGAGGGAATGGGATTTTGGAGTAACCTTCCTCTGCCATGCCCACCAAGCCACGCCCACAGAACCAGTAGAAAAATAATTTGAATCCTACCACTGATGAATAGCCAATTATAGTGTCAGGTTTCTACTTCATATGTCCTCTGAAATATGTGTACCAGTGCAGTCCTCTTGAATCTACATATTTTCTTTTTTTCCCCTTAAATTATTATTATAGTGCCTTTCTTATATGACGAAATTTTAAATGTGAAGCCACCTTGAGGCTGTTTCCAATGTTAATTCCCAGGCCACTTTATACAACATTTTTTTCTCTAAGATCTTCAGCAGACATAAAATCTGTAGAGCGAAGAGAAGAATAGGACTAGATACAGAACTGTTCTGTACATCTATATAATTTTGGAGCTAGACATGGAATGATAGAAGTGCATAGAATATAGGGGGTTTGAATTCTTTATTTATTCATGAAGGTTCAGTAAGTGATTCAGGAAAAGCAGCAGGTTATTGTCTCTCTCAGTGGGATTTTGACTGGTGAACTCATTAACAATAAAATAATGCTTCTAAGTGTAATTGGACATTGATTATTCCATGGAAGAAAACATTTCAAGTTTATCAAAGCTATTGCCAAGGAAACCTTTGATGGTGCAAGCATTTCAGAGAAAGTGCTGTGGAACTGCATTTTCCCAAGCAGCGTTTTCTCCTATAAGCAAACAACTCAGAAGGAGCACAAAGGCTGTGTATCATTTTGTTTTCAATCCAAAATGGTTTTGCCATTGTCAAGTGTGTGGTTATTTTTACCATCTTTATCCAACATACAGATAATTACATAAATAGCTTATCTGGGCATATCCACATGAGACTTCTTAAAAAAAATAAGAGGCTCTTTTACGTGATGAGTATTAGAAATTGAAGCTTTAGCTAGATGTTATATGGTGCCTCTTGACACCTCTAGTTTTTTAATTGTTCTCAGTAGCCCTTTTTCATTCAGTTTACTTCCCCATACCCCCGCCCCAAAACTTTTAATTCCATTGATCAATTTATACTATACCATAGAAGGCTTTAAAGTGATGAAACTTCTTCTGGTCCAGCTGTTCCCTAAAACACAGTCATGGCTGTCTCATACCTTTTAGCAAGAGGAAAAGTCCTTTTTTATGGCTGTCTCATACCTTTTAGCAAGAGGAAAAGTTATTTTAGTCCTAAGACATTCAGAATAGGCATCACTTCACTTGCATCCAAAAGTAACTGGTGTGTTTGTAGGTTGGCAATAGCAATTCCACATGTTTGTCATCTTTCCTACTATTTTTGCAGTGGTGTATATTCTTTTCGGTTTTGTGTTCAAGTTTTTGCTATTGTGCAAAGAGGAATATGGAATGAAGTGTCTTGTAAATCCTTCTTTAGTCTCAAGTAGCATTGCCTTAAGAGGAATTCATTAAGAGTGGTTCACACAGCACATAAAGGGAATTGTGCTGGTTATTCCTGTAGATTCAAATAACAATTCAATGCACTTGGAGGTAATATATAATTTCTTTTTGAACATTGCTAGAGGATTATTTTAGTTCCATGTAGTTCCTGGCAATGCAGTATAATAATTTGGTATAAGACTAGATTATTTCTGCTTCTTCCAGGAAAAGATTTAGCTAGACAAGGCCAAGACAGAATAATTATTACCATGGTGAATGAAACATATCTGCAATATTACATACATCAGGAGTCAACAAAAATAAAAGTAAAATCTTAGCAAAAAAATCTATTCTCTATATAGATACTGCTGACAGAATGTAATTTATATTAAAATTATTAGTAGAATTTGCCCTGAATATGACTAATGATAATTCATTAAATTTATATAATGCCCAACTCCAGGGACTCTGGGAGGTTAACAGTTGTTAAAACATTTTAAAAATAGAACAATACAGAAACATAGAAAGAGCAGAAGACAATGGAACAACAATGACAAATAAATAAGTGAAAACCCAGAAGGGAACAGAAAGGAAGAAAGGGACAACGGTCATTCTCTCTGAAGTCTAGTTTCCTGAGCAAGGAGTCATTTAGGCCCTTCGAAATTCCAGGAAGGGGAAATCTCATTCCAGAGGACCAGCAGTGGTATAGGGTGGTACAGCAGTGGTACAGTGTTTAACTGTTGGAGCCAGGGGTGGGTTTCTGCCAGTTTTGTCCACTTCTGTAGAACTGGTAGCTCTGAAGAGCTGCAGACATAGAACAGGTTCTATGTCTACTGATGTTTTTTCCCACCTGCCCACCCAGGCTCTTACCTGATCTTTATTTCCTGATTTTTCAACTTCAGCTGCCGAACGAGGCACAGCTGCAGTTAAAAAAGCAGGAAAAGGCTGTTTCAAAGGCTGCTTCTCTGCACGCAGCGTGCTGATGTTGATTTACAGGTACCCGCTCGCAGCGTGCAGGGAAGCACATCATAAATCACTGAACCTTGTAAATCACCGAACCAATAGTTAACCCTGCCGTATCCCATCCCTGGTTGGAGCCCAGAGTATGTTAACCCTGCCAAATCAAACTATCAAGCAGATACTATGGGAGATAAGCGGCCCCTCAAGTAAACAGGCCCTGTGCCATGTTCGGCTTTATAGGTGACTACCGGCACCTTGAAACACATCCAGAAGCAAAGTGGCAACCAATATAGCTTGTGAAGCAGAGATTTTATTAGGACATATTGAGGCATGCCCACAGGGATGGGATTCTACCAGTTTGGACCGGTTCGGGAGAATCAATAGTTGATTTGGTGATTATTTGGCTCTACCTGCCTGCACTTGCTCTTTTCCTGTGCTTTATTTCCTTGTTTTGGAGCATAGCTGATTCACATGGCAGAGCAGTTTTGCCATGCCTCGGCTGTTTTACCCAATTGGGGCTGCAGTAGAAGGTAAGTATTATAGCTGAAAATGGGTTTTTTAAAATGGTGTGCACATGCGTTTTTGGTGCGTGCGCGCAATCACCGAACCGGTTGTAACACCTGTTGAATTGCACCACTGCATGCCCATCACTGCCCATGCAAACGGTAGGCTGCTCAGAGTCACCTTGAACTGTAAGATGGGTGACAAACAAATTTAATAATAAATAAAGTTTTTAAAAACTGCAAGAAAGGTTTCAAACATAGTTGGAAGGCTATTGGATTTGTCATTCTATAGGCAAGCTTCAAATGTCAAGTTGTCACATTATAATTATGGAATTAAAATAATTCATTCCTTTAACTCCAAGATTCTCGTTTGCTTTCTTTTTATGAATCTCCCCCCAATCAATTCTATAGGATTTCAAAGGAAGACAAACGATTGAGGTGGAACACGATTGCAGCACAAAAATCACCTTGCTGGAAACAACTGACATGATTTCACCAGCAATGGTAGCATGGAAAAGTATAATTCCATCTGATGTGGTATTGCTTTCACAGAAGTCTGATCATTGTTCATCCTAATGGCATAAATAAAGCATGGGGGCTATAGAGTAAAACCCAATTATAGATAAAATAAAATCAACATTTGTGTAATTAAGAGTTTACAAAGAATAAGAGATTCCCAGCTTCCTAAATTAAATCTCTAATTTTTTTTTGGCTCTTACATCTTTACTTTCAAAGGAAAGTAGAATAACAAACATTCTGTATGAAATTTCAAAAGAAAAGTTTAACTAAGAGGTAAGCTATAGAAACATAATGGTAACAGATCATTCAGAAGTCTCTGGTTCCTTCAACTTGTCCAATACTAAACACATATGTTGGGGCCTGTAAAACTAAGGCAGAAAACGAAAGCAAGAATTGTTATGTATATAATATATGGATAGAGCAACTTATGTAGCAGAAACAGCTATATAACTTCACAATTTATCCATTGGGTTGTTGAAGATCTGAACAACCTCTGTTTTGATTATATTTGCCCCCCCCCCCAACACACGTGCATTTTGTATCTTAGGGGTATTTGATTCTTAAGTTTTTACAATAGAATGCAAAACTTGAGGCTAAAGATGGGAGCACAAAACTATTGACAATGATTACCAGATACATGTATATATTAATAATTTATACTCATCCTTTGAGTTTTATTGAGTGTAACTATTGCTGTATTTTTCTATGGCAATATACGGTATTACAGAGAGATTTCATTTTTGTTGTTTGGCTGCAATTTTTAAACATTCCAAAAGAATGGACTAGATTCCATTTCTGTACTTTAAAAGGATGTAAAGTGTACAGGCTCAGAAATCTACAACAATGTGCATTCTAAACATATTGCCACAAAATATGTCTCTCTTCATTTTACAGAGAGCTGAATACAGAACTATTTATTATTTAAGAAGTTTGCCTTGGTTCTTCCACAATTCACTTACTGTATGATGGTGAAGATTTAAAATGGATTTGGTAGCAAAAGCTAAGAAAAAGCAAAAAGGCCTATTTTCTCTTTCTATTTTTGTAGATTATTGGAGACGATTTGTGTAGATATATTGGTGATTATAATCAGGATGCACTTGTCTACTCTGAGGGTTACAACATATGTTCTTTTGCCATATTTAAATCCATCAGTAACTGTTTTTGCAGACCTTTATTTATTAGCTCCTGAAAAAGTAGCTAATTCCTGAAGCTAAAGGAGAGTGTTTTATAACAACTCTGTTGCAGGGACTGTTTGAACCACAGTTAATACTTGGACATCAGGATTTTGCATGAATCATACTATACAGGGGTGAAGACGGGAATTTTTGTGAAGCCTGACAAAGTGGGGAGAGAGGAAAAACTCAGTTTTTATAGCATAGGCAAACTGGGATCAATTTCCTCTTCTAATAGACACCCTCCAATTGTATCTTTGTGTATGTATTTATTGCAATAATTTTAATGTGATCTTCAATCAGAGAGGTTCCGGAATGGCTTCTGAATAGGCATTGCCTATTCTTGAGATTACTACTAAAAGATATAATACTCAAGGAAGCAGTTATGGTGAAAGGAGAAGGAAAAAATGTTGAGATAGCCTCTTGGAACAGCTGCTATGGAACAATAACTGAAGGAGAACCAATGCCAACCTTTTAGGAGAATCCCAGAGTAGGCCTTCCCTTCTCAGGCTGCTACAGCCAAATGGAAGTCATCCTTTTTTTTCTTTCAAGGAATTGAGGAACCAAACTCCACAAGGAAAAAAGTGTTGCTAGCAAGAATCATTTTAAGGGTTAAAAGACAGTTTCAGTCCTACTCCACCCACCTATGCAACACATTACATTTTCCATCCACTTTCCTTTGGAGAGCTAATTGCCATGTAGATTTTGTAAAAGGCTTGCATAAACAGGCAATGCTTGCCAGAATCTTTCCATTACACCAATTCTGCTTTTAGACAGTTCTGGTAGCCAGTTCTCAAATATATGCCCATCGTAGAACGATCACGAGTGACAAATAATCTGCAACCAAAGTCAAATAGGTAAGTTGCAGAAATCAAAATAGCCATTATTTTAATCAAAGAAATAAGTTTGCATGATAGAATATAATTGTTTGGCTTTTCCTGAAGTTATGTTTCTTTGTTTTAAAGTTACAGATTTCTTCTAAAATGTGAAAAACTTAGCTGCTGTCTGTTTTTCCCTCTTTGTCTTTTTCTTCTTCCTGATTATTTTCTGCCTTCAATAGTGTTGCACAGATGAGTAATCCTGATACCCATGTGGTTGTTAATAATTTCAGGGCAGAACATGAGGCTAGGTTTAGAAGGGCAGTATGTTTCCTTGGCTCACTACCTTTGTGCGGTTGGAAAGCACTTTATGACAGACCAGCATTCCTCTGTCCTGCTGCTTCTACCAGATGTGCTGGGACTACTACTCCCCAACTCCTCCTTTAGTGTGGCATGGTGAGTGGCCATCTAACTGGGAATGCAGCCCCTCACATCTGGCAGGCACCAAGCTGTGAGTGACACAAACACTTTAAAGCAGACATTCCTGCAATTAAATTATGATGGCCTGGTCTGCAGCTGAATTATTTCTTATTTATATCTATTTTACATGTGTGTGTAGTATAATGATGAAAGAAGAAGGATTAATATTTTGGAACTTCTTCAAAGATACTGCACCAACAATTTTATCGGCTGACTCTGGGGTGTTACTCTGGAGAGAAATCAGATTTTGCCAAATAGTTTGATTTTAGTTTTCTTGTTCAATGGACTATGAAGAATTGTAGTACTTTCTCCCATTCCTGATCTTGTGCATTTTCTGACACTCTTCTTAAACTCTGTCACTCATGAGCCTGTTGCCTGGTGACATGAATGCAAGTGATCCATTAACATTCCAGGAAACAGATACAAGAAATTTGTTAGACTCAAATGGTAGTGGTATCAGTTTACAGGATGTTATATTATGGGAACATAACATTCTGTTTCCAGAAATCATTTTTATATTATGAAATAGGAAATATCAATCAATATCATTGACTATGCAGATTTCATGTATGCAAGCTATTTCATTGACCATCACCATATTGTAATTAGGAACTAAGAATAGCCAAAGCCAGGAATGGACCTTCTGTGACCCTAAGCCACATGCAGACCCTGCCTTTATTTGCTATATCCATCAGTGAAATTTTAAATGCTCCCTGTAAGTGGTTAATTCAGGGCCGAGACAAGAATGATCTTTCTTTCTGCCAGCAGCTCACTGAGCTTGCAGTGAGAAAAAGGAATGAAGGCATCTGCCAACCTACCTTTTGCTTTGGTTCTGTTCCTTGCTGACATGTAACTTCTAACAACTTGGTTAAAGAGGAGATAGCTCTCAGCTGAAGAAGAGCACCGAGTAAGATATTGGCTTAAGAGTCCTCTTAATTATTCATCCAGGGTTGTTACCAGAAGATTCAGAACTTAACGCCCCATACAATTCAGTCTTGAAGATTGCTTTAGAAAGCTTGTTTGCACCAGACCTGTTTAGAATGTCAGACTAAATCATAGGTGAGTTTGTGGTTAAACTAGGGGACCTCTAGCCAACGATCATCTTCTCTTGCCAGAATGCAAGCAGCTTCTTTGAAAACATTTATTTTTCCTTTGAGGAGGCATGCTTGGGAAATAAACCCACTAAAGGTGGGGCCAAGGGTGTGAAGCTAAACTGCCAGGTATGGGTTTTCATTAGTGTGTTTGTACGGGCAAAATGGGTGGAGTTCACACTATCTGCCTCCTTGGCCTCTGCTAAATGTAGCCCTACATGTATGTCAAGGTTTCTCTGTTTATTGAGTTCAAAGACTCTCTGGCTTGCTTCAGCTTTTCTTCCAGCACTATAATTATTAGGTTTATTCATTCTGTTCTGAGCAATTTGTGTTCTGTCTTTGAGTGGTTGTTTAATTGGGGAGCTAGGAGAGAGGAAGGACAGTACTGTTAGCCTAATTTGGAGGTGACAGAAATAGTGGATACATCTCTCTGTTGCTCTGGAACAAGAATTAAAGCCAGAAAAGTGGTTTCTGGAAGTTCACTTCCCACACTGGATTCAATCTCTTCATTTACAGATTTATGAAGGCTGGGGTAAACAGTACTAGGTTAAATAAAGTAATCTACACAGACCTGTATCAATTTGTTTTTTTTAATTTAATTTCCATTTTAAAAACAGCTCTGGAGGCTCCAAATTTTATTGGAGCAGCTGTCTAGATCAAATGGATTTTATTTCCCCCATTATAGTTTAACTATGTGCATTCTGTATTTTTTTTGCCCTTTGGGAAAATACAGGTGTCAGTCAGATGAATAACATTTTATGCTGGGGTAATTTGAACTGCATAAAAAGATGGGAAATGTGAGTTAGTTAGATGTGAGAATGAGTTAGTTTTCCTCTTCTTTACCAGTTCTCATAAAAAGATTTCAGCACAACTGTTTTTAATTGAAAAAACCTGAACTCACTGGTAAACTTCTCTATATCATGTTTACATTAGTGATTAGATTAAGGCTGTTTCATAAATTCCTAAAAGGATTTGTACTATATTCTAATTTCTTTAGTCCATGAGATCAAGAATTTATGACCACTTTTTTCTCCAACCTGATACTTATCAGAATAGTTGAAAGTATAACTCCCAAAACGCTTGGAGAATATCAAAATTTAAAAGCTAGCTTCTCTGACTAGGGACAACGGCAGCCATTAGCAATTTAAACTTGATTAGGGAGAAAACTCCCACGGTCTGTTCTATATTTTTCACCTGTATCTTGCTATTACAGTAATAGGACATTGTGTTTGGTTGCTTTCACATAAATTCTGTTTTCTAAAATTGCCACCATTCTTTATCCATTCAGTTTTTATGGATAATACAGGTAATATACCCTATGATACAAATTTTGAGGATGGTTTGTATGGTTTTATCTTGTAAAATGAAAATGTTGTATATGTGTATGCAATGACTCCTCTTTCACTGTCCATACTCCTGTTGCTAACTGTTGGTTCTGTACTTTGGAGAAGTAATTTGTGCAGTGTGATGCTTTAAATATGTAGATGTAGAATTTTAAATTGCAGTCTGTCTAGACAAGTAGAGTTCTTATCTGCAAGTGTTTGTTCTCCAGTGTGATGGAACAGTGAGGAGAAAATAGATGGCACTGGGCTACTATGTACTGTATGGTCTTATTGTTCCTATTGAATTCTACTATATTTACCTAATTTTAATGACCAGAGTTTGTACCTTTGTTCAAACTTTTCTCAGTGCAGGTTTTAATGTTTATTATTTAGCCTGACTTTAAACTTGTTGTTGGTGCAACAGGAATGACTAACATGTGGTTCTCCAAGTGAATTAGAAAATACTTGTTGCCTCACCATTCCTGATACAAACTGGAATTGCAACACAACTGGTAGGCCAAATGTTACCTATTCTTGAAATAAAGATTTAATTTCAGGTTTCTTTTCATTTTTCCCCTTTTTACTATTATTTGAAAGTTATCCTATGTTACAATAACTGATTTCTATCATTTCTTTTACTTTCCACTTTTGAGGAAAACTGATACTAATGAAAAGTTCATGATTAAATCAGTCAAGTTCATGATTAATTTTATTAAAAGCAAGAAAATAGTTTGAAGTTCTTGGTCTTCATTCTTAAACAGTTCACTGTTTAATCTGTTGTAGCAATGCAGTATTTTCAGCATGTTACGCTGGAAAGTTATAATCTTCATGAAATCCTTTGTTTTTTCATTCTTTTTAAATGTTATTTAATGTTTAATAAAACTATAAAAAGGCAAAGTAAATTGAATCTAAAATCAGGAAAGTTCTAATTAACTTCAGGAATATTTTTATATTACTATAACCACAATTCTACTTGGGGAAAGAATTGATATGGAGCTATTATTTTAATTTTTCTTTGATGTAATATTAGAAGAAGAGCACCTCAATAGTGCAGAGAAGTTCTCAAATGCATCCCTAAAAATCAATGAATGGCATCCGATTTTATTTCCATTTATTCCCATTCATTTTAGGGAAGCGTTGGGGAACTGTACTGCTAATTTTTGGCAATTGTGTTTGAAATGTAGTGATATATTCAGGTGAGAATTTTGAAGCCAAAAATTTGAATTGGGAACCACAGATGTCTATCCTGTGGGTTTTTAAAAAAATATTGAACTGTATCTTCCAAGTGTCCACTTTTTTCATTAATTGTTAAAAGGGGAAGTTAAATCAGCTGTGAGGTTTTTCTGTCACAGCCCTTAGATCAGTTTGAAGAGCACCTCTTAGAATTAAGATTAGCTCCATCTATGATAGCCTACTGGAATCTACTCATGTTGGAATTCTTCCAAGGAGTATTTGGTGGTTGTGTCTCATCATCTATATTACTACCATTAGGAGTAATTTTATTACTTTAATTTACTGTGTGCTTCAGCTCTATTTTCCCCCTGAATTTTTACATGGGCATTTTAAATTTTGGTTGTATCCTGTAGATGTTTTGATGTTGATTGTCATATTAAAAGTCCGAGTCTTTAGTTGATTTACAAAAGGAATAATTCGATCTCCCTTTATAGTAAAAGCTTAATTGAGCTTGATTCTTGGTAATATCGTAGATACATTCATTCATTGTCTTTGGCAACAGCCTGGAATTAAGTTGCTGTTGTCATTTTCCTTTTTTTTTTACTTTTCCTTATAGTAACAAATAATTAAATATGAGTAATATGTACTTTAAGAGTTTGTATGTATCTCTGCTTTATATTTAAAAAATGGTGCAAGCTATTTGAGGTGGTAATAATTTGTCCCAAATAACTTATATTTGCAGGACACCCTGTAGTTTCCTCTCTATTTAATTTCCCAACTGATCTAAAGAGCTCTCCACAGAGCCAAACCAAGGTCAGAATGAGCAAAGAGGCAGGCTATCTCCATTTCTTTAATAATGTCAGGTTCTCCATAAAGGCTGTGTTCCATTCTTTGGAAAGGATTTAACGAGGCTGATTCTAAAACCAGCATGTACCACAATGGATTCCAAGCCAGGGGATTTGTCTCTTCTATTTGTCTGTTTTGCTACTAGTATATACACTGCTCAAAAAAATAAAGGGAACACAAAAATAAGACATCCTAGATCCGAATGAATGAAATATTCTCATTAAATACTTTGTTCATTACATAGTTGAATGTGCTGACAAGAAAATCACACAAAAATTATCAATGGAAATCAAATTTAGCAACCCATGGAGGTCTGGATTTGGAGTTACGCTCAAAATTAAAGTGGAAAAAAACATTACAGGCTGATCCAACTTTGATGTAATGTCCTTAAAACAAGTCAAAATGAGGCTCAGTAGTGCGTGTGGCCTCCACGTGCCTGTATGACCTCCCTACAATGCCTGGGCATGCTCCTGATGAGGTGGCGGATGGTCTCCTGAGGGATCTCCTCCCACACCTGGACTAAGGCATCCCCCAACTTCTGGACAGTCTGTGGTACAATGTGGTGTGAGTGGAAGGAGCAAGACATGATGTCCCAGATGTACTCAATTGGATTCAGGTCTGGGGAATGAGCGGGCCAATCCATAGCATCAATGCCTTCATCTTGCAGGAACTGCTGACACACTCCAGCCACATGAGGTCTAGCATTGTCTTGCATTAGGAGGAACCCAGGGCCAACCGCACCAGCATATGGTCTCACAAGGGGTCTGAGGATCTCATCTTGGTACCTAATGGCAGTCAGGCTACCTCTGGCAAACACATGGAGCACATGTGCAGCCCCCTAAGGAAATGCCACCTCACACCATTACTGACCCACTGCCAAACCGGTCATGCTGGAGGATGTTGCAGGCAGCAGAACGTTCTCCATGGCGTCTTCAGACCCTGTCATGTCTGTCACATGTGCTCAGTGTGAACCTGCTTTCATCTGTGAAGAGCACAGGGCGCCAGTGGCAAATTTGCCAGTCTTGGTGTTCTCCTCCATGCTGCATCGAGAGCCCAGGATGGGGTTGACTCCTTCCTATGACATCATAGCTGAGTCTGTACTAAGATATAAAAGCCAGCCCCTGGGAGAGACCCCAGCTTTTGACTCAGCTCCTTTCAGTCAGTTGCTGTGTCTCTGAAAGCGTTCTGTTAGATAGCAATCACCAGCGATCTTCAGTACCTTTTTCCTCTCTTCAAGCAGCTCCCAGGGATCTGGGCAGCTGCTCTTCCAGGAGAGCAGGTCTCTCTCTCTCTCCTGCAACGTTGGGAGCAGCGTCATAGAGCTCTGTGCAGGCAAGCTGGACAGCGTCTGCAGACCTCCCCCCAGGCCTGCAGTTTGGAGCGATCATAAACACGATCGGCAAACTGATAAGAGCTCCATTCAGCTGATCGTGTAGCTGGTTGCTGTGTTTTTCCCTTGCTGACTTCACTCGGGGCTCTGTATAGCCTAAGGAGCAATTCTTCAATCTTGGAGCCTGTTTTCCTGTAGCCAGCGGCCATCTTGGATTCAAGCTTTCCACCACGAGATGAGCGGCCATTTTGTAACCCCGGGGGCCATTTATACCCTAAGGGGCTTAATAGAAAAAATTCTAAACAGCTTCTTTCCAACGCAAGAGCCTTTATTTTACAAATGGAGCAAGATAAGGCTCAGGCAGAGCTTTCCCCCCCAGTGGAACAGTCTCTTAAGCCCAATAGGAGAAAAAGACTTAGGCAACGCACCCAATCAGTCTAGAGGGAGGTGGCTGCTAAAATCAAAGCTAAGGCTCTAGCCCCTAAGAAGGCAACTCAGGCTGAATTGAGGGCAGAGAAGCGCAGACATGCAGCTCTAGAGAGGCAGTTCAACAGAACTATTCAACAGAAGGGAGTGCAACTACAGCATGTTTCAGGTGATACTCATGGGCCCCAACCAAGCCCTCCCAGGGGAGGAGAAGTTATCTATGAGCCTTTCCATCCTCCATCCTGGTCTCCTGAGGCTCTTGCTGTACAGTCAGATCCTCAGGATTTAAGCAGACCTGGGCCTTACTTCCAACAGGCTTCTGTGCCCTATGCTCTTCCCCCTCCCTCCAGGCCTCGAACCTCTCCTCAGTCTAGGCCTGAAGCCACCTTCACACCCACAGCAGCGGGCCTTTGGCCTTCTGCCTCTACCTTTGAGCATAGGCCAAGGGATATCCAAGATGTAGTCTCATCAGCCATTAGGCAGGGATTGGCTGAAGGCTTCAAGCAAATTCTTCAACCTCTGGAAAGGGTTCAGGCCCTTCTCCCTTCTCAATCTATAAGTTGCTTGCCTCATCATCCTGATTTACACAGGCCTCAGGACCTCAGGATCCATTCTTCTCTACCAGAATGGGAGGAGGTTGATGAGGAAGGAAGGCCTTCACCATCTGAACACAGTTACTCTTCTCATTCAGAGTGTGAAGAGGGTGAGATTTTTGACCAAAATCTTTCAGAGGAAGAGGATTTTTGCCCAGAGCAGACATCCTCTGCATTGGTCTTCAAACCTACTCTCTTCAGACTCAGCAAGACCTTGGTCACTGCCAAGCTGTCACCAGAGGAAGTGGCTCCCGAGCCACAAGGAAATCCCTCTAGCCAAGGGGATTCGCTCTTCTCCAAGCCTGTAGTGCATGCAGAGGTTTTGCCTTCTCCCATTTTGTTCCTGGACATGGTCAAGGAACAGTGCACTTCTCCTTCGGCAGGTCCTCACCCATCTTCTCTAGATAAGCGTTTCTGCAATGTCAGCGCAGCTCTGGACAATGCCCTGGCAGTGCCTTCTGCTGACATTCCAGTTCTAGCCTCGTTGTCATCTTCTGGCACTCCACGGAGCCAGAAGATATCCTGAAACCAGATGATAAACATTCCAAACAGACCCTCAAGCGCAGGCTGCTGCTTGGGCTGTACGGGCTTCAACAGCAGCATCCTTCTTCACCAGGGCATCCATACGGTGGCTGCACCAACTCCAGAATAGATTGCCTGCTTCTGACCTTTGGTCTCACCAAGATCTTAATAAGATTATTGCAGCAGCGGAATTCACTGTGGATGCCACTCTCAAGTCCACCAAATTTGCATCCAAGGCCATGGCATCTTCTGTAGAAGCAAGAAGACTTTTATGGCTCTGAAATTGGCAGGCGGAGTCACGCCAAAAATGGAAGCTGGCTTCAGTTCCATTCGCAAGTGATAAGCTTTTTGGCAATGCTCTGGAACCTTATCTAATCGAAACCAGAGATAAACGTAAAATTCTCTCTTCCTCTGGGAAGAAAGCTGACTATCGCCCTGCTCCTTATTGCCCTCCTGCCTTCCGAGCGGAGACCTCATCTCGCTTCCCCTGCTCTCACAGGCCATACTTCCAACGCCAAGACCAACGGGTGGAAACATCTGGCAGGCAACAACCTTCTGCCGGTAAACAGCCCTTTCGGGGAGGAGGGGGTCATTCCTTCCATCGCTCTAAGTAATCCCTCGTTCTCCCCACCCATCGGAGGTCGCCTAGCCTTCTTTGCCTCCAAATGGGAGGAGTCAACAACGGATGCCTGGGTGCTCAGCACTATTAGATCAGGGTTACAATTGGACTTCCTAACCCCACCCCACCCAAATTTTTTGATCTGTCCTGTGTCTTGGGACATTTCCAGGCAAGCCCTCATGAATCAGGCCATTCAGCACCTTCTTGAAATCAGGGCTATTCAACCTGTTACCCCCCTCTCAATGGGGACATGGACTTTACTCTCGCCTTTTCATTGTTCCCAAAGCCTCAGGGGGTGGCGAGCCATACTTGATCTAAAATTTCTCAACCAATTTGTAAAATACAGGCGATTTAAAATGCAGACTCTGCATTCTATTTTAGAGAGCGTTCGGGAGGGCGACCTCCTCTCTTCCATTGATCTCACTGAGGCTTACCTCCACATCCCAATTTGGCCTCATCATTGCCACTGTCTCCATTTCTGTTATCAGAATACCCATTTCCAGCATCGAGCACTTCCCTTCGGCCTCTCATCGGTTCCAAGGGTCTTCACAAAGGTTCTGGCAGCATTGGTGGCATCTCTCCAGTGAGGATCCAATGCTACTTGGACGACATTTTGATTCTTTCCTCTTCCATCCTTGCGACCCATCGGGATCTGCAAATTACCCTGTCATGTCTCCAGAGCCACGGATTTTCCATCAATACCAAAAATAGCCAGCTCTCTCCTACAACCAAATTGCAACACTTGGGAGCAGTCATCGATACCATGTCGTGCCAAGTTTTCCTGTCCCCAGCTCATGGAAAGAGCCTTGCAGAGATCATCAGCCAGATCCAGCAACATCAAATTGTCCCCCTGTCACTGCTGTCCAAACTTCTGGGGAAGATGGTTTCCTGTATTGGCATCATCCCGTGGGCTTGGCTCCACTCCTGAGCCCTCCAATGGTTCCTGCTTCCCTACCAACGAACAGGAACCAGCCACTCATCCATCAAGGTCTCACTCAAGCCACAAATCTGGAGATCTCTCAATTGGTGGTATTCCCCATCTATCTGGAGGGGACTCCTGTTCAGGGACCCAGACAGGCTAGTGATAACCACTGATGCCAGCCTCCTGGGTTGGGGTTCCCATATGCAGGGCCAGATAGCTCGGGGTTTGGTCCAGATCCGAACAGACCCTTCCCATAAATTGGCTAGAGCTCAGAGCCATTTTTCTGGCTCTCAAGCATTTCAGGAAATCAGTGACCAGCTCTCATGTTGTAGTCCTTACGGACAACATGGCCGCAAAGGCTCATGTCAACCGGCAAGGGGGGACGAGGTCCAAAGCCCTCATGAGAGAGGCTCTATGGTTAGGGTTATGGGCAGAGAAACACCTGTTATTGATCTCGGCAGACCACATCTCCGGGGTCAACAACTCCCAGGCCGACTGGCTCAGCAGGAGCCTAGTCGACCAGGAAGAATGGTCCATTCCTCCATCTCTATTCAGGGATCTTTCCCTCAGATTTGGAACACTGGAGGTGGATCTTTTCTCCACTCCTCAAAACGCCCAAGTCACCAGATTCTTCACCAGGTTTCCTTGCCAGGGAGTGGAGGGGACCAATGTTCTTCGGTGCAGATGGCCCAAGGGTCTCCTCTACGCCTTTCCCCTGCTTCCCATCATTCTGGCAGTAATTCGGAAGATGTTGGAGGAACATGTGGAGCTCCTCCTCCTGGCACCCTATTGGCCAAGGAGGCCCTGGTTTGCGGACCTGGTCAACCTATTGGTGGCTTCTCCTTGGAGGATCCCTGCCCATCTAATCTCCCTTCACCAGGGGGCCCTGCTCCACCCAAGAGCCCCAGTGGTTCAAGCTGACCATGTGGCACTTGAGCGGCAGCGGCTAGAGGAGGTTGATCTTCCAGAAGGGGTCATCCTCACTATCCTGGCTTCTCGCCAACCTTCTACAAGGCGCATCTATGATGCCACCTGGAAGGCTTTTTCCCGATGGTGCCTCAGGGAGGGTCTTTCTCCTGCTTCAGCCCAGTTGGCAGAAGTTCTTAGCTTCCTTCAGCATGGGCTGGAGAAAGGTTTGACCCCCAACACCTTACGCAGGCAGGTTGCGGCCCTCTCCTCAGTCCTTTCATGGGGTTCGCTTCCTTCCTTGTACCATCACACTTCAGTTAGGAGGTTTTTGAAAGGGGCTTCCAACCTGCACCCTCCGGTGGTTCACAGGTATCCTTCCTGGGACCTTCATTTGGTCCATAATGCCCTTACAAAGCCCTGCTTCGAACCCCTTAGAACAGTGTCTCCGTTTCCTGACTCTGAAGGTAGTGTTCCTTGTTGCCATCACTTCTGCCAGGAGGGTTTCCAAGCTTGCTGCTCTTTCCATCAGACAGGACCTTTGTTCCTTTCACGATGATAGGGTTGTTCTTCGTCTGGACCCCTCATTTATTCCGAAGGTTAACACCTGGTTTCACAGGTCCCAGGACATTGTTCTGTCCTCTCCCGCACCATGACTTAGAGTGGCAGTGGCACACGCTAGATGTAAGAAGGGCTCTTAGAATATACATTAAGTGCACTTCCTCCTTCAGGAAGTCAGAAGCCATGTTTGTTTCCTTTTTCCCTTGTCACTTGGGGCACGAGGCCTCTTCTCCTACTATTAGCAGGTGGGTCAGGTCTTGCTTGAGCAGGCCTACAAAGCTGGGCCCTTCCGGTTTCCCGAGGTCTGATGGTGCACTCTACCAGAAGCGTGGCCACTTCTGCTGCCTGGGCGACCCAAGCATCCTTGGAGGAGATTTGTTGTGTGGCCACATGGACATCCCCATCTCCTTTCATCAGACACTGCCATCTGGATGCTTTTGCCTCGGCGACTGCAGCCTTCAGCAGACGGGTGCTTCAACGAGTGGTTCAAGCTTTGGTATGTCCCATCCTGGGCTCTCGATGCAGCATGGAGGAGATTGGGCGTTGGTAGAAGTTACCGTGAACGCCCTTTCTATCTATGCTGTGAGAGAGCCCAGCCCCTCCCTTGATTCATCTGGAGCGGGTAAGATATATTTCTGCATTTATTTTGGGCTTTCAAAGACACCTTTCAGTCTGTCAAGTATCTTCGCCAAAGCTGGGGTCTCTCCCGGGGGCTGGCTTTTATATCTTAGTACAGACTCAGCTATGATGCCATAGGAAGGAGTCAACCCCATCCTGGGCTCTCTTGCAGCATAGATAGAAAGGGCGTTCAAGGTAACTTCTCCCAATGCCCATTCTCTGGCAAATGCCAAACGTCCTGCACGGTGTTGAGCTGTAAGCACAACCCCCACCTGTGGATGTTGGGCCCTCATACCACCCTCATGGAGTCTGTTTCTGACCGTTTGCCACATGCACATTTGTAGTCCGCTGGATGTCATTTTGCAGGGCTCTGGCAGTGCTCCTGTCCCTCCTTGCACAAAGGTGGAGGTAGCGGTCCTGATGCTGGGTTGTTGCCCTCCTATGGCTTCTTCCACGTCTCCTGATGTACTGGCCTGTCTCCTGGTAGCGCCTCAGTGCTCTGGACACTGCACTGACAGACACAGCAAACCTTCTTGCTACAGCTTGCAATGATGTGCCATCCTGGATGAGCTGCAGGGTTGTAGACTCCGGTTGTAGATTGTGTAGGTTGTAGACTCCGTCTCATGCTACCACTAGAGTGAAAGCACCGCCAGCATTCAAAAGTGACCAAACCATCAGCCAGAAAGCATAGGAACTGAGAAGTGGTCTGTGGTCACTACCTGCAGAACCACTCCTTTATTGGGGATGTTTTGCTAACGGCCTATACTTTCCACCTGTTGTCTATTCCATTTGCACAACAGCATGTGAAATTGATTGTCAATCAATGTTGCTACCAAAGTGGACAGTTTGATTTCACAGAAATGTGATTGACTTGGAGTTACATTGTGTTGTTTAAGTGTTCCCTTTATTTTTTTTGAGCAGTGTATTTTATAAAAGGGTCCACTTTTTAAAATACTTCATGCAATCTTAGACTTTTAGACTATTACCTAGTGATGAAGAGGTGTGGAGGATGAAATGATAGCATAAATGAGACTAATTTACAATGAATAGTAAGGTCTCAGTATCTGTTTATATCTCAATTTCCTGCTCTTCTTTAATGTTCGTTCTCTCTCTCTCTCTCTCTCTCTCTCTCTCTCTCTCTCTCTCTCTCTCTCTCTCTCTCTCTCTCTCTTTCTTCAAAAGCTTCCTTAGAATGTGAAACATTGGAATTGTTCTATTGTGTATATAATGGAGGGTTCCCTATTTGACAGAATTTATGGACTAAAAAAAAGACAAGGACTGAGTTCATATATTATTTCAAGCTATCTGGTCAGGTGGAATTTAGTATGCATTGGAAACTATAACCCAAGCAATGGTTATAGAAATCATGGCTAAGAATGATACATGAATTTATAGACAAATGTTCCTTCAGAGGGAGAAAGAGGGAAGTGGTTTTTGTATGGAGCAATGGATTTGTCTTGGGTAATAGATCTAAGTATGAAACCTCCTTCTTCAGCACCCAGTCCATTTCCTCTTTTCTTCAGCCCATGTTACATCTGCTTGATGGCTATTATGAGCAATCTTGACCCAGAACTGGCATTAGGTCTTGGTGGAATGGAAATAATAGCTCAGTTGGTTTTGGTTTACAAAATTAACTTCTCCACCCTGTTTCGTACACTCTCTGGCAGTGTCATTTTCTCACTGTCCCCAGTTTCAGTTGCAGTAGCACTAAAGACTGAGGCTACAGATGATTTGTTGCAGATGCTTGAAGAAGCATACCAATGCCTTAGATGGAAAAGTTTCCCCTAACAATCTTCCTAGAGGCTCCCCAGCTCCCATACCCCCCCTCTTTCTGTCTAATGTAGAGTATACAGTGGTGTCTTAAGGGGAAAAACCTTGAGACAGGAATATTAGAAACACCCCTTGAGTCACAGATAACAATAATTTAAGTTGTTTCTCTACCCCTGAATAAAATGGCCAGTGAGCATTAATCTGACAAATTTCTCTGTATAGTTGGCTCCATTTTCATAATTGCAGAATGCTTCGTGACCATGGAAAAATTGTTGGAGGTAGATTGTTTTCCCCTTAATGCCGTATAATTTTAACTTGATACATGGAAAGCAAAATGTAGATTTCCTTTCGTCTCTCTAGAAAACAGAATGGAAATGTGCATTCTGTTCTGATACCCGATGGATTCTCTTCAAGGGAACTTTTATTATTATTTTTTAAAGGATGAAAATGAAGTAGATATTTTTTTAAATTGAAGAATAAATTTCATGTATATGTATCATAAGTTTATACCCCTATTCCCTTGTATATGTCTATGGACTTCTTAAGAAGCTTTTAAACATCATGGTTCTAGCAGCTTTTGCTTTTTTTTTTTGTCTTAAACTTGAATCCATTGCCTTTATAAAAATCCTGTTATAGCTGGTTGGCTAGCTGCTGTTTGTTTAAAAATGAGGTCTGAATAGTTTGTGATCTTCTTCTGATTCATTCTGACAACTCAAATGATAGACAAATTGGAGCATATCTATATTTCAGTTTAAATTTGGCCGTTCTGTCCTCATCAGAGTAGTTTTACCTGCATGGTGTCTTTTGCATTTTGCCCTTACAAATGTTGTGTATAGTTTTGGAAGAATCAGTGACTATGGTATTGATTTGTTTCTTTATATATTTGTTTATTTATATCCTTTATTCTTTTTACAAATAACTCATCTTCCTCATTTTTTTCCCTTGTAAAGCACCATGGAGCAGTATATAAGTCTAAGTGCTATTGTTATTTCTATATAACTAGTGGTTAAGGCAGCAGTCTAGAAATTGAGAGATCATGAGTTCAAGTCCCTCCTTAACCATGAAAGGTGACCTTGGGTCAGTCATTTGCCCTCAGCCCAACTTATGTCACAAGATACCCTCCTTTGAACACATTATACAAAGTCCTAGTTTTCCAAAAAGGCTCTAATGCTGGAAAGAAAAGAAGAGGGCAAGTAGAATAAGGTGGATAGACTTGGGTATAGTGGCAATGGGTGCAGTATTGGAAGAACTAGGTTAGGGACAGTTTATCATAGACAAAATCCTATGTGGACATCAAGAGTCAATACTAACCTGATGACATATAAGGAATCATTTGTGTGCTTCATCAGAGTACCGTATTGCATCATCTTAAATCTTGTCCATTTCATGAAATGTAAACCTATGGCTTTACATGTGTATATTTTAGCTGCAGACCTTGAGTATTGAGCAAATACCTATCTTAGACAGTAATGTGCACAATTGGTCATTGGTGCAAGCCACAGTGAATAGGTACCCTGATTTGTATAGTTATTCACTTCTGCCTGAGGACTTATGCCCATGCCAAAATGCCTCATGGGAAGAGTAATTCAGGGATTAGTAACTCACAAATTCAGTCTCCCAGCTCTGAAAGGTTTACTGGGGAAACATTGTCTGCTGATGGAGATGTTATCAAGATAAATCATATGAAACATTGCACCATTGCTTCTTCTACTTTCCCATCACCAGTGAACATTCTTAAAAAGAGCGAATGTTGCCTTTAAGTGTGCTTCCTATGGTAACAGCTCCTGCTTCCCATTACCGCCTCTCAAGTTGCAGCTCGTCAGAAGAGCTTATGGCTGGCAGGGAGGTGTGTAGGAGTCAGTGCCATGTGGGAGGCTGGAGATTTTAATTTGATCTGTTTCCTAGCTGCCTTTGTTCCTCCCTCTTTCAGCATTTACTGTAGAAGGTAGTAGAGAGTGGTGACAGGTCTCAGATGCTGGGTATAAAAGAAAATGAAAAGGCCAGTCGGTGTGCCTTCACATCAAAGTAGATTGGGGGAAACTTGCACGAGGCATACAGCTTCTCTAGCTAAATAGAGAAGAAGGATTTTCCATAGCTTGTGGGAAATTGATTCAGAGAATCCAGATGGCTCAAGCACAGCCTTGCCCAACTTGGTGTCTTCCAGATGCATTGGATTTAAGCTTCTATAATATCTAGGCAGCATGGATAACGGACACTGAAGCCCATCACATTTTTTAGGTCACAACTAGAGTGTTACAACTGCTTCCCTTGGTTGGCAGGACCAAAAATTATATGTGTTATATGAACCATTTCTATGTGAAGGTCTGTATGTACTGAGGCTGTGCTATATTGAACAAAAGCATAATGTTGATCACTCTTATTAGGAGGGATTCAAATTCACTTTTGGTATACGGGCTTAGATTTCTAACTGCAGAAATCAATAGTATTTCTTACTAGTTAATGGTCAAAGCTCAAATATGTTGGTATGAAGAAAGAAGAGAAGGGCAAAGTCCTTTCATTATCAGTTGCTAAATTGTAACACCTCCTCCTTTCTTTAGACTTCAAAAGCTCTGATTCAAACTTTGCTTTTGTATGAACTCATTGGGTGAGCCATGCCAATGCTACTTCTTACAGTCAGTTTTTCCCACTATTTTTTTTAACATTGAAATTCAGCCAGGAGGTGGAGTGCATACTTTGCTCCCTGCGCTGTCTGTACGTATTTGCTAATTCCTGCAGCCTGATGCTGCTTGGTACAATTTTGACTGGAAATACACCCAGAAGAAAGGTTAGAAAACCTTGCCCATCTTTGTTGCTATGATCAAAAGTGTACCTTCTGATAGCAGGTTTTTTTAAAAATAAAAAATAAAATTAGACAATCTAATCTTCTCTTTCCCATGTAATATGTTATTTGAAATATAGTTCAGCAGTGCTCAAATGGACATCCTTACAGGGTTATTGTGAGAGAGGAGGAGTTAACAATTCTCAATACTGGAAGAATTAGCATACTACAAGGTACATACTACAAAGCCATTTCCTTAAAATGCAATCAGAAGAGATTAAAGCTGACAGCCACAACATAACTGGAGGGTGTCAGGTTTGAAAAGGCAAGTTAGAATAGTTTTTCTCTGCTTCTCTGCTGGAGTGTGAAACACACTCAATGGTTGCTATGCTTCCCAAAGCAACAGCAGACAAGTCAGGAAAAGGAAAAACCTTTAGGCGACTTTCCTAGGCCCTCAAAACAAACAAAAATTGAAGAATGAGCATACTACAAGGTACATACTACGAAGCCACCAAGATTGTTGCTTAAGCATTGCAGACTCTTAATTTTAGCTGGGCTTCCTGGACTGAAACTCAGATACATCATTTTTCCTTGTAACTTGCAGTTTAGTCTATCAAATACAGAATAATGGAGTGCTTTGGTATCCCAGTCTTCTTTTATCCATAGTTGGTCCAAACAAGTTTACCCGCCACATTGTTTTATATCTTGGGTATTCCTTTTATTTGTAGCCTTGCAGATGTCAAAATTGCATCAGGTGTATCTCAAGTTAAAAGTAAAAATTCTGAAAAACAAGATTCATCATTGCAGGAGATAAATTTTATCAAAGAAATGTCAGTTTGAATTGGCTTGTCCGTCTAAAATTGCCCTATGGACTCAGAGAACCATTTTCTTCAGAAGCCAGAAGCAATATGAGTTGTAATTTCATGCAGCAGAACCATCCTTAAGTTGCGAAATTGCCTAATTCCAGATCAATTTCTTGTCCATTTGAAAAAAATACTTTTAATTCTGTTTGGCATTGCATTGCATTCTCTCAGCCTTCGTATGGTTTCTCTTTTAACTTTTAATCCCAAATACCCCAGTGTGAACTTGAATCTTCATCATATAAATTATGTGTTCTCCCGTGGAGCAGTTGGTAGTTGAATTAAACTACTTCATTTATTTTTCTCTCTGTGTGTGTGTATGTGTATGATAGCTTTAACATTTAGGCCAGACTCTGTAATGGTAAAAATTGGGGCCTTGTCATGCAAGAAAATTTGAAATTTCCCTTTGGTATTACTTTAACTTAACTATTGTTAAAGTCAAAATCTGCTTCTTAACTTTGCTTTGGCTGTCCTTTCTTTTATACTTGATTGTCCAAGGAAATCTCACCAAATATAGGAAAACTGTTCTCTTGGGAATTTCTTCCTTCCTTCTGGTTTTTCCTTCTCTTTAATCAGATGGAAATGGTAGATAATGGAGATAAATGGTACCATATCTCCTTTGAAGTGGATGTGTAAATACTTAACTCACTTCACTTCCTTGTTCATAATGAAACAACCCTTAGTAGTAACTTCTAAGACAGGCAGCTCTTGATTAGCCTATGTTCTGTATATCTGAGCTTTAACTTTCATTAACTTCTTTTGATAAGATGTACTCAATGCAAAGCTTTGATGGCCTTCTCAAATCTTACCGATGATTAACTCATTTAATCAGCAGCATAAAAGTAGCCAAAGCAAGGATGTTTTCAAGTCTTTTTTTTTTTAAAAAAACCCAAAGCTGTTTGTAGTTTGCTACAGGATGAACTCATGCCCCCAGAAAAAGGTAGGCTTTTGCCTATGGCAGTATGATTGATGAAAAAAAAGTGCAAGTAGAAGTGAATGGCAGGGAATGTGGGACTGAAATTAGCTGTCCCTACAGACAAAATATCAGGAAGATAGCATTTTGCTGCCATCTAGCATTAATCCAGATTTTTATAACCTAACATTAATACCACCTGCTGGCACTGTTCTGCTTCAATAAATGGGTCAGGCTACCATTGCCTTTCTTGAGAGTATTTCTGTATGCAAGCCCCAGGGGCTTAAGCTGCTCTGCTCTCTTAAATATAACCTTTAGCTCTTTAAGTAAGGTTTACTGTTGGGGTAAGAGACCCCATAGGAGAAGTCTACCTTGGGCCCATAGACTTCTACTGGTGTTCCTGTGTCTGGATTATTGTAGATTAGTGTTACTTACATGTATACATAGACCGAGCATATTGGAACAAGGTGTACTGTGGAGTGGCATATTTCTCTAAGGAGAGGTGTCTTTGTTGTCGCATGTCTGTAGGCAGCTAAAGTACGAGAAAGAGATCTGTTTCTCTATGAAGTGAAAGTTTTTGAATTTCAAATTAATTGAACTTCCTTTTCACTCCAAAGTCTCAGGCTCCAAGCTTCCACTCACCTGGGAAACTAGTTTCCCTTGCCCGCCCCCCGCTTTTTTTTTTTTTTTTTTTTTTTGAGGATGCTGAGCTTCTTCTGTGTGCCTCAATTCCCTTTTGTGCTGAGAAACTAATATAACAGGGTATTATAAAAACAAATTTGCATGGTGATGTGAACATGAAAAATTCTCAGTTTCAGGTTTTCAGGACACTTTCTCATTTGACTTATTGAGGGAACCTGCTTGGGGTTGGAAGAACACAGTTCAACATCTCTCCTTTCCTTTCACCAAAACTGAATTGTTTGGGACAGGATGGTCACTGGCTTACATACTTTTAATTGCAGTGGTGGCAGAATGGACTTGTTGGTTGACGCATCACTAAAAGGCCCATGGAAACAATTGCCATAAAATTCTGTATTACTGGAAGAATAGATTAGGAGAGGATTGCTTGTCCTTCTCCCTCTTTTTCAATTAACCTTCCAAGATAAATGTCTGACTAAAGTTAATATGCAGCTTTATAAATTTACTGCTTAGGTCAGGGCTTCACCAGCTTAATAAGCTGTAAGAGAGAAAAAAAGCATGCCAAGCAGAAGGCACATTAGATAGTTGAATCCTTCCAGTCTTCCTTATCTATTTTATTTGATGTATACTCTGTTTTGTTGAATGCATAGATAAGTATTTCAGCTGCAGATGAAGTTTCTGGATCATGAAAAAGAACAAATGATCTTGATGTTGAGAGGTTGTCCTGAAGCAGCAGTGTGGTGAGACCCTCCTAACGGGTATTGTGAAAGGATTCCTCTCTTCTTCCACCCATCCCCTATAGCCATCCACCCCAAGTCTCAGTTAAATGATTTAAAAGTCTATGTGTCCTTTTTTTAGTTAGAAAGCTAGGAAGAAATAATACAGGTTTATTTATGCAAATAGCTTGTCAGTCTTCTGAGATAGTCCAGACAGCAAGTACGCCCAGATGAATTAATTCTATTGTATTGTAAGGACACAATAACAGAATATTGCAAGTCTGAAAATACAAATCTAATCCCTTCTTCTTTATAATCCAGTAAATTAGGGAGGATGCCTTCTGAAATGTTTGCCACACTACATTCTTGTCAGAGGCGCTAAGCCCCTGGCTGAAGTTCTTCCCTCAGTCTCCCAAGGTCATTCTCACATACCTTTATACACCTGAAGCATGCTGAATGAAGTGTGAAAGGGTTTCATAAAAGTTCCCCCTAAGGTATGTCAGCATCTTTCCATTGCAAGCTGAAAAGAGAACTTTAAACTACAGAATGCAGCAATGTAATCCAGCAGTAGAGCTCGCTTGTTTTGAGCAAGGGAGTTCAGGTAGGGATTTTTCTTAAATCTATCTAAAGATATCAAAATTGAATCTGGAGTTTTTCTGCAAAACAAGTGCTTGATCTTTGAGCTACATCCCTTTTCCATTTTCAATAGCTCTCACTGTCTGTTAGAGTTACGCTATTGCTGAGCATGGTCGTTCTGTGTTTATTTATCATGGCTAATATTATCTAGTGTATTTGTTCTTCAATTACTGATTGAGTGCTTCTTAAAAATCATTAATGCTAGTAGATAATTACATAAACTAATTAATGCCTTATGTCAAGTAGTGCTTTGGTTGTTGATAGTGGTTACTTGTAACTGAGATTTTGTCTGTAGTGTTAGGTTTTTATCCAATGGGAATTGTAAAATTTCTGTCAGTGTTGTTTTAAAATAATTAAATGAGTGCCAATTTCATGTCATCATCATTATTCATGTCAGTTTTGTTGAGAAGACAAGCTTGGACAGTGAGTCTCTAGAGTGAAATAGACATTAAATTAACATGCATTTCACTACTGAAGTGACATTGACAGAGATCTTCAAACCCTGAGGTTTATTGTCTTGTGGAGGAAGAAAGTTTCTAGAGCATCCTTGATACTGTTTAATTTTGGATGGTTTTATATTTAGGTTAGCAGGCTAGTTAACTCTGGTGAAAATCCTAGGTACAGACACAATCAGCTATGTCCTTTTTCTCTTTTTCTTATTGCAGAACTAACATCCAGATTAGCACATCCAAATTGTTATATGACTACTCTTCTTTTTGTTCTTCAAATTGGGGATGCTCATTGATATAAAACCTTCCTTTAGCTAAGACCAAATTCCACCATAGCCTGGGAAAAAGAGAGACAGAACTGAGTGCCTTTCCCCGTAACAGTACAATCAACAGTGCTATCTCCACATGGTGTTCTCGTATCCAGAAATAACCCCCAGAGGTAGCACTTAACACATCTTTTCTCTCAGCTTTCTCTTTCTCCCCCAATCCCCTTGGCAGTTTCTTTGGCACTTGACTTCACATAATTCTCTCCCTTTCTCTTTTTCCTGACAAAATAACTTATGCAGAGGTGAGTCAACCTTGCTTGGGACTCAAATATGCCCTGGTGCCGAGTGCTAATTAAAAGGTGTAATGGGAGCCTTGCAATCATCCTGTGCAAAACAGCGCAATTTGCACAGGGGAGGAAAGTATCATTACCAAAAAGACTTTTTAGAAAAAAAAAGAAAAAGAATATATGTGTGTGTGTGTGTGTGTGTGTGTATGTATGTATGTATGTATGTATACTATATATGTTGGGAAAGTTTAGCCAATTCTTTCAAAATAGATACACCATTGAATTTATTTTTCAGTGGCTTGATTCTTTTGAAATCTTCTTTCTGTTTAAGCACATTAATGATCTTATCCCATATTTGGGAGAGGGTGTTATTTATAATTAGACAACACATCTCCTGTTGGATCATCATTTCAATTGCATCATTTCAGAAATTTTTACTTACCTAAACACATGAACTGAATGGCCTGGGCAAAAATGTGGAAGCAAGAGAAATTTCCAATATCCTGCTGACTTCACCACTGATTTTCCTTGTGGGAAGCTTACAGGGTTACAGCCAGTGGGGAAACCATAGCAAATTGCTCAAGTAACTCTCCCCACCTCCCTAATACCTTTTTGTCCTGTTCCCCCCCCCCCAATTGACCATTTGTGCACTGCACCTCTGTGCATCCTCCCTAATCCGCATTGCACCCCCATGCACCTTCCTCCACTAGCACACCTGCATACCCTTCCCACTGACTTTGCTTCTGGGAAGCTATCAGGGAGGGCTAGCAATCACAACTGAGTTTAGACTTCCTGTGAACTTCTCTATTGACTTGTGAGAAGCTGGAAGAGGACATTGGAGATTATTATCTTGTGACCATGGCTAACTACTACAGCACATTGATGCTGAAGCAGCAACAACTTTGTCAAATTTCAATCCCGTAAGTCCCAGATTTTGAACACATTCTGTAAGATAGCTTGTTTGAAGTTCCTTAGTTCAAGAAGTGTTGCCCTATGATACACCACCCAGTTGGATATTACAGACAGAGAACAGTTTTGGCAATATAAGATTCAGTTGGTGCTATATTAGGATGAGATACTTTGGCCTATGGCAACAGTAAAGATGGATCAGAACAGATGTTGGGAAATTGTTTGCATAATTGTTTTGCATACAGGTGAGAGTCAGCTCTAAATGGCAACCATGCATTAACCTTTGATCCCTAAGCTGAGGATGCATGGTACAAATACTGCAGAGTAGCCAATCTTCTCTCATTCTTAGCTAAGATCGCTGGTGTAAATATGCAGCTTGGAATTACAAGAAATGTAGCTCAATGTATCAGAAGGAACTTGAATTGGGTAAGTTGCTCAAGAGAATTTTTGTTTATTTGTTTATATATTCCTATAATCAAAATGATTATGTATCTTGGAAAAAAATTGGAGTCAGCTAATTCAATAATGTGTAATTATCATCATTGTAATAAGGATTGACAGCAGAGCTAGGGAATGGTGGGATTTCTATACAGTGTTAAATTATAGTTCTGAGCATTTCTCCCCATTGACTAGACTGAGGGATTCAGCAGCATCTTCTTACCTTAATCTACCGTAAATACATATATTCTCTATCCCTGAAAAGAATTGTTACATGTGAACATTTGGAAACACATTTGCAACCCCATGGTCTAATTGGTGGGCATATATATGTACTTCTTCCTAGACCTGGGGAGAAGCTTAACCAGCATTATTTAATATTCACTTTCTGCAGATCTTTATATTAAGCTTTCCATGGCAACGGAAAGCAAAGTATGCGGGTTGCAGGTAGGTAAAGAAAAACATACTTCAACCTAGATCAGGGGTGTCAAACTCAAGGCCTGCAGGCTGTAACCGGCCCACGGGGTGCTTAGATCTGGGCCATGGGCCACCCTGGAAACAGCAAAGCTCCAGCCCACAATGCCTCTGCCAGCAAAAATGGAGCTCGGGAGGGCTCCATTTTAAGCCATGATGGCCTCCTGCAGCCCTCTGCCAGTGAAAACGGTGCGCCCCCACCAAGCTTCGTTTTCACTGGCAGAAGGCTGCAGGAGGTACCCCTGACCTAGATGGTCTGAAAGTTCAAGTTTTGGGGAAAAGGAAAGAAGAGGGCATTGAAACAAACTTTGTAGCTATGCATTGATGAGTGACAGGCTTCTCACAGCTATTAGTATGCCTGGATGTGCCAGACACCTTGGTGTGAGTTTTTGCAGCCAGATTCAAATGGAGTTTCTGCAGTTCCTCAAGCCCCATTTGTATTTAGCTGTTGCCTTGTCACAAGGCTGCTTGTAATTGTTAGCAATTTTTGCATGAAAAGCCTTTCCCTCTTGGGATTTTCCAGGGACTTAGATATAGATTATGTTATTTATGACAGTTGTAGGCAGAAGTGTCTTGCTGCAGTTGTATTCAAAACAACATGCACATGCCAGTTGCATTCTTATTTATTATCCACATGGTACTCTGTTTATAAATCCAGCTCAGGCTCTGGAGACAGCTGCTTGGGATCGCAGGATTATGTCAGATGTCTGTCCTGCATTACTCATATCAATATCATGTCTGATTTAAGAAGCCAGAATTTCCCACAGTGCCTCTGGCATAACACTATTTTGGAAAATGGTGGAAAATTGAGATGCTTCCCAAAGGTGTCTGGGAACTATCATGCTGCTTTAAGTGTTGCTTCTTACCTGGCACCAAGGTAGGATTAGACAGCTGCTGCCACCACTAATAATGTACAGGAATTAGTGTCTCCAAAAAGTCCAATCTACTTTCTTCACACTTTTATGTTTGCGCTAATCTTTTTGTTTAATATAGAGAAGTTACTTAATTTACTGCTTTTAAAATTAAGGTAACTCCTACAAAAGGGTAGAGATGTGGAAAGGATTCATAATTTTTCCTCCTGGATTCTTCTTTGAGACATTCTTGCATTTTTGCTGAATCATCTTGGCTCAGTTGTTGAATATGGAGACTCAAAGAGAGAAAAGTATCTCATATGGCAGCTTTCAGTAGCAGTTGCGATCAGAAGACCAAACTCTTTGAGCAACTTTCAGGTCCTAGTTCAGTTTTGCTTCTGTAACTCAATAAGTGGCGGCCAAATGGCTCAGCAGGATGGATGAAAATAAGTGCTGTATTTCAGAGGCTAGCAGAAGCAACAGTAGGGCTGTTGAAGGATCCTGTTATTGGCAAGCAAATGTCAAGGGCACTAGACATGCCTGCTGGATTAGCAAAGGAAATTTTCACTGCAACCCCCCTAGAATAATCTTCTGCACTTGATTTTTTGCTCTCTTCAATCTCTGCTGCTTTTGCTTCCTTGAAGAGATCTGCTATAATCACTTCTGTCCTTGAGAAGGAGTGCTTTTTTTCTGCTTAACCCAGCTAGGGGGTTATGTTATTTGGTATGCAGCAGCATTTCAGCATATTGTGATAGACTTGGAAATAACTGACTTACAAACAACTAAAGACCCTGGCTTTTACCTTCATGGGATCCTGAACAGGGATGGGATTCTACCGTGTTTCTCATATAATAAGGCTGGGTCTTATTTTTTTTTGAACCCCGAAAAAATGGCTAGGCCGTCTTTTCGGGGGTGACTTAATTCCTCCCCCCTTGCATCTTCGGGCGGGCGGCAACAGCTTGAATGTTGACCTCGGCGTTGGTGGGGCACTTCGTATCGGGGTCAACACAGGCAGCACCATATCCGGGTGTGCAACAAAAGTACTTCCTAACGACAAGCCCCCCCCCCATCATTCCCCCCATTTCGCATGTTTTAATATAGACCTTAATTTGGGGGGAGCGGCTTAATTTCATTTCATGCCTATAAAACATGCTGGGACTTCCTATTGGGGGAGGCCATATTGTTGGAGAAACAGGGTACCAGTTCGCACCAATTTTCTAGAACCGGTTGTTAACATTCTAAGCAGTTCAGAGAACGGTTGTTAGAAGAAATTACTGGCCTAATCCTGTAAAGAAGGCAGGAAGGAAACATTCTGGTGTTGCTTACAGAAACTGCCTCTCCGTTAACCTTATTACATTCTTGGCAGGACTAGACTTCCTGTCTCTGGAACATCTCTGGAGTTTTTTCCCCCTCCTTTGCTGGTACTTTGCTTATGTGGAGTGACCATTCAAAGTTACAATGACATTGAAAAAAGTGACTTATGACCATTTTTCACACTTACGACTGTTGCAGCATCCCCACAGTCATGAGAGGCCAGGCGAGGAGATGCGTGCCTCGATGTGAGTGATACTGAGTTGGCAACACCCAGCTAATAACATGACCACCAAGCCACGCCCACCACCTAAGCCACACCCACAGAACCGGTTGTTAAAAATTTTGAATCCCACCCCTGATCCTGAAATGTGGAATGGCCCTGCCTTTCTTTCAAACTTTAATCACCACTTAATTACTACTACACCGGTAAATATTTTACCTTGAGGACTAGTCATCAGGTTACTTCTATGGGAATTGAATTTACTGCAAACATTCACCTTGCTTCTCTCCCTTTTCTGTTCCTATTAAAATGAACCAGTTTTGCTTTTCACAATTACAGGTAGTCCTTGACTTACCACAGTTCATTTAGTGACCACTTGAAGTTACAACAGCACTGAAAAAAGTGACGTATGACCCTTTGTCACACTTATGACCCTTGCAGCACTCCCATGGTCACGTGATTTTCATTTGGATGCTTGACGACTGGTTCAAGTTTATGACAGTTGTAATGTCTCAGGGTCACATGATCCCCTTTTATGACCTTCTGACAAGCAAAGTCAACGGGGAAGCCAAATTCATTTAACAACCATGTTATTAAATTAACAGTTGCAGTGATTCACTTCACAAATGCGGCAAGAAAAGTCATAACAAATTTCTTACTTAGCCACATAAATTCTGGGCTCAATTGTGGTCGTAGGTTGAGGACTACCTGTATATCGTTGGTTGAAAACTTGTAGTCAAAGACTTTAAAAAGTGACTGGGTTCCGTGGTGGGATTTTAGCTGTCTCAAGCCTTAAACAGTTCCAATTCAAGTTTAAGGCTGCCTTCCTTAAAGGAAATAGATGAAGCAACTGTCATCATTGCAAAGCCCCATCTTCATTATTGTTTTGCAATCCCCTCCTACTGCTGAGGAAATGTTATGTATAGTTATGATGACAAAGAAAAAATCAATACAAATCAGCATTCAGTGCATTCACTTTCCCAATGGAAGCAAGGCAGTGCATTGTCATGTAAAACTGTTTCTGGCAAAATCAAGGATTGTTAAATGTGTGTACTCTTTCCATGTTAAAATAATAATTTAAAATTACAGACCAATGCAGACACATCTCCCACTGAATATAGCAACTCTTCAGAGTTCAAACAGGAATAAGATTTTATTGTGAGAAAAAAGCTCATTTAAGAAATTATCTCTGGAAGTTGCATAAATAAGAAATAAGGAAGCTACATGATAGGATGGATCATTTTATTTACATGTTCGTTTATTTGGACATATATGTATAGCTTCTCTGCCCCCCTCCCAAATAGGTCAGGTGTACATGCGTGACCATGTATAATTGCTTTGTTGAAGTAACACCTGCCAGACATGAGGAATAGCAACTCCCATCATTCCCAACCAGTTTGTCTGTCATATTAAATTATTGCTGGTCCTTATAAATGTGTCAGTAAATGACTCTTTAATTGTGTATTTTAGATTGTGTGTTTTAAATATTTTAAAGTGATTTACTGTGAAAATAATCCAGTTATGTTTAATAATGGAAGCTGCTTTCCTTGCAAATGTTTCTGTTTCCTGATTACTTTGGTAGAGAGGAAGAATGTTTAGCAATTTTATTTTGCATTCCTGAATTGATGTTAGCATGAATGTAATAGAGAAAGTCTCTCTCTATCATGGAGAATAAAAGTGCAATTTGGAATATTGGCATGATCTAATTTCTGTCCAAAGAAATTGTTTCCTTCATAAAATACTCAGTTTAGAAATATAGGGGAGAATGAATGATTGCTGATTGATTGTGAAAGAAAAGCAGATTAAATGTCTATTTTGCAGGATGCTAGCCTGCCAGTTTTCTTCTTAGTCCTTTCACATATGTAACATTAACTTGCAAATCAATCCAACAGTAGGTCTTCCTTCCAAATAAGTGGACATGGGATTAGGTTGCACTCTGAGAGAAACTGAGAGAAACGTGAAAAACCCAGCAGCTTTCACATACTCTCCATTTTTAAAAGGTATGTGGAAAATTAAACTAAGCCAAACAATATTGTCAAAAAAACAACAACCCACTACTGCCTTAGAGCGCCCCCCCATTTTCACCCTTCATCCTGTAACCAGTATTGTTTTGTTTTCAATCAAACATTAGAATAAACTGGGTTTTTTCTTTCTTTCTCAGTTCTGCTCATAATTGCCTAGACTTTGGGTCTCATCCATATCATTCATCTCCTGTGATAAACCCAAGATAGCGTCCGTTCTGTTGCTGCTTGTCTTTGGCTGCCTTGCATCTGCTGTTAGAAGGGCTTTCCCTCTTCCACTGAAATCATGATCTCTGCCTGGCGGGACAGAGGTGTAATGCAGCCGTTTATTATTCCAGGCAGGTTTGTCTGCAGCACTGCATCAGCCATCATTTTTCACCAGCTGTTTACTCCTCTCCCCCTTTCCCCTTTCTCCATACCCCTCAGTTGTTCTTATTCCCTACTACCCCCCTTTCAAACCACCCCCCCTCTTATTTCTCACTTGGTTAAACTCTGAAATTGTAAGGAGAAGAGTGGGTGAGGTGAGTGGGTGAACATACTAGTTGGGGAGAGGCTTGGCTGCTAGCCTCACTATGACGATGGGGCTTGGTAAGAATAAGGAAGAATTAGAGTGAAGAAATGGGGAGGGGAATGGAATGAGCACATAAGGAGAAATGTTAATATGATTGAAATCTGAACCTTACAAAGCCTCTTTGATGCACCTTCTCATTTCATCATCCACTTTATTTTTCCTTCACCATTTTTTTCTCATTTGAGTTAAGCCCATAACTTTAATTGTTCAGGCTTCTGCAGCTTTGATTTTGAAGCTTGCCCAGCCTTTGTTTGTGCTTGCTGCAACCTCCTCTCACTTCAGTCCTGCAGTCATTCCTTCATGTTCATGTGCACTTCATACTCATAGATACATGCCTCCTGTTTACACTTTGCAAACCCATTTGAGTACAATGCCTTCATTTTTACACTTTACAAACTGGTCTCCACTGGTCTTCAAATTTCCTGATCTCTCCAAGTAGATCCTTTGAAAACCTGCTTGTCTACCCTGAAGGGTGCAAAATATCTGAAGGATATGATTTCAGCTACACGCTCCATTGCTGTAGACTGACAGCTGCAGTGATTGGTCAGCCAAGAGCGTGCTTTAGGGGGGAAAAGTGTCAAGCATTCTGTAGTTATCTGGTTTTCTAAAAGAAGATTGGTGACTATGGGGAAAGCTGCACATACTGAGCCTTGAAATGCCTTGAAATGTGTGCATCTTGCCAAATATTAACTGACTCTATGCAGCGCCTGAGGATATCAAGCAACACTTTTTCCTTCCAAGGGGCTTCTCCAAGCCTATCAAAATCCTCCTCCATTTTGAGATGTTGCTTCATAATGAGAATGCTGAAATATTATGTGCTGTTGTCTGAGGTTGTCTGAGGGTGCCTAAGGATTAAGGAAGATTGCCTACTTTGGGGTAAGTTTTGCTAGTTGTGGTTTTCCAGAGATTCGGGTGTAGTGACTTTGGGTCACCTGCTGTACCTGATGTTTTCAGACACCAGAGTGCCACAAACTCAACCCGATGCATTGCGAATATAAAGAATATATATTTTACAATGTGGGATGATACTTCTTTGCCTTTAATGACGGCTTCTTCTCCTCAGAGGATCCAGAACTGCTAGATACCTTTAGATCAGGGGTGCCAAACCCAGCCCATGGACCAGATTCATCATGTGCTGGCCCCGCCCGGTTTAGCGAAGGGGGTACATCACGTGACATCGCCATGACAGCATGAGTTTGACACCCCTGCTTTAGGGGATTCAAGTTAAAACAGATTTCAGAAGGACTGACTGCAAGGTTGAACTTCCTTTACAGAGTAGTTTCTATCTCTTAGGGTTTCCCATTGTTCTTAATCTCCTTTCACTATAATAATTTTACCTTTATTCCACTTTAGAAAATACCTAATTGCATGCCCCCCAAAAATCCCCCTCCAAGTTCAAGGCAGAAGACATATGACAAAAAATTAATACCAATAAACATATAAAATTGTACCCTTAAGTTAAAATTGCAAGGTCATCATTTCTTTTCTACACATGGATGAGCTGAACTACAGATCCCAGAAGCTAGCAACCTATTACAGAAGAAATCTTGGTGAATTTCCACTGGAAAGAATTTACTGTTAGACAGATTATAGGGCACTCCTTTCCCTCCTGCTTTTTAAAGACCCGGCTGTTTCAAGACAGTGCCTGCCAGCAATTTGAACAAGCACATGGACGTCCAGAAGAAGTGATGGGCTCCAAATATTTATGCATTTTCTGGTGGTAATATAACTATTTACTTGATGCGATTTGGTTCCTGTGTTGCCTGACTCCACAATTTCCTAAGTTCTACTATTCTGGTGTGCTCCTCATTCCATTGTAATGCCTGTTTCCTGTGCTTCAGATATATTCTGCCTGATATGTTGAATGAGTGTGCTAACCTTTTAAGTCTAAAAAACCCTGAATTCCATCCCAAGTATTATTTCAACACAATGCAATTGCAAGTTCGTTTTTCTTCTATAGGATTCAAAACTACTCAGTGTGTGATGGCCAGGGATTCATTCTGAAATGCAGTTATGTCTCCCTCTGTATGGAAGTTTGTGTGTTGTATATTTCTGCACCGTATTCTATAAACTTACTATTCAGGATGTATATTTAGGATTTTTAAAAAGCGATTTCAGAATAGGAAAAATGTTTTTGGCATGCAAATTATGCAGAAATTGGTAAGTGTTATCTGATACCTGGAAGTGTTTTGGTCACCAAACCATTTTAAGGGATTTCCAGAAAGTCACAAGGATTGGGGCTAACCTCACCTTGATGATGTTCCAAATGGCAGGTGTCATATCAGAAAAGATTTTTAATTCCTTCAGATGGAATTCCTTAGCAGATGCGACTCGCAAGATGCCTTTTCTCTTGAAAAGGATAGAACAAGCAGTGTCAGCCAGCCACCCAACTAGGTCAATAGACAAATCAATAGAACCAGATCAGTTCTTAGGGATTATCTATTAAAAGAGACCACAGAAACAGAACAAAACATTACTAATTGTCACACCACTAAAAGACATTATTACGCTATGACCCATACTGGACACTGCACTTAGGTATTTAGCGCTATACCCATACTTGCATACAGACACCTGAAACAGATTTTCACAAATAAGAAACAGCAGGATGCTAATAGGGGAACCAGAGTCTATAACAAACCCCAATGTCTACTGTCCCCACGTTTATATCAACACCACCATCACACATCTCAACTACTACATATATATGTTTTGAGGTTTTTTATCATGTTACTTCTTTAATATGATGAATGTCATCATGTTCAAGCAATTGCCCTCTGAATTCTGCAAAGGACAAATAGACTAAACTGCACAGAAGAAATTTGAGATCAAGAGGATTTTAAAAAAGGACAAAGTAATATCGTAGTACTTCAACCTCCTAGACCGTGATGGCGAACCTATGGCATGCATGCCACAGGTAGCACTTTCTGCCCGTTTGTGGCCATTTTTGCCCTCTTGGAAGCTTGAGGGAAGCCTCTGCAGCCTCGGGAGACCAAAAAACGGGTCTTTCGGAAATACCGGAGGTGCCCGTTTTCAGCCTCTGGAGGGCCTCTGGAGCCCAGGAGAGGCCATTTTCCCTGGGGTCTCAAGGGAAGCCTCTGCAGCCATTAGAGGCCAAAAAATGGGCCCGTTTCAGCACTTCTTGTATTTCCAGAAGGCCTGTTTTTCGGCCTCCCGAGGCTGCAGAGACTTCCCTCAAAAAGGCCTCAAACGGGCCGAAAATCATCTGGGAGGCACGCACATGTGCAGTCCAGGTAAGTCGGGGGTGCGTGTGCATGTGTAGGAGGGTGGGGCGCATTGCATTGTGGGTACCAGCATGCGCGCTATCACCTGTGCATGCGCTTTCAACCCACCCCAACAAAAAGGTTTGCCATCACTGTTCTAGGACACTCCATTACAGATCTCAAAGTATCCATTTCGGGGGAAAAGAAACTTTAACAACATAATTATATGAGAAATTGCTGAGCTTGCATACACAGTACATTAAGAGGTTTCAGACTATTTCAGGACATCTCAACAAGTATAATTGTCAATTGACAAGATACTTGTAAACTGTCTGACATGAAACCTGCGTCTCCATAACTATTCTGACTTCCCCCTCCCTTTCCCCCCATCGCATCTCAATTTAAATTCTATAAAAGTTTAGCAATTCCATGGATTTGAGGAACCAGGTGTATTTATAAAAGCTCATGCCTAATAATAATAATTATAATCTGGGCAAAGGCACTACCTTTTGATGTTTGTAATAACGTGCTACTGAAAATGTGCTACTTTCTGATGATTGGTTACCCTAGACTAGTATGGCTCTCCTAAAATATCTCTTTTCTCTAATGAATGTATGTTAAGAACAAGGTTCTCAAGAGCTTAGCTGCCCCCCTTAGGGACATCATTATTCTTAGATGAAGGGTTTGTTTGAGGAGCAGTGTTGCTTCTTTAGAGAAGAAGCTTTCTGGCTCTGTTTAAAAATACAAGACAAATTCTGTGACCTGATGATAAGGTCATAGAAAAATAATGGAAATCCTCCCATCGCAGTCCTCTGGGGAAGCACTGTTCTGCAGTTTTCCTTGCTGTCTCTCGGGATTCCTTTCTGACAGTTGATCTTAAACATTGGCGTACTAGTTTAGAAGACCATTCCTGAAATCAAACTGAAGTGGATAACATTTTCTTCCCCTAGAGGGATTTTGTTTTTTAATCTCCTTTCTTTCAACCTGTGGCCAGGAATCCCTGGAGCTCTACATCGGAAAAGGAAAGGCATCTTGCTGCTTGGAATGGGAAGTTAATGATTGGTACCCTGCAGGCTCCTCAAGGGGTAATTATGGACTCCACCATCACAGTATTAATTAGTAGCTTTTTTTCACCCTTAACCTCTGAAGTCTTTTCAGAAGATGTTATTTACTATTAAAGAAGAAAACATTAGCAAAAGAAAAATACAATCTCTCACCGCTGTCCCCAACAAGCTGTTAAACAACAGGGGCTAGTTTAATTGGATCTGGCTTCTTAGCTTCCAAACTATGGGCAGTTTTAATGCCTTTGCACATAGATGAATATTTGCTACCTCTATGACATAGTTCAGGACTACATGTTATTAACCAAGTGGACAAATAAATGTGCAACTCTTTACTCCAGCTCCTGTATTAAATAAAATCTACTCCATGGCTTCTTCATCTATTACCTCTTTTGCTTACTCCATACACGTCTGCTCTCCATCTCCATACTTGGAACCTGTCCAAGGGCAATTTGGAGCAGGAAACAGAGAATGTCCTACTGGTAGGGAATGAATCCTTTTTGAAGATGAAAGAGTAATACAGACAGGTCAGAAAAGAGAGATTTGAATTAAGACAAATTGAGCACTTCAATGACATATCTCAAAAATACAGTTGTAAGTATAGAATTCTCAATTGCTATAGCAATTTTTCGGGACTCATGCTTTCTTGGTTACTGCTTTCACCATAGGGAGAAATAATGTTCAGGGATGCTTTTATCTGACTGCATTGTATGCTGTTACGATTTCTTCCTGGATGCCTACATCAGTGAAGCAGCAATTTAGCAAAATGCCAGCTCTGAGGCTGCAATTCATCTGGTGAAGTTTCCCTTGATACATTTTCTTGAGTGTAGAATTGCGTTTGTTGAGTTTATCTGTCAAACAGCTATTAAAATTTCCTATCAGAGGACAGGACAGGAAAGCTTTTCTGAATGGGCTTCAATGTATTTTGTAGGCAGAGAAGATAGTGCCTGCTATTTGTTCTCTTCCTTCCTCCAGTTTCAGTATTAAAAGGCTTAAGATCTCTTGACTTCTTATCAGATTCTCAAAACTAAGTTGCCACCTTTATGTCCTGCTATTCTCTGTTATTCTGGCTTTTTCTCTGTTTATTCTAAGCATAACTATACATAAGGTATCCATAACCAACTCCTTCGCTAGCATTCCATTTGGTCAGGCTTGAACTGAAATTGAAAAGTTATTGCGTATTTAGTGTAGATACATGGGTACAGTTAGTAATTGCTCTTCAACTTAATATAATCTGAGAAGAGCCTACTGTCCATTTCTTGAAGACATGTTTGCCTGCCTCTGCCTATATCTCAGCATCCTGCAGCTGAGATAGTTCAGGGGGTGGCTTCAAGTGCTATACTCTGAAAATTATTTCCCAATTAGGAACTCTAAATTCTGCAGCCATATTTTTAAAGGGTTGGGTGACTGACTGACCTATAGAATGCAAAACCTTTAAAGTGATCAGGTTGTGCCAAGTTTAACAAATGTAATTGAAAGGAATCAATTACCTTAAGCAGGGAATTTTCTTCCCCAGTGATTGTTGCTTCCCTGGGAGCTCTGGCTTTTTGTCTCCTCTCCTCATGTTATGTTCTTAAGGTAGTTTACAGCTTCTGTTCAAATACCCGTAGCTAAACTTATCCATTGGCTGCACCTCCACAAATCAGATGACCCTACATAGTAGCCAAGAGATGCATGTATTCCTCGACTTGAAACCACAATCGAGCCCAAAATTTCTGTTGTTAAGTGAGACATTTGTTAAGTGAATTTTGCCCCATTTATGACCTTTCTTGCCACAGCTGCTAAGTGAATCACTGCAGTTGTTGAGTTAGTAAAACAGTAGTTAAGTGAATTTGGTTTCCCCATTGACTTTGCTTGTCAGGAGGTTGCAAAAGGCGATCACATGACCCCAGGACACTGAAACAATCAGAAATAAGAACCAGTTGCCAAACATCTGAAATTTGATCATGTGACCGTGGAGATGCTGCAATGGTCGTAAGTGTGAAAAATGGTCAGAAGTCACTTTTTTCAGTGCTGTTGTAACTTTGAATGGTCACTAAATGAACTGTTGTAAGTCAAAGACTGCCTGTATAAAACTTCCAGGTCTTTGCTACCACCTACTGGTTGAGAGGTCAATCAAATAATAATTTCAAAGAATGAATAAAAAATGTCCAGTTGGTTAACAGTACATTTGGAAAGAAAGCAACCCTAAATGTGGATTAACCAGAATATTGTGGATGCCAATTGTGGAGGAGATTTTTTAAGTAGCAATAGTAGAAGACGTTGGGTTGGGCTGGGATTTCAGCCAAGGCAACCACCAGTTACAGCCCTTATAATGTTGTGCATTAGAGCCCATATGGGCAATAGCTCAGCATCTACTAAGTGTGTTCATGGTAGGGAAGGGTTGGGGGCTGTAAGATTTAGGGTGAAATGATTCCCTGATAGCTTCGGGGCAGGGGAGAGCAGACCAAAGCAACTGTGGATGTTGCCTAGTGACTATATGAATAAATAAGTCTGCCCTGAATTTTGCTTAAATTAAAATCCTAATTTGTAGTTTTTCTAATAAAGCTTTCCTCCTTCAGAGGAACTTAGGAAAGTGTGCCTAATATTTTCTTTTCCCCACGCCCATATTATTTGTACAGTGGGTTTCCTTGACTAAATTAACTGTCAGCTTGGATGTTAGACCTAGCCTAACATTCACCATTAAATCATTATTTTACACATTTTCGAAAACTGAATGCATATTTTCCATACAGATGTGGGTCATACACTTCTGAAACTTTGTGGGCCAAAAGTATCTTGTACACCTATTGTATCTGTGGATCAAACTTGTTCCCTGTAAAAGGAACAAAAAAGGGAAAGATATACATACTTTATGTATATAAATTTACCTGAGTGGCTCTGGGTTTGGGATTCATTGGCTCAGGGAGAATTGCCCCCTTTGGCCTTGGATGGAGTGGCACTACCCCAAAGAGACCCTGTGCGTAATCTAGTGTTTTTTCTGGACTCACGACTCCTGCTCAAAGAGCAGATGGTGGTCGTGGCCAGGAGGGCCTTTGCACAACTGCGGGTTGTGCACCACTTACACCCTTTCCTGGACCA
Source organism: Pseudonaja textilis (assembly GCF_049901715.1). Taxonomy (NCBI): domain Eukaryota; kingdom Metazoa; phylum Chordata; class Lepidosauria; order Squamata; family Elapidae; genus Pseudonaja; species Pseudonaja textilis. The sequence goes on along the minus strand of NC_141992.1, from coordinate 46,207,467 downwards.
ATGGTCCCTACTGACTGTCACTCATGCCCTGTTCACTTCCCGTTTTGATTATTGCAACACGTTCTACATGGGGCTGCCCTTGAAGAGCATCCGAAAGCTCCAGTTGGTGCAAAATGTAGCAGCCCACATGGTTTTGTGCAGACCCCGATGTGGACTCCTATGGGAACTCCATTGGTTGCCGATTTGCTTCTGGGTCAATTCAAGGTGCTGGTTGTCACCTTTAAAGCCCTTCATGGTTGGAATCAGGTTATCTGAGGGACCGTCTCTTGCCAGTCACATCTACATGACCCATCAGAGTGGGGAGGCAGGGAATGTGAGGGTCCCATCCCCGAGGGAGATATACCTGGTGGGACCCAGAAGAAGGGCCTTCTCTGTGGTGGCTCCCTCTCTCTGAAACATCATTCCCCCAGAGATTAGAATGGCCCCTACTCTAATACTCTTCTGGAAGGCACTGAAGACCCAGTCCTGCTAATGGGCCTGGGGAACCCAGAGAGGGATGGAGCCCATTAAATGGCTTGTGTGATCTGCTGTCACTGGGGTGGGAGTTGGGGGACGATTTTGTTATATTGTGCTATATTAATTTATTTGATTCTTTTTGTTAGTTTTTATTGTTTTTGTTAGTTTTTATTGTTTATTGAGTCACCATAGACGGCAATATAAATTCAATAAATAAGTAAATAAAATAATTTATAATCAAAAGGGGGAAAACCCCAAATCTTATTTTCATACCCATGCTCTAGATTTCTGTTCTGTCGGGCAAATACATGAGGGCAGGGGAGATAGTTAGACAGCAAAGATTAAGTGAGAAGAATTCAGTTTGACTAAAGGATCACTAGGCTAAAAAGTGATCCAATCCAATGTGTAAATGAAGAATCAAGATGTATATCTAAAGGGACAAAAAACATGGTTAATGCCCAGGTAGGGATCAATAAATCCAAATAAGCAAAATGAAGTTGAAAGTTCGAGGGCAAAACACATGTCTACCTGTCAGAAAAATTGTAGTAAATAAATTAACTTACTGTGTATGCTTTTATGTTCCTGTGAGCTAAACCGTCCCATCTTGGATTCAGCCTGGACTTATTAATATCCATGCCAGTGCCAACTCTTGGGAATGTTGCTATTCCCAAGGAGCCTTCTCTTGCAATACAACACTTCTGTATCATTTTTTGCTTTTTCTCCATCAGTGGTATTGATCTAAACTTCAGATTTAGAGATTGGGGTGTATTAGCTGAGGATCATGAAGGACAGAATCCATAGAACTGGAAGAAACACAATTTGGGTGAATTGCTATAACCTGAATCCCAAGTAAGAAAGCTTCCGGGCCTTTTTCTATGCTTTTTATTACATCTTTCTTTTCCTGGTCATGACTATTTTCTTATTCTCATGGTTTCCAAGCTGTGTGCCAGGGTGCCATAGGGCCCGCAGTACACAGTTTAGAAACTGCTAGTAGTGCCATGAGCCAAGAACATTTGGGAAGCTCCATCTTATTTTAATCTAAAGCAATTGTTCATGTATGGTTAATGGAATGCATATTTTCAGTAATAAATAGCCTGATGGAAAAAGTACAGCTCAGATCAGAAACATGGCCCAAGAGAAAGGGTAAGTAGTGGTTTCCATATATTGGGAAAGGAGGTGTTTCTCATTCGACAAAATACAATGAAAGAAAATAAAATTTCTTTCCATACAGTGTTCTAATTAAATACATGTATGACCCACAAATACAATTTGCAAATCTCTCTCTATAAAAGCGAAATACCACTCATGCATCATCACAAAATCTCTAGAACTGTAAAGCCTACAAGCTTGAAATTTGGCATGTTTGTTCCTCTTTGCTTCTAGGTGCTCACTAAGAAAGGATTTTTCAAAATGACAATCACAGCATTAGTATTTCATATATTATTATTATTAACACGCTCTGATTCTAAGGAGTTCTACTCCCCCTCCCCACCTGAAAAGAAATCTGTTCCAAATACAAAACACAAGCAGAGGATAGGAGTTTGTTTCAGTTTTAGTTTCACAGTACCGAGCAGCTTTAGTACAGAACAGTTGAGCCCAGGCTCCTTGCTGTCTCCTCCTTGCTCACACAGCAAATACTGTTTCAGTTTCCAAACAGCCCTGAATTCTCTCACACACTGACAGGATGCTAGCCAGATGAATACTGATGGACAATTTTTTCCCCTTATTTTCCTCCCCAAAAACTAAGCCCGATCATATAATTTCAGCGAAGAGCTAGTATTTCATAAACCAAAACATTTGGGGGTTTCCAGAATGGATTCTTATGTGATTGCAATTGTCCTGTTTGCCTTTAAAAAATGTTAAGCTGTTTTAACTTTTTAAAATAAACTCTCACACCACAAAGCAGCAAAATGACAGCATCCAGCATTATTTTTATTTTTAAAAATGCATTTAGAATTGCTTTTAAAAATAAGAATATTTTTTTCTTAAGAAAAATGGAGGGCTATTTGCAAACCAATGCTTTGTTTGGAAGCCTGCCTGTCTTCCCTCCCACCCAGCACAAAAATAAATTTGAAGGTAATAAGTCAATTGAGTGTTGGAAACAGAACTCATTCCTCAACTCTTTGCCTTCAAGTTAGTCATTGTTGTATTTGGTCAGCTCCATGCTGATTGCCAGGTTCTGAATGGCCAAACTACTCTATTTTGCAAGAATGGTCTGTTTATTTTCCTAAGTTCTAATGTTCCCACAAGTCCAAATGGCCAAGGGGACTTTATTTCTATTTATTCATCTCCATTGATACTTCAGGGCCAATAGTTAGCCATACAGTATGAACAGAATCCTGCAAACAGATAGAGTGTTATAGATAGGTCCTTTTCTGTTGAGGAGTGAATGGGATACATTGACTCACAAGCTTTACTGTTACATAACCTTAACCTTCTCCAATAAACTGAGAATTCTGGATGCAGGGACAGGGTTGCTAGCAATTCTTGCCTTGTTATCAAGGTTGGAGGAGGATGCAACTAAGGAGCAAAACAGGGTGTCCTTTGAAGACTTACTTATTATCCCTCCGGATTCCACCAACATCCATCTGTTATACTTTTCCTATTTCTATCCTATTGCAACTGGCGATTTTCTTAGGCATATTGTCATTTGCACTATTGGATGCACTGGTACATAGTAGAACCTGGCTATTAGCTTCTGCTATGTCTTTTTCTGATTCAAAATAGCAAATAATAGATTGTATCAAGATGACAGTATATTTTCTTTAACTCAGAAGGCCGCAGAGGTTGTCATTTTCATTCTCTGTTTTAATGCAAACTTCCTCCTAAGAATTATAATGATGCTTGGTTTCAAGGAAAGTGCTGATGTGTAGTTTATAGATAGCTCAGGAAATTTGCAGGTTTAAAAGAAGAAAGTCAGATTACCCACACAAATACTGTATACACACACACACTTCAAAAAGATGGATGTTAGAAGACAGCAACAAAGACAAGAAACTTACAGGCTTTCTGTTGGGAACTCAACAGCCCTCTAAACTATCCAAAATGGAGCCACCATCTAAATCCAGCTGCAAGATCCTTGATTTGGGGTGGTGCAATTTTCTTGCTATCTTCTAACTAGAAATGCTCTAGAACAGGGGTATCAAATTCAAGGCCCAGGGGGCTGGATCTGGCCCACGGGGTGCTTAGATCTGGCCCACAGTGCTGCCCTGGAAACAGTGAAGGACCGGCACAGAGTGCCTCTGCCAGCAAAAATTGAGCTCAGGAGGACTATGTGTGGCCGGCCCTCCTGAGCTCCGTTTTCACTGGCAGATGGTTGCAGGAGGTCATTGCAGCCAAAATTGGAGCTTGGGAGGCCATTTTCGCTGGCAGAGTGCTCGTGCCACCACAGGTGCCCCCTGACACAGTGACATCATGCTGGTCATGCCCACCCTGGCCACACACACACACACACACACCGTCCCCCTGCCCCGAGGTCAAAAACAACCCTGATGTGGCCCTCAATGAAATCGAGTTTTGACACCCCTGCTCTAGAATAAGTTTAACTTGCTTATTGGAGTCTTCCGGAAATTTTTTCCCAAATTGTCCTAACGGTGTTATTACTGTGATATTCTACGTGTGAATGTGCTTCTGTGAAAAAGTAAAGCTGATTCATGGCTGAAAAAATATTGGTTGTTCTTGGTACATGGGAGACTTAGATGAGCAGACTGTGTCGTAAAAAGTTAATCTTTGCCATTCTTGACCTGGAAATCTACTGTAGTCTGTAGTGAACATTAGGATGATTATGTTACCAAGCCTTCATATCAATGGATCAGATATAAATCTGTTTCTAATGAAGAAAGTGTTTTGTCTGGAACAAAAATTCAGAGGGGAGGGAGACATGTGATAGCAAAACAGAAAATCATTATATAATGCATGGAGCAAATGAGTCAGAGAGCCCAGGCCAATTTAACCATAATTTGGATTTAAGGATGATTTGTTTATAAAAATTCTAGAGAGAATTTCTTCTTTGTTGGGAGAAAATATTTAACATTAGTTAGAAAGTCTGTTTACCCATTTCTGTCCAACCTCTGTATGGCAGTAGTGGTGTTGTACAACTTAGGGAAATAAGTTAGTGAGAGCAATACACAGTTACAATTTAAGGTACAGATTTTTAAAATTCAAATAGCAGCTACTTGTAGAGGAGTTGATAACTGTCAAGAGAATTACAAGTGGGTATGTCAGTGGGGGCGGTTTATCTTTCTCAGTTGTACTATTATCCTAATGGAAACCATTCCCTATTGGGGCACAAACTGAGTTTTTTCAATGCAAATAGCCTCAACTTTTTGGTGAGTGCCATTTAAAAATCATGCGTTAAGGATGCAAATGAATTTAATATCACATTCATCATGGAGGAGACATAAATATATTGACTTAAAATGTGATTTATCCATCATTAAATGAATTGAAATGGTCTTCTGCATGCAGTATGAAACATTATCTTACATATGCTGGCGCAGGTTTTTATTGGTATATTTAGTATTTTCGATTGTATTTTAACTGTTTAAAATACAAATAAAAGCTGCAGTTGCAATTCTTCATATGGATAAAAGGATAACACTTGACTAAATAGGGGTTAACTATTAAGGAATGTCTCCCATGGTTACTTTAATAAAAGCCCTTTAAGTGGTCAATTTAGAAGCCTGCATTTTCCATCAGCTTGTTCTTTAAACATTGCTATCTCCCAGCAATTTTATTCCCCGTTCTGATACTTATGCTATTGCTTTTACATCTGCTGCACCCATGTGCACATTAGCTGGCCTCTTGGGCCTTTTATTAACTATAATTTTTGCTTCAAATCCTTGTCTTGCAGTTTTGGTTGAAGACGGTATCCAGGGAACCCATTTCTCTCTTTGGGAGATGCCTGCTGGTTGTTGCTAAGGTTGCTTCCACAGTAACATGTGCATCTTGTTTACACCCTCATCGGAAGAAGTTGAACTTGGCTAATTCCACTAGTATCACCTAGGAAGCAAGAGAAGGAAGTGCTGGATCTGCAGTCTTACAATCTTGCATGAGACCCTTTTTCCTCCTCGAGGAGTTGTGTCTAACCCCCTACCAAACACTGGACTGCATTTCATGTGGAGCTCCAAAAGTTTCATTGCCTGCTCTTGGTAGAGGAAAGAGATCTAGAGGTAAAAAGGAACACACAATTTTTTCTGGCCTGTTTCCTCACTGAACCTACTCCCTTGTTGTCAAGATGACAAATAACTCTGCGGATCATCATCCTGGGAACTCTGTGGCAGAAGGCAGCTATGAAGGGGACTTTGGCTGCTCCGTTATGGACTTACGGAATCTTATGGAGCTTCGCAGTTCGGAAGCTGTGACCCGAATAAATGACACCTATGGGGGAGTGCATAATATTTGCAAGAGATTGAAGACTTCACCAGTCGAAGGTAAGGAGGCATTACCTTGGTGGGAAAACAAGCATTTCCATGGATTCTAACAACTTGGTTGCATCTCTCTCCTCCCTCCCCCTCCCCCATGCAAGAATTTGTCATAAAGTTACCTTTATATTGTTTTCAAATGGTTGATAAACAAAGACTACCTGTGACTATGAAGAAATGTTGAATGAGCAGGGAGCAACCATAGGCCAGAATAGCTTTTTTGGGGGTGGGGGGGTAATTTCTATTTTTCTAAAAATGAACAGGAAATTCTAGCACTTTTATACTCCATAGTTAAGATTCCTCTCTTTGGTTGTTGTTATTATTATTATTGGCCAAACACTAATGCTAGGTGAAAAAAATCCAAAACTATAAAAGTTTGTTGGGAAACATTTTTAAGTGTAAGTCATCTTTTGATTCTGGGTTTTAATGTGGTGTCTTTACTGCTTTAAATTATTTATAGTGTTTATGGGAAGAAAAAACAGAGGAAATAGGATGAATAAATTTTTAAAAAGCTGGGTAAAGTAGTGATTAATTTTTTGGTCGCTATCTAATCCAACAGAGATTAGAAGAAGAATACGTATTTCCTTCATGAATAAGTCACCACGTATTAAAACACTGAATTACAGGGTACATATAGCCTTCCAAGGCAAACTGTAGGTGCTTCTATATGTAAAATTTCCCAACTGTCCCTGTTCTACTTTAGACACAGAGCAGGAAGTTTGTAAATAAGAACTTCATTGTACCTAAGCCTTCCTTCAAAGAAACCCCGTCTGTGGGCATTTCTGGGACATAAAAATGTAATAAATGTTTTTGCCTCTTAAATATGTTATGGTAGAGATTGGTATATTTACTTTAGTTATGCTAATTTTTATCTTCTAAAGATTCCTAATGTGAAACTACTTCCATTGATAGTATAGAAAATCAAGCTGAAATTATTGATTTGAATAGCAATTCATTTCCTGGAAGAGTAAGCATGCTTCAAAAATGGAAGTATAAAGTAGTTCAGACACAGAAATTATAACTTTTTAAAGGAATTTTCTGAATATTTATATTGTGGTTATGTATGTATGTGTGTGTGTGTTTAAGTATATGTGTCTAATTTTCATTAAATTGTAAAGCAACTTGTGAAAAACAATGGCTGCTTTTGATAACAGTGTCTTTCTGTACAGCTTTAAAACTAGTTGTAGACCGAAATCAGTAATAAATAGCATGAAGGTCCTGTCAATTCTATAGCCATTTAATTGTGAATTTTTTGTATAATATCTTAACAATAACAACCTAGAGAGATGTCTCTCCTCAGTGACCTAAGCTACACATAAATAGAAATAAATTACACATAACCTAGAAGGGGTACGAAACCTTATCATTCCTTTCCTCTTTCCAGATCTGTAATCTTGTTTGTAGTTTTCTTTTCAGCCTAGTAAATGAGGAGAGGCACTTTTAACAAGTATGTGATACATTGAAATCTCATTTTAATGGACTAATTGGGGGATAGTGTGTCTGACTTCAGAAAGTCTATTGCAGGCATGTACATAGCACAAATATGATGACACAGATGCAGATTGTATCATTTATGACATTTGCATCAATGTGTCATTTGCATTGAACTGAAGCCGAACAAGTTGTATGTAAAAACTGGAAATAGCCACACTATTTAGAGAATCCACAGATTACAGGTGTAATTAAGATAAAGCCTGGTGGAAAGGACCAGCTAGTATTCAAACTGTTCAAAATAAGATTTTTGATTGTTTCTCACTAAATTAGAATTTATTGGATGGAAAAGTTTGGTCTGCCTCTGTTTTTATGGATTGTTAACCCATTCAGAAATTTTTAGCATTACTTGGTAAAAAGAAAAAAAGTCTAATTGCAATTGACCTATGTTTTAAGGGGGGGGGGGAATGAAACGAATGAATGAAAATTTGTCCTTCAGTTAGAATGAGAGGTTATTCCTCGTAGAGAAGGCATTAGTACTATAAAGAAAATGGGCCAAATCCAGCCATATAAGGGACAGCCAGTGTGGAATGGCAGCTGCTTTAGGAACGGTAAGACACCAACTTCTGCCCTTTTCTCTGTGTGCACTTTGAAAACTTGCAGGTTATTATTAGCTCTCTTGTTTTGTAGTGTAAGCAGCAGATTAGCATATTTCACAGCTGCAATTGGGAACAGGAAGTGGCAAGGGAAAGACAATCCTAAAGTGTAATTAGAGGAGGGCTGTCCTGGTGGAAATGCCAAATCTGGATCACTGAAGCATATGTTTCCTGTGCCAAGTGATGAACATATACATCTGGGGGTAGACCACTGGTTGGGCTATGGTCCAGCCTGGGTGCCTCATCAAGTCTGACTCATCCTTATTTTCTTCTCCATTCTGCTTTCAGAGATACCCCCATTTCACCTTCAGATCCATATGGCACGACCATCCATATGGCATGACCATAACAAGTGCATGAAATTGAGTTCATATCACTCCAAAATATTTTTAAAAATCTGGATTGTTTAATTGCCTTTCAGGCTCAGTGCATGATATTCATGTATTTAAGCTTTTCAAATGGTTTTAGAGTGGTTTTATGATGAACAAACTCAAGTATTTATGAGATCATCCCCTCTACCCAACAAAATCACACTCATTGACTGAGTGTCTCCTGCATCCTTTCCAGATAGTGGAGTGTTTCCTTTCTGGAAATGATTCACCCTCATTTTTGGTCTGCACCATCCAAAGGAGTTAAGATACATATTTTCAATTTGGCCTTTTAAAAGTTAGTAAATCTGAAATTTTCCCTTAACAGTAATATAATAATTTAATATGGTTTTATTATTTATGTCTTTTAGTGTTTATGGTATACCCACAGGAGTGATATTTGTCAAAAAGCTGTAAACAAATAGTAAATAAGTAGTAATTTAGTATTGCAACTAATAGTGCCTTTATTAAAGTAGTAATTATTACATAATTTATATAAAAGTATAGGTTTAGCATGTTAGCAGTGTAAATGTGCTACTTCTTGAATGAGAAGATACTGATTGTGGAGAAAATGGATTGATAGTTAAAACAGATCTCCCCTCTCCCCAAAGTTTTTTTTCCTCTTAAAAGAACAATAAAAACAAAATATCCAAATTGATTAAAAGTTGATTCACTGCAGAAATTTGTTTTCAATATCTGAATAATGACTGGAAGGAGCCAAAGTTCATCTGACTTATTTCTGTCCTTATAGATAGTTCTTCTCCATTATTATACCTACATATTTATGGTCACGGCAAAAAAAATTACATTTGCCTGTACGTGCAGCTTTTCAGATTTCTTTGCATCTCGGATGGGCTAAGATTAGTTAAAGTACTAAATGGGCCTTAAGTCAGTTGTGGGCAACTTGTAATCACAAGGCTATAACAGCTTTTGTTTTCATTTTATATAGTTCTTTGACAATTTCAGAAGTCCTTTAAAAGAGAGTCAGTCTTCAGGCAAGTCTTTTCTCTAACAGTCTGCTGTTTGGAAGAAAATAAAAGCAGAAAAGGGTAAAAAAAAAAAAAAGAGGGGGGAGAAGAAGCACAAGAAAAGGAAAAAAATGTTGCCTCCACTCATTTTTGCTCTCTGCTCAAGTACTGTTTGTTTTCATCTGCCATTGGCGTATAATATAGTCTCCAGCAGGTTATTCCTGCAGAATGCAATCCTTGACCTTTAAGTTGAAAAGCAACTGATTCTTGACTTTTGGAGAAGCCAGAATCCCAAGATAACTTGCTTTTTATTTTTATTTTATTTTTTCATTTGATTTTTCTAAGGCAACCATCCAGGCATTTTAGAAGTAGAGATAAAAGATAATGTGTTTAGTCATCATTCCTTTGTTGTTTTTTCAAAAAGCCATCCAATTCCCAGCTTTCAGTGTTTTGGTTTATGAAAGAAATCATACCTATAATTTACTTGAGTGTGTGCAGCTTAATTTGTATTATTGTTGGCATTCTTAGCAGAAAGTGAATGCTACTGCTGTAGGTTTTTATGTACTGAATGCTCTAAAAAAAGCAGCTAGCACGGGGAATTAATGATCTTTCTAAACTTGGTATCTTATTTAAAAATATTTTAAATGATTCTGCTAATTCTTGCACTTAAAGGCCATCATTAGTATACCAATATCACAGGAAGTGGTGGTGTGGCTAAGAAAGAGTGTTATGCCTACATGCACCACACTTTGTTATTATTATCGTATATGCATTTACCTGGGGAAAGAAGGAAACCGTAATAGATTAGAGCACTCTAGATGCTTCTTAACACTCATAATCCCTAACCAAGTATGGTTTAGCATTATGGAGCTTATAGTCCAGCAATATTTCAAATAACACTTCAATATTTGCAGTGTAGTCCAGTGTACTCTGGTGCACTGGGGTTTATGGTTTGTGAAGTTTGGTTGGTGGAACAGCCATTTACCACTTCTCACAGCTGTTCCTCTTCCCTGACATGTACTTCATCTCCAGTGCTGTGAATAAGCACTAAATCAGCCGTGGGGACATTGCTGTCTGGATAGAGCTCTCCAGATTAGCTATCTTGTATACCAAATGGGAGACTTGGATGATGCTCAGATGAATTGTATGGGAAGCCCAGAAACTTTCCTGTGAGTAATGAGGAAATTATTGAGTGCATTTTGCTGATTCAAGCTGTCTGCTGAGACTTTCTGTCTTCCACTATTAAAATATAAGAGTTCTCTGTGGACAATTTACAATGCTGAATCCCAGCCAAGCAGTCTCTATTGCCAGGAATGTGAGTGCCCAATTCTTACCTGTTCCAGATTTTTTTTTCTTGCCTTCCTCTACTTAACATTAAACCCACTATAACCTTAAACAGAAGCAAAGCTTTCAGACTCTTAATTTGCCAAATTCCTGAGGCTGGCTTTTTTATGCCTCACAGTTCTCCAAAGGGAAGGACATAGGGAAGCTGAAATGTTTAGGCGATCATCTCTTGAAGTTTACATATACAGTAAATGATTGAATAAATGCTTTTGCTTGTCCAATGCTGTTTTCAAGAGAGAGGTGGGGGATGAGAGAAGCTGTCAGAAGCTCAGAAATATTCTCCAGTAAACGAATAGAATGAATGGAGCTTCTGAAATACCACATAAGGTAGCCTAGTGAACCAAGTGGCATCTGAGAGTGTGGAATGTCTTGTTTTGGTCAAAGTTAACTTTCCTTTCCATTGGCTTTAGTTTATTGCTGAACATGGGTGCCTCTCTGTATCCTCACATTGTTTTGTTCTGTTAAAAAAAAAAACACCTCTTGTCTCAAGATAGGTTGATTTTTTTCCATTTTATAAATGATCTTTTTTAAATCATGCATTTAAAATACAAGTTGAATAATTTCAATGCAGCTAAACCAAATAACAAAAATATCTGAATAAAAACCAACAAAATAATCTGAAATGCTGGACTTTCATGTAAGAGAGAGGTTTAAGATTCTTTTACAACAATAACAAATAGTACCTGGTATTGACTTTTATACAGAATTAATATTATGTAGAAAGATTCCTCTTTGTGAGTCTGGCTGATTTCGAGAAATGGGAGGGAAAAGGGAGAAGGCACGTCAAAGGTATCTGCTTCTGTGGAGTAAAGATGTGCCATGAGTCATTTGGCGTGAAAAAATTTCTCATCTTCCTTGGGTGAAGCTAGTGTCAGCAAATAAAACCATGATTCACCCGCTGGCAGTAATAGCTAGTCTTCTTCTACTCCCCCATTGCTTTATTGACCCCATTTCTATCTACTCCTATAACTCCATGCTGAGGGAAGGTCTATCTATCAAATGTCAACTCGCCTTTTACCTATTAGCAATACAGGATAATTTATTATTGCAGAGGTGATAGTTCTTTTAAAGAGGTTAAGATTCTTTCTTAAGGACTGCCTAACCCTCACTGAATATCCTAGCCCTTAACTAGAGTGCTATTTACTACCAGGCTTGACAAAACTTGTGTAAAAATTCAGCCTGGAGATCAGGAGTTATATGAGCTGATTGCTCAGTTATGGGAGAGAAAATATTTTATATATCAGAAACTTTCATGTCAAGCCGTATATGTGCAAGAATGTGAGCAAATTCAGTCATGTACTGCCTTCATCCACAGCTGGAAATTATATAGGACAAGAACTGTGATATTCCTGAAGATTGCATTATTTGCACTTTCTGATTTTCATCAGGAATCTAAAGAAAATAGATTATTAAGCCTCTGATACTCAACCCCTCTGGAAACAGGGAAAAATGGTCAAAATTTTAACCCTTGTCAACTCTGGTGGCTTATTTCCTGTGTCTCTTAGCCACAAACATGCTATTGCCAATAGTTAAAATACTAAATTTCCTACTGACATCCTGTATTATGGATGCCATCTGTTTTGGTTGACAGCCAAATGCAGATCTTCTGAAATATGTGTAGGAGGGGAAATATCTTGTCCAGTGTAAAAAAATTTTTTTAATTCCACAGGTTGATCTCCCTTCTCTCCATCTTTTTCATTTTAAAGCCAGAAATGTATTTTAACTTACTTATTGAGAAATGATAGTAGCTAAAGAGAGAATGAGTCACTGTACAAAATCTTTAAATTGTACAGTATGTTCATATTCAACCTCAGGGGTGCCAAACTCAAGGCCTGTGGACCAGATACAATGAAGGACCGGCCTGTAGTGCCTCTGCCAATGGAAATGGAGCTTAGGGAGCTCCGTTTTTGCTGTCAGAGGGTTGCAGGAGGCCGCTGTAGGCAAAATCAGAGCCTGGGTGGGCCATGTGTGGCCCCGCCAGGCTCCGTTTTTGCTGGCAGAAGGCTGCAGAAGGCCATGATCACTGGAAATGGAGCCTCAACAAGTGATGCCAAGCTGGCCATACCCACCCACTCCCGAGGTCAAACACAACTCTGATGCAGCCCACAATGAAATCAAGTTTAACACCCTTGTTCTACCTCTAACTTCTTGGTTATAAGGAATGCTTTTTTATAGAATTCCCAAAGAGTTTCTAGACTAGCTGCAAGAATGGCCACCAAACAAATGCTTTCAATTTTCTTTTTGCTCTGTGCATCATCAAAAGGCATGATTATTTATATCTTCCCAAAAGAAATTGAACTCTATACAGAATTAAAATGTTGTTATTCGGGGAACTGATAAAATCATTAAAAAACTAAAACCCACCAGGGAAAACACTGTGAACCATTTCTCTTTTGAAACTGCCTTGCTTTCCCCAAAACTTACCTTCTTCCCAACTCCTCTACTTATTTCATAAGCATGGTCCTCTCCCTTAGACCATTATTATTCCACTCTTTTGGAAAAGTCAAGTGAACCATAGTTTTTATATATGATAACCACAGCAAGATTACTTTATGCAGAATGATGGAAAGATCTGGCAGTATTCAGTGGAGATATGGTTGGTAAAAATGAAGGGACCTATTAAGGGGATCAAATCAACCTGTTTAGTTAGAGAAATGGCATTTTATTTGTTGCTGATTAGAAACCCCATACGGACTTTTAGGATAAAAGGAAAGAATGAATTTATGATTTATGGTTTTGATGATTAGATAGGATGATCAGCGTTCCCCAACCTTTCTGGTTTCTGAAGTCATTCTTAGAAAAAAATGACAGGAACTTCAGTCCAGTGATTTGGCTGGATCTTTGTCCCCCTGTTCAGATAAAAGACAGAAGGAAACTGAAGTGGTAGAAAGTATCCCAAAAGAATAAAAAAGGATGATGTGAAACAGACTTACTAGTCTTTTTAATTTTTAGTTTATCAGTGTTTGATAATGTCATTCCGTATACTGGATAATGTCTATGGAGATTCTCAGTCATTCAGTTCATGGTTGTTACAAAGGTGCTTTTTGAAGAGGAAACTGGACTTTCTTGTTTTTCTTCGAAGACGTTTGGCTTGTTATTCAAAAGAATGCACCATCCAGTCAGAGCTGGAGAAGCTTCTTGGATCTTCAAAGAAAAACAAGTCCAGTTGCCTCTTCAAAAAGCACCGTTGGGACTTATACTGGCATATAGAACAGCCAGCAATGTGGATCTGAGGTAAGTAGGGGTGTGTGTGTGTATGTGTGTATGTGAGAGAGAGAGGGAGGGGAGAGGGAGGGAGGGCGGGGGAAAGAGGGAGAGAGAGAGAGCGCTTTAGCATACATTTATATTAAATACTTTTAGGACCCAGGGGGATAATTATTGCAGATGTTTTCTGTATTTCTGTTTTTATTTCAAGAGATAAACATTCACCAAGTTATCTTTGTGAAGAAACTTTTATTGGATACAAGTATTGGATGTGGCAGCAAAAGGTTGTGAGCAGAAAGTGGTAAAACCTGTTTCTGTATCTTAGCAGCAAAATGCATATAGCTTAAGTCCAGTGGGAATCCTCCCCCCTCCCCATTCTTATGTAAGAAGTTATTTTATTGAGCTAAATCATCATTTTACAATCTTGCTATTGTGTAGATAGTGGAGTTCAACTCCCAGATTTATCAGCAGTGGCATACTAGCTAGGGAATTCTGGGAGCTGAAATCTATACATCTGGAGGGCTCGCAGATTGAGAAAAACTATGCTAAGTATCTTAATCAGGAATACACAAGTTTGTATCCTCCCAATGATTTGGATCCTAAACTGCACGTTCGATACCATGAAACTGAGAGTGCTTTAAAATAAAAAACAGACAATCTTCCTGCTATTCCAAGGTTATTTGAATACAAAAATATTTGATTATTCTTGCTGAGAAGGGAATTAAAGTAAGAAGAGAAAAGATTGATCCTATAAAGTCTAGTGGAATATGTATCTCTATTAGTGACCTACTGATTCCTTTCATTTTTCTGGAAGGCCTATTGTCTTTTTGCAATATGACTCTGTATATCCTTTAAAGTAAATGGAGGAAAAGAGAGCTTTGAGAGACTATATTATTTCAGTGAACATGTTTCAACCTGTTAGAAAAAGAAGGGAATGACAAGGTAAGATTGTGCTTGCCTTGCGTATGTTTATATAAATATAGCCCCAGAGAAGTTTACAACCAAGTCTTTGATTCCAGATAGTACAGAGTTTCATCTCTTTCCTCAACTTCTTCCAATCATCCTTGTTTTTCCGATGCTGCTAGATTTATTATTTTCTAATAAGAAAGAGAAAGTAAAAATAATAAGTAACCCCTGAAGTGATTCTTATTAATAACATATAAACCTGGGGACATGGAGAGTGGAAGCAAAGAAATGATTCCTCTGTCAGAAAATGCCTTCAAGAGAACAGAAGAGCACTGCTGTCAAGTCCAGCATTTTTAGTCAAGTCCAGCATTCTGTTTCCATGGTAGCCAACCAGATGTCCATAAGGAGCTGACAGGAAGACAGGAGTGCAATAAGCACTTTCCCATACATGCTTCCATAATTACTATTGCCTCTAGTGCTGAGACAATACATAGGCGTCATAATAGCCATAAGTATAGTTGTATAATCTCTTTTTGGCAGAGTTAGAAGGTATTCCTAAACCATGTGGTAGACAATTCCGTAGTTTCATGCTTTAGGAGAGGGTTTACCTTCCTTGAAGATTGCTACTCTGCTTCAGGGCCTTGGCCTTGTCTTTGGATGATCTAGCAGCATAGTAACTTTTTTTGTGTAAATTCAGCATCTCTGTGCCCACTTCACCCTTAGAATCCTGAAACACTGGGTAACATTCAATCTTTTCTTAAAAGAGCTGCACTGTTTCGGAACAGTTTGCTTAGGGTTAAAAATAAAAATGTCTTTCTTTCTTTCTTTCTTTCTTTCTTTCTTTCTTTCTTTCTTTCTTTCTTTCTTTCTTTCTTTCTTTCTTTCTTTCTTTCTCACTCTGTCTCTCCCTCTTCCTCCCTCCCTCCCTCTCTCTATCTGTGTGTGTTGAGGCCAGCAGTTTTAGTTACTCAAATTTCCTTCTTCTTTCTTATACCCCTTCATGTATTGTGAGGGGGCGGGAATGTGGATCTCTGAGGAAAGTTTGACAATTCTTCTGAATTTGTGTGGCTGCTGGGAATCCAGAGGCACATTCCATCAATCACAGAAACTGGCATGCAGGTGGTTACTATGCAGAACCATTATTCTGACCTTTTCTATCTGGGCAAGGCATTATGAGAGCTGTCAGGAATCCAGCTCTTGAATGTTTTAAGGGTCAGTTGGAAGTTTTCATTGCTCTAACAGCAGAAAGTTGCAGTGATGATCTTGAGAGATTGAAACTTATACAGCTTTAAGTTGCAGGGGGCTTGGTAGATAGAGCTGTGGATAAATAGAGCATGTTCTCACTTTCTTTTTCTTTCAGAGTTTTTGTTTTCTTATCCCTGCACAAATCCATATATTCTCTTGAGAAATATCAGTTCTTCCTAGAGGTATTTGAGTATTCATTAAAATTAGTTTGCTTGGTCTTCATAAATAAAAGCCACAGTGGTATATAACAATTAGTTTGTTGAGCTAGGATCATGGAAATTAAAACCTATCATACAAAGTTGTTGGACAGATGAATTACTGTGCTCATCATCCTGAAGGCTAAAATCTTTTTGATTTTAGATTTTTGGGGTAGCAATGTACCAATGGAGATTTGTAAATATTTTTCTTTGGTAAAATACGGAAGAAAGAACTATGGAATGTTATTTCTGAAGAAAACTCACAACAAACCAGTTCATTGAAACTGTCATCAATTACAATGAAATCCTGATATCTAATTTCATTCCTCCCACCCCACCTCCACTTTGTGTTTGTGCATCATATAAGAAATGGTTTGATTTTGGGAACATTCTATTAGGAAAACCAAAGAGAAAAACTTTCTGTGTGAAGTGCTTTCAGCAATAAGTCAAAGGATAGTATGAAAGCCAGAGGCTATTACTTTTAGTAATGTTTATTTCTAAAATGTTTCAGAGTTATTATTCAGAGTTTATTAGAAGAGTAGTGAATAGTTTGGAAGAAATATTTTTAGACTTCTTAAAGCTCCCAGTGATCTCTGAGGTGTTTATTCCCTGCCATTTTTTCCAATCCAGTCTGACAGTAAAACAGGCATATTGTATGTGCTAACCTACATGATTTGAATTTAGCAAACTAAAGCACTAAAAACAGATGTTTTCTTTGTAATATTTAGGTTTTACCTAACAGCCTCTATAGCACTGTGATTCTTAGTTATCCCTATAGAAGAAGCACCACAGCTCTGCTAGCTGCTTTCAGTCTCCTGCTGCAATCCTCTGTCCCAAAAGCAACCCATTCTCAATCTGGTTATATAAATGTAGCAAAATAAATTAAATAATTGCAAATTTTGGATGTATGTTAACTTACTATATAGCACATAAATGCAGGTTGTTCAGTTTCAAAAATTTATAGGTTGGTGGTAAGTGGTTCATAATATTGCTTGACCAAATAAGGTGATAAAATTTGAAGAGAAGAGGGACAGGAGTTGTTTCACTCTTTGGCTGGTTGGTTCCCATTCTTCTATTGTGTGCTGAAGAATTTGTCGCGTTTATTTGGTGACCAGGAAATTGGCTGACCTTACATGCAGTTCTGTCAACTTTTCTCTGTACCTTGCTGATAAACTAGAGTGAACTTCCAACTTTATAACATGAGCAAAGCCAGTCACTGTTTACATTCCAACTTGACAATTTATTGTCCCCACTTCACCTCATCCCCATATTCCATACTAGGCCATAATATATTTGCCTATGGCTCAGTATGGGAATTAGCTAAGTTTTGTGATGGTATTGCTCTTCTGATGAAATGGCCCCTATAGGGACCATAAAAGAAAGAAAAATATAGACCTTTTCTGATACAGGTAAATAACGTTGGAAAAGTCAGGGGTGCCTTTTGGGGATCTCCTAATTGTTACATAGACAACTCTCAACATTATATATAAATGCTTTCACCTAAATATATCTTTTTTTGACTTACAAAACCATAAATAAATGAGCATATCCCATTATAGCTTATCATGTTGTGAGAATTTTCAGTATGGTGATCTCATCACCTCTGTTATTGTTTTGATCATAATTTGAGAGAAATCAGCCATTTATTTAAATCAAATTTATGGGGTTGCCCATCTCAACAAGTGACTTTGGGCAGCAAATAGAATTAAATTAGGTTGCATTGGCATTTTTAAGAGCTGCTCTGATAACACTGTGAGATAATATGATTCAATAAAAATATAGATTAAGCCCCATTATAGGCAGCTGTTTCTATCCCTCAAGCAGTCAAAATATTAGTCTCATGGTGAAAACCCTTAAAGTAAGAAAGTATATTTAAATACAGGAATAAATTATTTCATTTATTCCCACGGCATTTGTTAGAGAACGTACGAAGGAATTTAATTTTTAAAGTGCAGGTGTACCTATTTAATATTTCAAAATACCCAATCCAATAAATGAAATCACTTATTCAAATAAGGGAATTTGAATTTCTCTGCATTGCTTTTATATTGATGTCTTAATTCATTCTGTGTCAAGTTTTCCAGAATTTTCCACACAAGTGGGAAAAAGACAGGTTGAAAATACTTTAAACAGCTGTGTGAAAATCAGCATAAAACCCAAAAGACAGCTGCAGAGATCACTATCAATCTGTTCAGCTGTCATTTAGGGCAGTTGACTTTGGCCCAAGATATTCTGAAAAGTTAAAATAAATGGAGAAGGATATATGAAAAGAGGTTCTCCAGAATGCAGACCATAATGGCATCAGACTGATGCCATTATGATTTCTGCACAACCTTGAGAAATTGCCCATATGTTTTCTAGCATTTTCTTCACAGTCATATGAACTGAAACTTTTTTTCATAATAGTGGCTTTAATTAGCTACAATTTTAAATTGGCTGTGTAGCAATAGGTTGTGAGTGGAAAGTGGTAGTAATTACTCCTAAAGCTTAGCATTAAATTTACAGGGGAAATTAATATCCCGCTCTGTAGTATATGTAGAGTTCAATTCTCAGACTTATAATATTCTATTAGAATATTCTATTCTATTCTAAAGTCTCCTTGCTTGAACAGGAGGTTGGACTAGAAGACCTCCAAGGTCCCTTCCAACTCTTGTATTTTGTATTCTGATCTTCTCAGCAATGGCCATGTAAGTTAAGAAATTCTGAATGTTGAAATCCCAAGAAGGATACCTAGACTAAGGAAAACTAGGTCAAGCTTGGGTTCTCCAACACTGAAATATAGACTGAAATATCTGGTGGGCATATGTAGCCTTCCTGCTTGTAGTTTTAATAATGCTATTTAGTCAGTCTTGCTGAAAGGGAATTTAAAATGAGAAAATAAAACAAATTGGCCTTAGTGAAGTCTAGTGAAACTTGATTTTATTGATTCCTATGGGATTACTTGTTGTCTTTTTGTAGAATGCTCATTTTTCATAGCTAATATTTGATTCTCTATCTATATAGTCATAAACTAGTGCAGCATGGGGACGATGGTGCACAGCATATCACAATAGTGATGTTCTCCATGACAGAGCTAAATATTGGAAATAGAAATATTCAATTTTGGAATCACTTAGGTTCTTCAGAGCTATGGTGTATGCTTTTACCTCTTTTTGTTTCAATTTTCGTTTCATTCTCCAGGTTTTCAACTTATTTTAGAGAGCATTTTTCCGTGAGATTTATTTGCAGGCACAATTTAGTATCAAAGAGCACTATGTTTTCACTTGCAGGAAATTATTAAGTTTTAGAAATAATGGACAACATGGAAGATGCTTTAGAAAAAGAGATCAAAGGAATTTCATGTTCTTGATGTAATGTTTAATTTCCTTTTTCCTTGCTTGCAGGCTTGTCTGGGAACCCAGCAGATCTAGAAAAAAGAAGACAAGCATTTGGCCAGAATTTCATCCCACCTAAAAAGGCCAAAACCTTCCTGCAGTTAGTTTGGGAAGCATTGCAGGATGTCACATTAATCATCTTGGAAATTGCAGCCATAATTTCTCTGGGTCTCTCTTTCTATCATCCTCCTGATGGTGACAATGAAAGTAAGTGAACTGCATTTTCTTAATAAACATTAGCAAAGTGTTGGGCAGATAGAGGTATTGTACAGCTGTTGTACATCCCTGCATAAGTTGAAGAAGCATAAACATGCTCAGCTAGTTCACTATTTCTGTCAAATTATTAGAGCAGGTTGCTTAATAACTTTAGTGCTTGAAATTTCAGACAACATGAGAAAAGATTGGGAAGCAGAGAAGGGTAAGGAATGCTATAGGAATCTCCTATAGCTTAAAAATGAGGCCCAGACCAGCTGAAATATGTGTCTCCTTTATCCTGAGGGCTTGCTGCTTCTGAATGGATGATTCACCTTGCGACAATAAAGTAAATCACATTTCATATAAACAATATTTTTGAGTATGAAAGACTACTGGCTGTTTCCTAGTCCCTCTATATTATCTGTGCTGAGTTTGTGTTAGCTGAATGGTTTAATATTCTTTAATTCTTTGCTCTTTCACTTTGATGACCATAAAATATAGAATTTTGTCTCCTCCCCACTTCCCGCTCCTCAGTTGAATTTGTTCCTGGCAGCATCGAAGACTTTTTGTCTGCTTTAGCTTGTTGTACAATGATGAATTCAGGGTGAGGATAACATAACGCCTGATCCAAAAACATACTCATTTGGCTATTTCTCTCAAGCTTCACAAAGCCAGGAAATTGGATGCTAATAGGCACGTCCCTTGATTAGAAGTATTAGAATACTTTACATACAATAATAGCAATAGCACTTAGACTTATATACCTCTTTACACTGCTTTCCAGCCCTCTCTAAGTGGTTTGTCAGCATATTGCCCCCAACAATCTGGGTCCTCATTTTACCCGGATGGAAGGCTGAGTCAACCTTGAGCCTGGTGGGATTTGAATTGCTAAATTGTAGGCAGCTGGCTGCAGAAGTAGCTTGCAATACTGTACTGTAACCACTGCGCCACAGAGGCTCCTATGATAGTACCATTTAAATATACATAGTCTTAATCTTTCAAATTCTAACATTTGTGTATACATAGTAATTATAATATGTTCTATTATATTTCAGTATACATAATATTATTTTTTAAAAAGCAAGATATTCTATGCCATCCTGTCCCTACTTGATTCTATAAAGGAAATTCATATTTTCTATGATGTGGCTTCCCTCTCTTATCTTTGATGGCTTAACTAATATGGGTAAGCCTTAACTCAAGTCTTAAATTAACAAGTGTTTTTGAGGAAGATTATCAATATTCACCTGAAAAAATCATGTTCGTGCAGAGAACATAACTTTTCTGGTGTTTATAAAAATATCACTAATAACATTCATCATTACCAATGAAGAAATTGTTTTCCTTCTTAAGTTTTATGACGATAGTAATGATTTCTTTCATGGTGAATGCTTTCACAGGTTTGTTTGAAATTTGTGTTTCTTATATAAACTAGATAGTCCAATAACTATTTGTATATTACAGTGAATTGAAATAACAGAAGAAAAATATTTCTTATTGAAATAAGCAAAATTCAAATAGGGGGACCAAGGTTTTGAAATATCTAGAAGCTTCTTTATGCTACATTATAATAAAAAGGAAAGATCCTGGGTTGTTTATTTAAACTTCCTTCTCTAAGTTTGTAATGAAAGGTTTAAACTGCAAATGGAGACTGCGATTATATTCTGATTACCCATTAAAGGAAATAAAACTTAAATAATCTAGTTCTACTGTAGGCTGTTTCTGATTCATTTGCTTATAAACATCCTGGTGCTGGAATACAGCATAGAGGTCTTTGCCAGTAACTTTTGAATTGCTACTCAGAATTTTATAAAAGAAATGAAGAATTGCCTTCCTTCACAAGTCTGAATAAAGTACATTTGTTGGCATATCACCTATGTTACGAACATTTGATTGAAATAGATCATATACTTGTCCAAAAATGGCTTTAAAAGTTGAATCACTCAAGCAGTGTTTGTGTCAGTTTGAAATAAGCTAAAATTGTAGAGTGCATAAAATCATAAATGCCAAGTTTATAATAATTTCATTTCCATAAGGAATAGAAAAGTAAGACATGGTTTTATGGTTTTTGGAAACTACCTTAACTAAAGTTATATTGATGCACCCATTAAAAAGCGTAAAACAAGCCAAGTCCCAGGAAATAAATAATGCCATTTTGTTAATTAAAAAGTAAGACAATATTATTTGCAATAATTTAGGGTTTATTTTTGAGTTTATAATGTGCAATGTTTCAAACTTTAAAAAAATATCAGACTATATTTCAGTGCCAATCTACTGAAAGAATATTTCAGTATTATGTGAGTGTCATGGACTTTTGGCTGGTGATTATACAATTGAAAATGCTATGATCACATTTGAAATAATCACCTAAGAATCAATGGTAAGATATGACACTCTAATAGGCATAAGAGGTTACAAGACAACTCTCTAAACCATGTAATTTTCAAACTTGGCAACTTTAGGATGTCTGGACTTGAATTCCTAGAATTGTGGCTAGGGAATTCTGGGAATTGAGATCAACACATTTTAACATTGCCAAACACTGCCAAACACTGCTCTAAGCCATTCAGCAAAGAAAGGGGAATATTTGCTTCTTTCTTGATTGTGTCAGTATTGCTATTACGAATTGATGGTTGAAACTAAAGTGTATTTCTGACACCTTGAAAACTAAAGGACAACTGAAGGAAATGCTTTGCCCAGTCTAATGATTTTTAAGATATCCAGAAGCATCTTGCTTTGAGATGATCAGATCCCTTACTACTTTATCAACTTTTAACTAGGGAATTTTTTAAACTGAAACTGGCTAATGCTGTTTGGAGAAGACATCTGTGTGGCTAATTTTGAGGTAGTGAGAAACCCAGCAAAGTTTTTTGCTGTCACTGAAATTTGTTTCAGTTTCCTATGGAAAATTTCTATTGGAAGTTCTAGTTTCACTGCTGTAACTCAATTCCGCCCCACCCCCACCCCCAACTCATCTTTTATAAAAGGAGATGATGGATGTAAATCCTTGGAGCTGTAAACTGAGCATTAGCCTAAAGAGGAAGTAAGGAGCTCTGTCTAAAGGCTGTTCTAAGGCACATATCCTGCCAAGTTTTGGAAGGCTGTTCTAAGGCACATATCCTGAAAACTATTTCTGCACAAGAAAATAGACACTTGAAATGAAACTAATTAACTTTTTATTTACATAGATTCAGTAGATTATTAAATTAATTAATGTTCTTACTATAGCCATGTTATTACAAATGCACAGAATAAATTACAAGAGCTTGTATTTGAGATAATGTAATACATCATTACCAAAGGCAGGGCAGAAAGTTTTGTACATACAAAGTTAGATAGGCAGATATTTGGTCACTAGGTTTTTAATATAAATATGTTAGCTGTGCTTTTCAGTATTTCAGAAGTATAACTTATTTTGGAGGAACTTCCGGTTGCAAGGCTGCGGCGGTGGCAGGAATCTGCGACTCTGCGGGTCCCTGCTGCGCTCGCCGCTGGAGTACCCCCGATCCAATTGGATTTGGGGGTTGTCGTTACCCCGGAGAGGTAACAGAAGATAGAGGAGATCCGGGCAGGGGTCTGGAGACATCGCAACCCCTTTCCCCAGCTGGCTAGACTCCTTTCTCCGAAGGCGGTGGAGCGGCTGTCAGCAATGGCCGCCACAAAGAAATCTTCAACCGGCTAAGTCTGTGCAGGAGGAAGAGTTTAAAAGAGAAAGTTTTTTGGCTGAACCGGGACATTTAGATATATCCAAACACCCTGGAAACCTGACTTTTTAAACGATATATTGTTTCCAAAGGAGGCTGTCAAAGCGGCGAACGAAAGTGCTGAAAGGGAAAGTTCACTCTCCTTCCTTACGGAGATAGCAAACGGACATTGAAAAATCTGCTTTTACATAAAAGGAAAAAACTAAAAGCTCTTTGTTATAAGTGGGAAGGGAGAGGACAAAAAAATATATACTAAGACTTTGCTGGAGGAGACGCTTGAAGATTATAAGACCAGAAATTAATTGTAATAAGGCTTTAAAATACATTTTGGGACTTTGTAACTGATACTGCCCCAGGAGGAGAAAGTGTAAAGGGAAGAAGATTAAACATTTTGTGTCTGTTTGGACTGCTTGATGACTTTGGGACTCTTGGAAACTACTCTAAGATTTAAAACATTTGGGTTGCTTTAGAAGGAGGAGGAGGAGGAGAGGAGAAGGAGAAGGAGAAGGAGAAGAAGAAGCTTTTATAATAGCATTATCTGTGGATGAATTAAAAATGGAATTTGAAAAATTAAAGGAAGAAGAACAAGACAGCAAGGGCTCTTTGGGAGCTGTTTTTCATTTCTTAGAAATGGCGATTTCTACTTACCAGAAAATACAACAACAAGAGGACTGGGAGGAAGAAGAAGAAGAAGAACCCATCTTTAATGGACTAATTAAGAAAGAAAAGAGGAAGAGGGGAAGGAAAATGGAGAATTTAAGAGTTAAAAAAACAACCAAGAAAGAGAAAAATAAGGTGAAAAATCAATACAATGTCAGAAAGCAACAGAAAAAAGGAATACAACAGAGAGGGGAAGCTAAAAAGGCGGAGGTTAGGAGATGCGGGGGCAAAAAGGCTAGATTCGATAAGAAAGGAAGGAAAAAAGGGGGAAAGGGGGGAAAACGCCACAAAGGCTTGAAACGATGGGAAAAAAAGCAGATTTTTTTCAGAGACAAAGGGTAAAGTACAATTTAAAAAAGATTCTGCAAAAGTACATAAGATAGTATTACAGTACTTGTATTTGAAATAGAAAATTGGAATATTACAAGATCTAACAAAATATTAAAATATTAAATACTTAATAATGATAGATTTCAATATTTAATAAAACATTAAAGGGAATTTGTAAAATGTTTAATTATTAGCTATTGTTTTAATGTTATAAATTTATTACTTCATTTTTTTGTTTTTTGTCTCTTTAAATAATGTATTAAGCAGAATTAGAATGGAAATTATATATTCATCTATATTATAAACTCATTTTCCTATTTTAAAATGTAATATGTAGAATGTACTAAGCAGAATCAGAATGGAAATTATGCATTATTTCAAATGTTAAATTAATGGGAAAGATAGAAAGGCGTCATACTTTAACCAGTGATTACAGGGGAAATTTTCTGTTAAAGAGAAGAGATAAATAGATAATTGGAAAAGAACAGACAAAAGATACAAGTATAATGATTTAAATTAAGATGAAATAAACAAAATATAATTAAGAGAGTGTAAAGAGGGGAGAAGTTATACAGAAAATATAGAATGGTAAATAAGATAAGTAATGGTATATAAGGTGAGCATGAATTTGATTTTGGTCTGTAAAACAGATGTAACCTGGGGCTAAGCAACTTTCCAAAAAGAAGTTTTATGTTTTATGTTTTGTATTTTGTGTGTTTATGTTTGATTGAGAATTAATAAAACCTTGATAGAAAGAAATATAATTGAATAAAACTGAAGGGAGAAATAACGAGAAATTCGGAAAAGATATATATGTGTTTAAATGGAAATGTGATAATTTGGAACTATGCTGTACAAAATAATGTTTTATTTGCTTTGTTAAAACCTATAAGTAGCTTTTAGAAAGGAGGTTTTATGTTTCTATGTCTTATGTTTTGTTTGTCTTTAAAAAATTAATAAAATTTGTTTAAAAGAAGAAGTATAACTTATTTTAAAATATTCCATTTTCCATTCTAAGTTTGCGATGTTTATTCTGATAATATGGACGAGGCACTTTAATTTAAAGTTATTGAGGGGCCATTTTCTTAGTGATCACATAAGACAAAGGTCTTCAAACTTCGCAAGTTTAAGACTTGTGGACTTCAACTCCCAAAATTCTTGAGCTAACATGACTGGAGGAGGAATTCTGGGAGTTGAGATCCACAAGTCTTAAAGCTGTCAAGTTTAAAGACCCCTGACTTAAGATGAGATAAATTGTGTAAATTCACTTGATTAATTTAGCCCAACATCTTGTGATTAGAAATGGTTGAGCTGAAAGTTTGATATAGTAGAAAAGTCAAGGTTTAAAAGAAGAGCAATTTGTCATTTTCTGTCTCTCTCTGACATAGAACTGTCACAGCAGCAGGTAATAGTCTCACTCCAAAAAGGTAGTCCTGTATCCTTTTTTTAAACTACTCTATGCTAGTAGTCCCAAAGATGCAACTGGACTTTCTGGTTTCTGAAGAAGCTTCTTGGATGAGAAACGAAATGTCTTCAAAGAAAAACCAGAATGTCCAGTTGCCTCTTAAAACAGCACCTTTGGGACAACCATGACCTGGATAACTGAGAATCTCCATAGACATCTATGCTAGCTTTTACAGTAGCTTTTACAGCTATGCTACAGCCTTTACAGTTCTGTGGAATAGTTGTATTTTACATAAAATTGGTTTTTTATGAAGTCGCCTGATAATTCATTTCATGGATCTGTCCCCTGTATTAACAGAATCTTTGGGAGCAATTTCAACAACGTGCAGTGACTCCAAAATCTGTTTCTAGAGCTCAGTATTCTATACTTAGGTTAAATAGCTCTTTGCATTGTGCATTATTTTGCTCTCATTGCATTAAATTTCATTTGACATTTTGCTGCTGCCATTTAGTTTTTTTTTAAAGACCAAAACCTGTTCAAACTGTCAGGCTGTTATGCTAGATGTTTCCAAATTTTTGATTGTAACTTGAGAATTGCATTTCTTTTGCCAAATTAATTTCATAAATTGTGGAATGCCCTTCTGAATACATTTTTTAATTGGAATAGCAAGTCATTTTATCTATAAAACAATTTGAATGGAAAAACAGGTGACAAATTAGGCACTTAGCTGTTTGCTTTACAGTTGACTGCTGTAACTCTCACAGAAAGGAGGCTTAAAATGCTATAAGTCTGACTTGTTTACATATTCAGATTTGTTTGTATGTTTATAAGTATTATCAGTATATGAAATGGTTTTAGGATACCCTTATCTCACAGACAAATACCAATATTCCCTAGGCTATTCTATCTTATCACAAATGGAATATTTTTTTTGCTGGATGTGCCAACTTGTAATAACTTGCCTAGCTGTTGTCATTTTCTATTGGTTCCTTTAATTGGCTGCTTATGTGCCATCAGACTGATGACAATTCTTAGTGATCACATAGATAAGACCTTCAGAATGATCCATCGTAAATTGAGACCTTCAGATCTTCCAGTGGTACACCATTGAATCCTTACAGCTGGCCTTCTTCTCTTTCCTTCCTTTGATTTGTATTTCTTCTATTTGATTTGTACTTCTTTCACAGAAGGATTTGGATGCATTTCTTTTTCTTGGAATTATTTATTTCAGATAACTTGGTCCTCTCAAAAAAGATAATTTGACTCTTGATCTTCAATGTGATTTTATAAAACATTTTTATGGTTTATTAAACTCATTCTATAAATAGAGTCTGTTAATTCTCTCTAAATCACTTCAGTTTTCACTATTTTTTTTAAATTGAAATAACTCATTGTCTTCCAGTTGCACAAATATTTATACAATCTTAAACACATAAACGGAGACAGAAATTAAATATTCTAGATAATTTTAGCTGATTTATTTTACACAAGCAACAGTCCATAACTACAGTTCAGATGGCCAAATTCTGTGCAGCAGCACTGGGGATTCGTCGCAAACAATGTCTTCTCCACTATAGTTACATTAACAAATGTGACAAAACCTTTGAATTGCTTAGTCTTTTCCCTTTTAGCATTGAACCTACAACAGGCCACATAGTTTATGGATTGTAATTTTAGTATAGTTAGACCAAGTATAATTGAGAAGGCTGGATTTTATTATAGATTTTAATTGTTATTTATATTTTATACTAGAATTTTTAATTGTATATCTACTGAGCATTTTTATTCTGGTCTCTGGTGTAAGACTGTAATAGACTGATTGATTGATTGATTGATTATATAAGTAATTCATTTTATGATTTAATTTTTGAGACACTTTTAAGATATTAATATCTTTTTCTTTTGACGTACCACTGTTTAACTTATAGCTTTGTTTTTAAATATTGCTTATTGAAATGTTGATTTTGATAGAATTAAAACATTTTTATTTGAATATAATTACTATTGAGCCATATATATAATAGTAATCTCAAGGAACTTAAATCCTTCCAAAATCAAGCAGGTATGCTTAAAATTTAAACATGCCTTAAATTAATTTTGAAGGACAACTATATTAGGCAGCAGGAATTTAAAAAAAAAACAGAAAGAAAACAAATTCCTTGGCATGAGGGAAAGGAAATTCTTATCTGTAATAGGTCTGTTATAAGATTTAAGAAACAAATAAATTTCAATGATTCCAGATTGATTCTAGCCATCATTCCTATATTTAAATTCTCTCAAATTCTCATGTGGAAAAAGATTCTGTGCTTCATTTTCTCTGCATCTTAAAATATTTGATATAACTATTTTATTGCTAGAGAAGCAATAGTTTTTCTTAGAATAATTCTTTAGCACTTTCCTGCTGTAAAAGCTAGTATTATGAGTATTATTATTAGTAATATTTATTTTATTTAAGTGTTTGTGTATACCCATGGTTGTTAGATTGGAACAGGCACACCACAAAGAAAAGGGCCATATATTCTCAAGAAGCTAACAATCAGCATCAGGAATAAACTAATAAAGTAATGGAACAAAAGAAGATGCTACAAGTACAGGAGAACCTCACAGTGGCAGAATCAGATGGTAGTTTTTTAGATGCCTGGGAAAACAAAATGTTGTCTGTCTTTGGCATTTAAAAGACAGATGATTGGCTGTTGAGAGGACCTCCTTTTCCAAACATTGAATGCCTCAAGCAAGAAGGAGCATTTCCTGAGGGTCCTCTAGAAAATTCAGGAAGCAAAGGGCTGAGGAAAGGTTTCCTGAAAGGGACTCTGCATGTTGGTAAGGTTTGTGGGAGAGCAAGTAGTTCTTTAATGCCAAACATTGGCTCTATTTTGTTGTCCACTAAAACAGGGAGCAGCAAGATGAGTTTTAGAGAGAAGGGGAACTTACCAAATTTGCAGATGACACTAAGCTTGCAGGAATAGCTAACGCCCTAGAAGACAGGCTCAAGACCCAGATGTATCATGACAGACCTGAACACTGGGCCCTATCTAACAAAATGAAATTCAATGTAGAGAAAAGTAAAGTCCTACACTCATACAAAAAAAAAATTATACATATAGACTGGGTGAAACCAGGATTACCAGCAGTAATTCTGAGAGGGATCTTTGAGTCTTAGTGGACCACCAGCTAAATATGAGTCAGCAACGTGCAGCAGCAGCCAAAAAAGCCAATATAATCCTAAATTGCATTCACAGAGGGATACAATCAAGATCAAGTGGTATTAATACCACTCTATAAAGCCTAAGTAAGACCATACCTAGAGTACTACATCCAGTTTTGGTCACTACACTATAAAAAAAATGCTGAGGCTCTAGAAAAAATGCAGAGAAGAGCAACCAGGATGATTAGGGGACTGGAGACTAAAACATATGAAGAACAGTTACAAGAACTGGGCTTGGCTAGTCTAGTGAAGAGAAGGACTAGGGGAGACATGATAGCAGTGTTCCAATATCTGAGGGGCTGCCACAGAGAGGAAGGGGGCAAACTATTTTCTAAAGCACCTGTAGACCAGACAAGGAATAATGGATGGAAACTGAACAAGGAAAGATTTAACCTGGAAATAAGGAGAAATTTTCTGACAGAACAGTCAACCAATGGAACAGCTTGCCTTTGGAAGTTGTGGGAGCTTCATCACTTGAGACTTTCAAGAAGAGGTTGGACTGCCATTTGTCAGAAATGGTATAGCGCCTCCTGCTTGGGCAGGGGGTTGGACTAGATGATCTACAAGGTCCCTTCCAACTCTGTTACTCTGTTTTGTAAAGCTTAAAATAGTCATAACGTATTCCAGATGGTGGCAAAACAGACCAGCTTATGTTACTTAACTTTAGAGCTAAGAGGCTTTCTCTTCCTTTCAATGTAATTTTTAAAAACCTTCTTAACTTGCCTACTGCAACAGTGGTTTCTTCCAGTTGTGCCTTTTTTGATCAAAGGATTTATGACAATGTTGTGACTTCAGGGATCATTCAGTTTTGCTTATTTCAGAACACCTTAAATTGAACTCAGAAGCCCACTGCTAACTAAGACATCTTATATAGTAGGGATGTTGCATGAGAATAGAGAGGTCTTCAACTGATCTGGACCAGCGGCACTTTCTTCCATGCAAGACCATTTTACTGGCCTACCTAGCCTTTGTTTTTTGAGGAAATATCCTTCCTTATCATGCTACACAGAATCATTCGTGATTGAGATGCCTACTGTATGAAATGATCTTTTTTATTGAGATCAAAGGGGTTCACAATGTGGACAAGAATTAAAAGCCTTTTTTGTTCAGTTGTATAAATTTTATTATTAACTACTCTATTTTTATACAGTACTTCATGGTTTTGAATTGTAGTTATATTTATTGCATTGTATTGCTGGATTTTTTTTTGAATGATTTCATTTGAAAATTGCTTTGGAAGTAATTCTAAAAAAATCAACGATTTCAGAGCCAGACTACCTCTGGAATGGAACAGTTTGACATTTTTATGTGTCTTAGATATCCCTTAAAGTGTTATTAACATACTTCAATACCTTTGATTCTTCATCAGTTCTTATTATTTCAATGAATTAATTCTACTTTAATCATGAAGCTGATATAGATTGATGGGTTATTTTTCTGCAATCATTGTCGTAGTAAAGCTAAGAATATATTTTTGCAATTACCTTCAGTAGTTGAAGCTTATTACACCCTGTGAAGTTTGTTCACAGATAAATATCTCTAGAATCTTTACAAAATGATGTATATATATTTTTTCATTTCGGCTTTTGGATTCAAAGTGCTAGTAAACAAAAATGTTGCCTTCTTTGTATTTAATGTTGTCTGTAGAATTATTATGGAATATAACAAGTTTGAGTCTGTCTAAAATACTGATTCTGTGATTCTCCAAGTATTATTTCAACATAGTATTATTTTAAACCATTCTTTTCTCTTGGAAGTATGTGGAGAAGCAAAGGGCAGCGCAGAAGATGAAGGTGAAGCTCAGGCTGGCTGGATTGAGGGAGCAGCCATCCTCTTCTCAGTTATTATTGTGGTGTTGGTCACAGCTTTCAATGACTGGAGCAAAGAGAAACAATTCCGGGGTCTGCAGAGTCGCATCGAGCAGGAGCAGAAATTTACTGTCATCCGTAAGGGACAGGTGATCCAAATTCCTGTAGCTGAGATTGTGGTTGGGGACATTGCTCAAATCAAATATGGTGAGTAACTATAAATTTTCCAGAATATTTTTTTCATGTATTGAAATTATCACTGTGCTTATGGTTATCACTGTGCGATTAAAACCAAAGGGACATATACACATTAAGACATAGATGCTGCTTCTAGGTTTGTCAGTTATCATTCACAAGCCACGTGAACAATCTTTGCCATCCATGGAAATATCTCATGCGCATCCAACTCCTTGCTTCCTGCTGGGAGAAGTATCATGATGAGAGGGATGATACTGTACAACCTATGTGAGTCAAGATACCATGTGTGTTGTCTACATTAAAAAATTGCTGTGCTCCTATTTTCTTTCTTTCTGCACTCATATGCACAGAAAGCCCAGCTCCAGTCCTTATTTCCTCAATTTTCTGCTGCTGTTCAACACTTAACTAAAATGGGATGAGAAGATCAGCAGTGTAGTTCATCTGCAGCTTAATAAAGACAGCATTATTCCAAGATGCACCGTGCTGACCTTCCAGCATCATTCTCCTATAGGAAATATAAGATGTTTAGGAGATGCAGTGCTTATCTGTCTGGAAGAAGTACATGGGTTCAGCATCAGGATGTACCATGAAGCCCTTTGGGAAAAAGGCTATGAGGTGCAGAAAAAGGTTATATACCGTATGTATGTGTGTGTGTGTGTATATATATATATATATATGTAGGGTTCACATGAATGAAATTCAACCAGTTATATAATTCTCTTGGGCCTAGTGAATGTATGGTCTCTTGTGAAAAAGAGATTGATTAGAAGTGATATTGAAAAATTGGCATATAGGAAAGAATACAAGCAGGAAAGCAGATATATAAACTTTGCACTTTGGATAACCTTATGTTATGTTGTTCAAATGAAACTTGTATAAAAAAATTTTAACATTGAATATTATTTTATTAATTACATGAATGTGTCCTGATGACTACCCTCTTTCAAAGCCTTCAAAATATACTTGCTTATCTGAATTTCCCTTATTTGTTTGTGGAATTGCAATTATGTCTCACAGATGAAGGGTGGATGGATTTTCCTCAATTCCTAATGGAATTCTTACATGCAAAGGGAATAATGCTTAGCAGGAACACAGCTTGTGGAAACTCAATTTATCTCTCTCTCTCAGTGCAATTGGAATTAAACTTTATTTTTTTCCAAAGCAAATTAGTTGAGTACAGGCAGGAATTTTTTTTCCTATTATTGCTGAATTCAGCAAAATTGATGCTGCCTAACATATTGCATTTCCAGTAATGACTACATGCCCCTCTCTGTCCTCAGTTAAGCTTAAAAAAAAATACAAAAGTTAATTTGGCTTTGGCTTGATGGATTTTCTAAAGCCTTGATTTGGTGTAGAAAACTTTGGTGATCTGTTGCTTTTCTGACTTTTTTAGGGGATCTGTTGCCAGCAGATGGCATTTTGATTCAAGGAAATGATTTGAAAATTGATGAGAGCTCTCTGACTGGGGAATCTGACCAAGTGAAGAAATCTTTGGATAAAGACCCTATGCTGCTTTCTGGTAAGTCTGTCAGGTTGCAGGAAATTGGAACTTTATTTATAGTTCAGATCTCTTGAGCCTTTTGGACCTAGGTGCAAATATATCCCGTACGCTGATAATTGCCCTTATGAAAATGCCGGTAGTTGTGTAGTAAAGAAGCTGTTTTATTATTCTCTAGGATAAGCTAGGCAAGATTTTCCACATGTTTATTCTGGGAAACATTCAACATTTATTTTGCTTTTCACAGGGATCTTTGAACCATCTCATGTACAAGCTTCACTCATCTGGTCCATTCTTTTTGACTATAAAGCTGTAGCATAATCATACTGAATACTTGATTCTCTGTCATGCCCCTGGTGGAGTCTGACTCTGAGGAAGAGGAGGAACAGCCAACAGGGAGTGGGAGTGTGGCTCCAGGGGTGGTGGAGGAGGCTGGGGAAGGGCAGAGGCCGGCTGAGCAATCAGAGGAGGATCCAGACCCATCCCCTATCCATCCTAGGTCACGCAGGGAGGAGAGGATCAGGGAAAAGCGAGGTCTACTCAGGAGGAGATTACCATGATCCTCCTCGTGGCTTGAAGCTGGGAGCTATGTATATAAGTTTGTAACTGCGTAGTCAGAATTGCCATAGTCAAAGTTTATTGGGTTTTTTTTGAAAGAGGTTTATCTTTCCCGGCTTTCTTCCCATGGACTCTCCTCGGTTATCTTCCTGGAATGTATGATTAGTTATCTTGGCTTGCTTTGGAACTCTCGTTAATGCAGTTTGTTTTGGTTTCGTTTTTGCCTCATTTATTTTTGTGACTTTAAACTATGCCTAATTAAAACAGTGAAGTTAAGTTAAAGGCCTTTCCGGACTTTAATATATGTTTGGGGTTTTGGGTTATTTTGAGAGACTATGGGTCATCACATTCTCTATAGCATCCCTCAACTTCTACTTCTTCCTGGAGAAGTAGCATAACAACATTCAAGAATGCTTTAGTAAAAGAATTAGTCTTATCCAACTCTTGTTGGCCAATGGGATTGAGCCTTTCATGCTTTAAAAAATAAAAAAGTTATTCAATCGTCATTATGTATATATTTCCTTGCATGTATTATATGCACTATGAATATTGAAGCTAGCACAGACAGGAAATTCATGCATGCATGTACATCAATGCGAACAAGTGATCTAGAGATTAAATTTCATCTTCCAGATATGATGTGAACATCTTTTAGGTTATATTTTGGAATTGATTCTATTGTTTTATCCATTGCCTCTTTTTTTTCTTCCTCTCCCATGCTTCACCTATTGTTCTTGTTAGGCACTCATGTAATGGAGGGCTCTGGTCGAATGGTGGTGACTGCTGTGGGTATCAACTCACAGACTGGAATAATTTTTACTCTTTTGGGCGCCAGTGAAGGGGATGAGGAGAAAAAAGCCAAGAAAGGTAAGAGCCATAAGCCATTCTTGATGTTGGTGGCGTGAAGTTCCTTAGTGACATTGGAAGTTTTTGAATTTTATAAGGGGGTAAAACCTGAAGGTTTAAGCATCTTATTATAAATGCAACATGTAATCGGCACTGTGCATGCCAGAGATTAGAGGGTCAAGAATCATGCTCACAGATCACTAGTAACTCAATAATGCCAAGAAATAGAGACAATAGAAGATTGTCATCTAAAAGTTGGTTTTGGAAACAACATGCAGATTTTTGTCTATTGAGTCATCATCTGCATCAAGCACAAGTGAATTTTGAAAAAGACAAGGGGACCTGAAATGAGCAGTTGTGGTGCCAAGTACTTGCGTATAGGGTGTTGGACAACATGTACTTTTACAAAATATCCCATTATATTGCCTCCTTCCCCCACCCAAATCCTTTATTTTTAATACCAGGCCTGCTTTCTATGACAAGTGAGCATATCCAGTTGACATAAGATTGTTTACTTCTCTACTACCATTTGAGGGCACCTTTTTTTTGTTTGTATTGGTTTTGTGGTACTACTACAAATCTTAGAAGAAAAATCCTGCTGATACATCTTTTACTTTGATACATTTTTCCCTGCCTACCAATTGGCACTTGACAGAAACAGGTTTGCTCTTAACAGATAGCAAGGATGAGCATCCATGGCCCTTCAATTATAACTTGTTTACTATGGACACACCACTATGGACACACTAAGGAACTATAGGTTTCTCATCCCAGAATAAAATTATTAAGATCGCAACTAAGGTCAATTGAATATGTAACCGTGATCATATTATAGCTATGCACATCAAGTTACTTGGGGTCAAATAGTGGTATAGAGAACTCTTGCTTTTGTCTCCTGCTTGGATGAACTTCCCTGAAGTTTCTGGTAACATGTTTTCGGTGGTGTATATATATCTTTAGTGGAACTTTTTTATGTACTTTCACTCTTAAAAAATAAAGTTGATGTATCAGGAGCATGATAAAATTCCTCATCCAAAAGATTGTACACGCAAAAGATAAATACACATTTCTCTAGGTTATTGTTTAAACCAGATCTCTTTGAAACATTTACTTAAGAAGATGCATTTTGTAGGGACATTCTATTATTTTTTCCTTCAACCTAGCATTGATTTTGGCTAGTGTAGAGTGGTTTCCACAGTCCATGTGACTAAATTTTTATTAAAGAGGAATCATTACTGCACCCACTACTTAATGCAAACTTATTCATACTTGGAGCAATCCTCTTAAATGTGTCATTCATATTTCCATATTGTGAAATAAGCTCACGCTGAGCAACAATCACTAGAGAATGGTAAATGTGATCAGTGTATGTGTTTATTACAAAATAATTAATCTGAACCCAAACAATTTTAACAACCTCTCCTGGACTACTCAGCCTCTATTAAATCACAAAGCATTGTG
The DNA here is from genome assembly GCF_049901715.1 of Pseudonaja textilis. Taxonomy (NCBI): domain Eukaryota; kingdom Metazoa; phylum Chordata; class Lepidosauria; order Squamata; family Elapidae; genus Pseudonaja; species Pseudonaja textilis. Next base: position 46,172,027 of record NC_141992.1, on the reverse strand, counting down.
CATGGTAGCTTATCCAAATAAGATTTTGAAGCTTTTTTTGCTTTCAACTAAAGACAAAGAAAACAGAACTTTGGTATGTGGTTTATGAAAACAAAAACCTGCTTGCTGGTCTGATTTGCTCATAACATAAGAGGCATCTGAGTTTTAATTCCATCTTGGCCAGCCAAGGGATATGCAAAAATGATCTGCTGATAGCTTCTCCAACATCACCCCACTGAAACAGTGTTAAAAGGACAGGACTTAATGAGGCTAAGACTGAGGAAAGATGGTGGTGCAGTTTTGCTAGTAGCCAGATGAGGTCATTCTATCTACCCCTGTAAGCAGAAGTTGCTTATTTTTCCTATTTTTTATTTTAATACACAAATGAGTGAAATGGAAAACATTTGGGCTGTAGCTGCTCCTTTATCTTTTCCTTTCAGGGTGGGGGGTGGGTGGGGATTCACAGCTTCCATTCAAGATGACTCTTACCCAGACCTCAGCAGAAATAGCTGTGATATCTTCTCCTTGAGGCCAAAGAATAAATCTGCAGGTAGAACATTCTAGGCATTAATAATAAATGAGTATTTTCTTGAAGTCCCCTGTCTTTCCTTTTGATATGGATTGAAATAGAGAATTCATCATGACAGCAACAGGGAGCATGATGCTCAAGGGAGTAGAGCCCGATCTTTCTATTCCCCTATTCCACATAGCTCCACAAAGTGGAGTGTACCTCACTCCTATCAGACTCTGTGAGCTATGAGTTGTATTATAGATGTTGTAGTGTTAAGCTCAGCGTGATAGGAAAAAAAACATGTCGTCCCCACACTGTTGAAAAAAATTAACTTAGTGGAGTTCAGTGTAAGAACTGATCCTTAATATTTAGTGCTGATAGCTCAGTCATAATACAATCTGTCACTCTGAACAGCAAATTATTCCATTGATTCAAATTGTTGTTCCTATAATTGCTTGTTTTCAGTAGAGTGAGTACAAGAATTGAAAAGAGGGAGTTCATAATGGCAATTAGTTGGAGAAACATTGAACTTCTCTGGGCCTTTTGCATGTGTCAGTCCAGATGGCAGTTCTATCAAGTATAGCTTACCTCTCGATATCTGCAACCTCCGCATAAGAGCACTGAGTTCCCACATAAAGGTGCCCTCACCATCAGGGACATCAGAGTCAAGAATCATGCGCTCAGTGCTCCACCCTTTCTCTCTTTGTCTAAACAGGTAAAAAAACCGGAGCCCCTGAAAATCGCAACAAAGGTAACCAGCCTCTCCATCCTTTGAACCAGCACCACACTAACTACTGAGCATTCCTCCTTCCTTCTTCCCATGAGTCTGTGCTCTTTGTCGCTACGGCGGGAATCTCGCCTTGTTGTTCTAGAAGAGAGTGTCATGATTACCACAATGCTTATCACCCGCCACTCTTTTTTCTATCCATTGTATAGCCATCCTTACTTGGGAGAATTCCATATCTAGTACTACACAATCTTCATCTAGTTGAGCACTGAATTTTTGAGCCGATGCTATGAGGTGTATGCCTTGGTATCTGCATGCATGCCTCACGCACTCTAAGAACTAGGCCACTGTACCATGTTTTTAAAACAAAACACAAAAGATGTAAAACCTTTATGGAAATCTCTTAGTTAAATATGCATGAAAGACTATTTGATATGAAGTGAGTTCCTATACAATTGGGATAATTACTTACTTCCCAAGATGATGTTGGTTGGCTTTCTATCTCCAGTTCCAAATCTGATCTTTTTTAAAATAAAAAATAAAAATCAGAACCTTGTGTGGTGGGTCCAGCATAGGTATTCATTGCACTCTGTTCTTCTCATGGGCTTTTGAATCAAAGTGAGTGTTTATTTTCTGATATGTATCACCCCCTGTTCTTTCCAGGCTATGGTGAAGAAGCTCATTTCTGTACCTGTCTGTTCTCCTTCTTGCCTTTCTCTTTTTCTTCCTTTTCTCCACAGTTTTGAGTTTTCCCTCCTTCTGACCTTGAAATCTTGGATTATTTTGGCATTGATTATCCTCTTCCTTGCCCTTTCCCATCATGTCCATAAATCCTAACTGTGCAAATCAGTTATTGGGCAGTACTGCCCACATTTTTCTGAACCCACATGATTTGGGGAATTGATGGCATTTTGCCTTTGTTTATTGATGAGAAATTTATATTTCAGTCTGCATAAAATAATTCTCAGTGCATACAAATACCCCAATGAGCAATAAATAATTAAAAGAAGTGCATATTATAAAAGCCTACATCATTTGATTTTAGTTTTTTTTAAGCTCTTATTAATTCTGTGGATTTGGGGATTGAATCTCTGATTTTGGTAGGTAAATAAATTGCTGCAGTTACGCTGATATGCACCAGTTGAGGATCTGCCAACTATATTTTTAGAAGTTCCAAAAATATTAGGAATGGAGTCACAGAGCTTAGAAGGGATGGGTGAAGGGGAGGTTGAACAGACTAACTGATTCATTTCTCATTGACTGACCCAGTCCTAACCTCTTTATAATTAACCTTCCTCTCCTCTTACTCCTCCTCCCCACCCTCAAGATGTGATACCTATATAAGTGTGAAGACAGTAGTTTTAAAAGATATGGCCTGATCAGAAAATAATCTTTATAGCTTTTGAATTCATTTCTAGAATATACCTTTGAAATCACAATTTAAAGAAAGAATTTATAATACTTATTTACTTTAGTTATTTTTAATAAGGACCTTCCCCTCTATTAAGAGTGGAGAAATTTGAATAGCTTATATGTTTCTTTTGCATTAATTTCTCAAACCATAAACCATCCATAAAGACTGGACAGGTGCTGTTTTTCACTTTCTCATCTATGTAGGCTAAATTTAGCTTGGTTGGTTATGGTTGTCTCTCAAGTTGACAACAGTGGCTTTGTTCAACAACAAAATTCTAGGTTTAATTTCAAACTTTGTAGCTGCTCACAGATTAGATTTTTCATTTTTACTACCTCAGTGAAATGAATCCTGACGAACACATATTATAGAAATGCTAATAGAGGAGATGCCTTGCATAGACATTTGAGGCACTCAGGAAGCCAGCCCCCAAAACCTTCTTATCAAGGCTGTCCTTCGTTCCTGGTATAGGCAAGTTAACTGTTGAAACATATTTAATTAAGGGGGGGGGGGATTTTCACAATCTGCTTTAGTCACCAGTTCCACAGGAATGTGGAGCAGAACTGCCTGATTTTCTAGGTTTCCAAATTACCAAGTTTCCGTGAGTGCTGTTGGGGTTCCCATGTGCTGGGATTCTTTCTCTCTTACTCTGCCATTTTTCTTGTTCTTTCTGTTGCATCTGAAATGTTTTTATGAGTGTTCTTCTCATTCACTGCATGTTTGTTTCATCCTGGATTCAGCCAAAACTCAGGATGGAGTGGCCCTGGAGATCCAACCACTGAAAAGCCAAGAAGGGGTGGAAAATGAGGAGAAAGAGAAGAAAAAGGTGAAGGTCCCAAAGAAGGAGAAATCAGTGTTGCAGGGAAAGCTTACCCGCCTGGCAGTTCAGATTGGAAAAGCAGGTGAGTACATCAAATGGCTTAGTGATTGTCTATAAGACTAGACTCAGATGATATGATTAGTTTGGTGTGGTATGATGTATGGTACAGTATGGTATAGTGTGGTATGGTATGTGTTGAGGTATTCCCCGTTAGGAGAATGACTGCACTCAGGGAAACATAGTGAGAGTGGTGATGAATAACACAACAGCACACAGATACACTGAATAGTAAAATGTAAGTTTTATTTCCTGTAAACAGGTAAACAAAGTCCAACAAACAGTCCAAATCATATGCAGTTAAAGCAGTTAGTATTCAAAATAATCAGTCCAGGGATAATCTAAAAACGAAGTCCTTTTCTTTACCAGTGTCATAAACAAAGTTCAGTAAATGGAGTTTGCGAATAGTTGCAAGACTCACAGCAATTCAAGCAGAATGACGATCAGGCAAAAGGAAAGTGAAAGAAATGCAAAAAAGAACAAATCAGGTTTCTGGCTCCATCTTATGGCCGTTAGAGGAACCTCAGCCAATCATAATTACAACATTCTCTTAAAGATACAACAGTATTAAATGACTATCCTGGTTTCTATGTTGCCAACCCAACTGTTAGGTGACTATCATTCCTAACAGTATGAATGGTACAGTACCATATAGTATGGTATGGTATGGTAAGTTTCGAGAAAGCCAGAAATAAATGAATCAGCAGAATTTGCAATCTGAGTTCAAATACTACAGGACATAGGTTCTACACAGTTTTTCAGTATTTCAGTATAATATTTCTCTAGTTTAGTGTATTTTTACCGCATATGAATCAGACTCAACTTTAGCTCATGTGGCATAACTCGCCCCTGATGGAAATGTTTTCCAGTTTTGTTGCTTGCCAACCTTCTCAGGTAACATATTAAGCTTAGAATATCTATATGACTGACATGAACTGACATTAAGTATGGACACAAAAATGATATTTCCAACGATATCTGGAAGAATGCACATTTCCTGTTTTAATAAAATAGCCTTAGCCCAGATCTGCTGCCTTACTTCCAGTTATATCCATAATGCAGTCAATACTGTAATCTGCTGGAAATAGCCCTTTGTGACCATTTTTTTTCTCTTCCTCCTCCTCAGGATTGATTATGTCAGCAATCACAGTTATTATTTTGGTGCTATATTTTGTGATCGACACTTTTGGGATTCAAGGAAGATCATGGCTGGCTGAATGTACTCCCATTTATATCCAGTACTTTGTCAAGTTCTTCATTATTGGTGTCACTGTGCTAGTAGTAGCTGTTCCTGAAGGCCTGCCCCTGGCTGTCACTATTTCTTTGGCCTACTCTGTGAAGGTGAGAATAGGAACTCCGCAGGAAATTCTAAGGCTTTTGGATCTAGACATGACAGGACGTTGGATGGGCTGGGATGCATTGTTAAATTACTGTACTTGGTTCTTACTGTGAAAAGGCTAAGTTTGGGTGTAGGATAAGGGACATAAGATGCAATGAAATACATTTGCGTTCATTTGTAAATTTATTCTGCCTTGTTTCTTCAATAAGATGCATTCTTTTAAAAAAGTAGACGTGTATCTTACTGAACAGATGGCAACACCTGTCTGTGATATTTTGTTTGAAAATTAAGCAGGTTGAGCTTGTCTAGAATAAGAACCTAGCTGATGTCTTAATCATTAAAAGGGTATACAAATAACCGTACAAGAGAGTGACATGGAAAATATTCTTATATTAGATTTACAAAAGAGGCTTGTTAAAGCTTGGATGAGTTTTGTGAGGAGAAGAAAAAAAAAGTAATCAAGTTTTACAGTATTATTTGAAGAGACTAAAGGTCCAGATTATTTAAAGTAAAAGGAATGAATTGTTGATTTGATGAGTTGATTTATTTGATCAAGTTTGAGATTGATGATTGGTTGTTATCTCTGGTAACTCTTAATGTATTTTTGCTGATCATGACTTAAATGATAAGGTTTTAAGGATTTTTTACAGGTAGGATATGGGAAGAAGAGATTATTTGTTGTATTTTAAGAGAAAGTGATAAGTTACTAAAACTGTTATACTTGAGATAACAGGGAAACATATTTCTTTATATATTTTCTTTCTCTACTGTTTTCTTATTTTTCTTCCTTTTCTATTTTGTCTATTTTCTTGCTTTTTTCTGCATTTTTTTTCCATTTTTTTAGTTTGAAATTTTTACTTTTATAGTTGTTGTTTTTAATGAAATTACTGTTAAAAATTTTAAAACAGAATTTGAATGGGAGAATTCCAGATAAGACTCAGAAGTTGAAAAGTTGAAAAACATTTCTGTAGTGTTATTGAGAACATGTGGTTGCATCATTAATAGATAAACACAACTTGATAGTGGATTTATATTTTTACTTATATTTTTGGACATCACAATATGAGGCATTACAAATGTGATTTTATGAAGTGGATTTTAAATATATATTTTGATGTTTGAAAGAATGTTATTTTGGAAAAATTAAAAAAGCAAAAATATGCAAGAGAATTCTAGGCAGACATGTCTGTAGTTCTGTAACTAGATGAATTTTGAAAAACAGTTTTACAGTATTAACATTAACAGCAGCTATACCAATCCTGATATTTAGTTCAAATGTTACATCTGCTTCCTTCACTCATTGGATCGCCTGCCTTTTCTAGATACAAAAAGTTTTCTAGATACAAAAAGAGATTTGTATCCATATAGTCTTCTGATGTTAATTTTACCATATTATACAATAGGGGATGGAAAATTTCTAGATGCATTGTTGAAAGTTGTGGTTTATTGCAGGGATGTCAAACTCACGTCACAGTGGCATCACGTGACAGATCAGGACTTTTTTTTTCCATTTGCTAAACCGGGCGTGGGCATGGGCATGGGCGTGGCCAGCATGTGATGCATACGGGCCCGAGTTTGACAGCCCTAGTTTATTGTTTTGTTTTTTAAAAATCTTTTATTTTATTCATTCCTATTCTGATATGTGCATCTTCATGTTAATTTGATTACCAATCTTCTCTGTGCCACTGAGTAGTTTGAATCTGTTTCAGTATTTTTTTAATGTTTCTCTAACACAGAAAATGATGAAAGATAACAATCTGGTTCGGCATCTGGATGCTTGTGAGACAATGGGAAATGCCACCGCTATTTGCTCAGATAAGACTGGGACCCTTACCATGAATCGAATGACTGTGGTGCAAGCTTATGTGGGAGATACCCACTACCGACAGATTCCTGACCCAGAAGCTATTCTTCCCAAAGTCCTGGACCTTATTGTCAATGGTGTTTCAATAAATTCAGCCTATACCTCTAAAATCTTGGTAAGTTCTAGTTTATTTGGGGGTTAATACTTAATATCTTTTATCAGGTCTAGGGTACACAATCAGGATTAAGTTTCATTTAGTTGCACATGCCCACTAATAACTTTGGATGTAAGCCTTGGAGCCTTTGAAAAAGCCTTTTTTTTTAATATGACAGAAGAGGAAAATTAGCAATAGCAATAGCACTTAGACTTATATACCGCTTTACAGTGCTTTACAGCCCTCTCTAAGCGGTTTACAGAGTCAGCATATTGCTCCCAACAATTTGGGTCCTCATTTTACCCACCTCAGAAGGATGGTAGGCTGAGTCAACCTTGAGCTTGGCGAAATTTAACCTGTCAAATTGCAGGCAGCTGGCAGTCAGCAGAAGTAGCCTGCAGTACTGCACTCTAACCACTGTGCCTCATTATTAATCATTAAATTATTAATGCTTAGGAAATATTGAGAGCCAGTTTCGTGTAGTGGTCAAGTTACTAGCCTAGAAGCAGGAGAGTGTGAGTTCTATACCTCCTTTACGCATGAAAACCAGCTGGGTGACTTCAGGCTAGTCACTCTCTTTTTAAGACAACAACAACAATTTCTTTTAAGAGATTGTTGTTGTGAGAAAAATAGGAGACCAGAGTATTAGATATGTTCACTGCCTTGCGTTGAGTGTGAGGGTATATACATGATAAAGATCCTTCTCTTCTTCCTCATTTCACATTCACAATAAAAGTATTAACAAAATATACTTCCCTCCTGAACATTGGGAAGTGATTTCTGTGAGAGAGAGAAATGAGTGAATGAACTTTTCTTAAAAAATCCAAAGGACAAATGAATCAGATAAGAACATTCTAATATTCTTTTCACAGATAGAAAATGAAACTTTAAGAGATTAAGTCTTCAATTTCTGAAAGGTAAAAAATAACTAGGACTATCAGAGGCATCTGCAACATTTCATTAAAAAGACAAAAACAGTGTTGTGGCACAAGCTCTACCCCTTTAATCTATGTATATAGCTTACAGTTGCTTTTCCTGCAAGGATGCCTCTGAGTACTGTCAGCTTTCTATATTTAGGGAGAAAAGTGGTTCAGAATGTGTATGGGCGCGCATTTGTTGCTCATGCGTGATCTCTAGAAAAGACTTATTAAATAAAGTGCAAGTAAATGTAATGTTCTTACCTATGTGGCTCATGCCCCATAGATATATCAGTATCCAGCACTAAAATCAGCAGCCATATTGTTAACTTGCTGATGATTTTTAAAATGTAATTTAGCATTTTTTTCTCTTTGAAATTTTTTTTCTTAGTGTTCAGTACCTGCCACAAATTCTATTGCATTTTTGTTATTTTCTAATAAAACTGTTTGGAATTGGATATAAACAATTTGAGGTGTTAAATGCCTGTTTTGTTTTAAAATGAATTCATGGAAGTTTCTGTTTTATTAGGATTGTGATAAGAGAAAGGGGAGAATTTAGCTTCTCCCTTGCTTTAATATTGAGAAGAAGTGATCTTCTGAATCAGATTTCTATATTGGAATTGATTTTAAGGGCAATATAACAACTACGTAGTTCATTTGACTTTGGAAAGGTGATTAAATGAATTAAAGTGATTGAGAGAATTAAATGGGAATGTTTTAATTATTAGTAATGATTTATAAAAATATAAGTGAGAAATATGGAAAAAAAACAATTAACTATGGAAAGTTTATAAGTGTTCCCAAGGAAGTATGATATTTAATTGAAAAGAAATGTTAAAGATATTAAGATTTTAATGAATATTAATGATAGAATTGAATTGGAATGGAATGTGTGTTTTATTTACATATATATATATATAATTTTTTCTTTTTAAGAATATAGTGTGTATTTTAAGAATGTACCAAGCAGAATTCGATTGGAAGTTATGTATTATATTGAATGCTATAATCTTAAAGGTATACATTGAAGCTTAAATAAGAGTTTGAATGGATAAAATTAAAAGATATAAAGGTGTCATACTCCAATTGGTACTACAAGGAAAAATTTGTTTAATAAGAAAAGATAATATGAAATTGAAACAGGACAGACAAAAGTATAAATATAATGATTTGAATTGAGATGAGATAATTAAAATAAAGTGGAGAAAATTAAAAGAGGGGAAAAACTATGTAGAAAATATAAAATGGTAATAAGATATGGAATAGAATATAAAAATGAGCATGAAATTGAGTTTTGTGTCTGTATGAAGAAGTGATAACCTGGGACCATGCTATTTTCAAAAAAATATGTTTTATTTGTATTTTGTTTTTGTGAAAACCCAAATAAAATTTTCAAAAAAAAAAAGAATGGATGGATGGATAGTGAAAGAGCTTAAATTCTGTTTTCTGAATCTTCACATCTGCCTGAGGAGTGCTAGTGGAAGAAGCCCATTGCATTCATGCCCTTTTGTATGTTCCAGTTGGAATCTGGTTGCCTGCTTAATAGAGTTCTAAACCAACAAGCTTTCTTACCTTAATTATCTTAATCAGATATTTTTGTCTAAGTTCTATCTCATCACAACAGCCCACTGAAGTTTTAGTCTTTCTGTGAGAGATTAAATAATTGTGATTATGGTCCAAGAAATTACTATATTTCTCTTATTATATTTGATTTGGGATTTTAGCCACCAGAGAAAGAAGGAGGACTGCCACGTCAAGTCGGAAATAAGACAGAGTGTGGACTTTTGGGCTTTGTTCTGGACTTGAAGCAGGATTATCAAGCTGTCCGTAGTGAAGTGCCTGAAGAAAAGCTCTATAAGGTCTACACCTTCAATTCTGTCCGTAAATCTATGAGTACAGTGCTAAAAAACCAGGATGGGAGTTTTCGCATGTACAGCAAAGGAGCCTCTGAGATCATCCTACGCAAGTAATGTTCCTCTCAATGCTGGTATTATTCATGCTTATTGGGACATTATTTTTAATAAGATGCTTTCATGAGATAGATACAGCAAACCTGGTAGTGAAGAAGTGCTTTTTCTAAATGGGAACAATTAAAAAAAAAGTATGAATATTTGGTATGAAATATCTGAAAGAACCTATGGTAGTATGAACAGAAAGGAAAACCTATTAACTTCTCTATTTTATTTCCAGTTAAAATTCTATTAGCATATCTTCTCTCTTGTGTGTTTCTAGTTCTCTAGGAAAGGCTTTAATGGGCTTAATTCAGGCTCTTCACCTGATTCCTTCAGATGTTTCACTCAGGAAAACTTTCAACTAAGTAAACTGAGAAATGGTTGAAATAAAAGTAATTGATGAAACATCATTAATTGTCTTTATTATTGTGCTAATCTTTTGTAGTTATAGACTACAGTTTGAAAAGAGGTTGCAATTCTCTTCCATCCCTGAATCTTAAAAATATTTTTAAAAATATTCAGTCTTTATGAGTAGGATGTAAGCTGCATCTATATGTTTGATCTCCATTTGCGATATCTTGGAATCAACTCTTCTCATCTGCCAGGATTGTCTTTCCAAACTTCTCAAGTGAATGAAGATAGTAGCTTGAATTAACATTAAAAGAGTTGTTTTAAAAGCTTTTCCAGTATAGCCAGCATGAATTCTGGGATATTCCAATGCTTTTCCCCAACTCATTGACGAGGAGTAATCGAAGACTTTCCTTCCAGTATAAATTAGCAGCTGTAAGAAGTTTTATTTAAGTTACAGATTTGTAGGTATGTGGGTTCAGTTAGCAGTTCAAGGCTTAAATCCATTGTATTTCCATATGCACACATTTCTACACATTCTGTTTGTAGAAATTCATTTTGATCACACTTCTTGAGCCTCCATTTTTAAAGAATTCACACAATTAATAATTTACCTGAAAATTAATGTGTCTAATATATTCCTTAAGAAAACATGTGAGACGCACAACCTGTTGATAGGTTATATACAAATAGCTTAAGCTTTGCTTGTAAAGTATGAACATAGTTTTTGAAATATGTGCTTAATCCTTTTGTTTTAACACAGGTGCACAAAAATTTTGGACAAAAATGGGGAAACTCGATTATTTAAAGTGAAAGACCGGGATGAGATGGTGAAAAAAGTGATTGAACCAATGGCTTGTCAGGGGCTGCGCACTATTTGTCTAGCTTACCGGGATTTCCCTGGTGTTGTTGAACCTGACTGGGATGCTGAAAATGAGATTTTGTCTGACCTTACTTGCATCACTGTTGTTGGCATTGAGGATCCTGTTCGTCCAGAGGTACCAGGATAACTTTCTTTCCTGTGTGCACATAATACATTAAATATTAAATTAGCTTTCCCAACCTGGCATCCCCCAGTTAGCTAGACATTATAGGAATTGAAGTCCAGCAAACACAGACAGTATAAAATGGTGGTTCTTTTCTAATTATAATCTTATTCTATGCATGTTCATTCTTTTTTCTTTCTGCTGTTTCCAATTTTGTTTCCATACTGCCTGTTCACCCCTGTTTTGCTCCCCTTGATCATTTTGATATTGTACCTGTTATCTTATTTTTTCCAGTCCCTTCTCTTTGACTTGCTCTGCTTTTTTACTATTGTCTTTCACCATTTATTTTCCTGCAGTTTATTCTTTTATCCTTTATTTTGTTTTTTCATTGCTTTGCTTTGGATCTACTTCTTTATGCAATTCTGTTTTTTTTTCTTGAGCTACCTGAACTTTTTTTTTTTCTATTTCTGTTCATGTATCAATGAATGCCTTTGGAACAGAGGTCGGCAACATGCGGATCCAGAGCCACATGCGGCTCTTTGGGCCCTCTTCTGCAGTTCTCTGTTGGATGATCCCACCACTGGCTGGTCCCTCCCCTCCCTCTCCTCTCACAGTCACTCCTCGCCTGCTCTGAGAAGAGAAGAGCGAGGGCGGTGGATGGAGACTCGCTCCGTATTCCAGACTGGAGAGCAAAGCGCCCCTCTACTTGTCTCTTCTTCTGGTCTTTCTTGGTGCTGCGTGCACTGGGGAGATGCATGACTTTCTCTCTGCCCCGAAACTCCTGGCTGGGCCGGCTGCAGCTGATGCTCCATGTTGTAATGAGCTCCAGGAGGAGGAGAGGGATGCTGTCTTCCCCTATTGTGAAGCACGCTAAATTTAAGTGTGCTGCAGGCCATGGAGGCAGTGAGAGCAGCAGCATCAGTGTCTCAGGGCAGAGAGAAAGATGTGCATCTTGCCATATTCCTCTCAATGCCTCTATGGCAGGGGTGGGCAAACTACAGCCTGCGGGCCACATCCGGCCCGTTGGTCTTTTTAATCCGGCCCGGCCCGCTGAAGATTGGTACAGAATTAAGGTTTGATGTGAATGATTGCATTCATTTGATTTTGACTTGTAATGACAGGCATTTCGACACCAGGTGGCGGCCCGTCTGTCAAATTTTAAAAGTCAATGAGGCCCCCGAGCCAAAAAGTTTGCCCACCCCTGCTCTATGGCATGCTTGCTGCTCTTGCAGCACCTTGCGCAGCCCATTTATACTTAGTGTGCTTCACAATGGGGGAGACAGCATCCCCTCCTCCTCCTGGAGCCCATTATGATGTGGACATCGGCTGCAGCCAGCCCAGCCAGTGCCTCGGAGCAGAGAGAAAGTCCTGCATCTCCCTCGTGTGCACAGCACCAAGATGGGCCAGAAGAAGATGCAAGTAGAGGGGCACTTCACTCCCGCTCTGGAATACGGAGCAAGTCTCCATGCACCACCATCACCCTTCGCTTCTTAGACAAAGAGTGAGTGGGAGGGGAGGGCGAAGGGTGGGGCCAACCAGTGGTGTGTTCAGCCGTCAGGGAGCTACAGCAGGGGGATGAAAGATCATCATTTATCTGGGAATCTGAAATGACTCTTGATTTAAATCGTATCGTAAAAAGTACTCAAGAAGAAAGAACAAGATCAGCCCAAAACAACAACAACCCAACCCTTGCCTGTTTTTGGAAATTGTTCAAGAGGGAACACACACACACACACACGAGAGAGCGGGGAGAAAGAGAACTGAAAGGGAGAGGGAGAGAGAGAGACAGAGATGAAAGTGAGAGAGAAAGGGAGAGATGAGAGAGGGAGAAAGATGAGTAGGAGAGAGACAGAGAGAGAGGGAGAGAGAGGGAGAAAGGGTGGGAGAGAGAGAGATGAGAGAGAGAGAAAGGGAAAAAGAGAGAGAGACACAGAGAGATACATACCTGTTTCCCAGATAAAAGAAAATACCAGGAGCCACAATACCTGGATAGGCATGGCTAGGAGTGTTATGTGACTGCGTGGGCATGAGTAACATTGTGTTGGCCATGCCCACCCAGGTTTTGTGGCTCCCGGTGTTTTCTGTGGGAAACTGGTCTAAATGGTTCTTTGAAAATGACCCCTGCTTTAGAGGATGTTCCACACCCTGCTCATTTTCCACCAGCAGTTAAAGATTGTGCCACTCTCAGTTACAAAGACCTTGTGTTCATTGATAACAACCTTGTGTTATCAGTAAGGTTGCTGTTTGTGGGAAGAGCCCTTGTGAGTTTAATAGCAGAATTACAGTTCTGTTCTGGTTTTGGTCTTTTGTACCTACCTAGCAGGGAGATAGTAGAAAGGTCCCACATTTTCTTTCAGAGATTTGCAGGAACAAAGATTAATCTACCCTTCTTGAATTTCACCCTGTTTTGCAATTGTTGTAGGTATTGGAAACTGTCAGGAAAAGATGCATAGACATCTAAAAATGGAAAATGATAACTACTTCACTTAAAAATTATGCATTCTGTGTATCTATTAGAAAACACCAGATATATCTGCCCTAAAAATGGCAACTATAATTTACAAATTCCTCTTTAAAGCATCCAAATATATTCTAGGAAGAAATTTTGGTTACTGAGGAAAATTGATTATCTTTGGTTTATTTCATTCTTCCCAGGCTCTGTTTTCTCTCACAATTTGCTATAGGGGTGACAAGCAGACAACTGACATAAAATAAATCATCCTATGACTTCTACTTGATTACATTTCAGAACATGCCCCCTGTACACTGTTCCCATAATTATCTGGGATTGCAAATGGCTTCACAGATGCCTTGCATGCACTAGTCTGGAGGCGGTGATTCAATTTGTGGATTTCTTAATGATGTTTCTCTTCTCAGTCAGTCCTCAGCACTACTATCACTCTATGTATGGTTTGATCTGTAATGAGTTAACATAAGCAGTGATGATCTGATGTAGTCAAGAGGTGGAGATTAATCTGTTTCTATATACCATCCCATATCAGGAGAGGGATAAAATTGACCCCTAACAGCACTGTATATTTGAAGAAAAGCAAGAAGTTTATATATCTTATAGGCAAGGATGTCTGTTCTAGAAATCATTTAGCACAGATATTTTGCCTGGCTATTTATCTTGAGAATCCACAATCCAGCATGAATATTGTATTGCACTGAAATATATGTGTGTTGCCCAGGTTCATGAAATTATTAGTTATGGCAGGGCAGAGTAGTAGGAAGAAGAACAAGTTTCACAGGCCCATTAGGAAAAATGTAAAGCAATTTAATGCTTGAGCATTTTCTATTATTACATCTGTATAGTCCCATTCAAAATAATCTGCAGCTTCTCACTTCTTAATGGAAGTATTTGACCTTCCATTGCAAGTTGCATGGTCCCTGCAAAACACAAAATAGGTTACATTGACTTTAAGCAATTATAGACTTTATTTCTTCTCACAAATTGCTATGAGATTTACATTAGGACTTTGAGTAAATACAGAATATTTTCCTTTTTAAAAGCAGGAAATTTCTGGCCATTATGTCACGTTTGCATTATCATATTAACTATTTTAAGAATCCAATGGAGCTCATTGAAAATTAGTAAGAGATAGTGGCTGCCCCCAAACAATTCCATGAAGGGCAACTGGAACGGGGATCTCCCTGGTTCTTGTTCAACACTTGACTAGCCAATTTATGCCATTGACTTGTGGTTTCATGATGTAATTGTTCAGGTAAGTGGAATTGATAATCAAGTGTTGTAGAGTAGGGTGCTCTTACTTGGTATGTCAGCCCCTGAACTCTCCTTTCTCAACCTCTGGCTTTCAATTTCTCCTCACCTGACCTTAGTGCTCTTTGAATTGTTCTCCAAATGTTTTGTGTTTCTGCAAACCCAGATAGTCCTTTTTTAACCATGTTCGTTGTCCCTCCTTGTAAACAGATTACGATGCCATGGCGCAATCCATAACTGAAGAATAAATTTATCATTACAATATAAGTTATTAGAGGCATGGTGGCGCAGTGGTTAGAATGCAGTACTGCAGGCTACTTCTGTGAACTGTTGGCTACCAGCAGTTTAGCAGTTTGAATCCCACCAAATCAAAGTTGACTCAGCCTTCCATCCTTCTGAGGTCGGTAGAATGAAGACCCAGATTGTTGGGGGCAATATGCTGATAAGCCGCTTAAAGAGGGCTGTAAAGCAGTGTAAAGCGATATATAAGTCTAAGTGCAATAGCTATTACAGTTTCCTCCCCTAATTTCTTATTTCAGTCCTCATGTTTTTTGGCCTACTTTATGGTCCCTTGCTTATAGGTTCTGTTTTTCATGGCTTGCCAATAGGTACCTGAGGCCATTCAGAAGTGCCAGCGTGCTGGTATTACTGTCAGGATGGTTACAGGTGATAATATCAACACAGCACGTGCCATTGCAACTAAGTGTGGGATCTTGCTGCCTGGAGAGGACTTCCTATGCTTGGAAGGAAAGGAATTCAATCGTCTCATTCGCAATGAGAAAGGAGAGGTAATATGAGGAAGGGATTGAAGCCGATCAAGTTTCTTCAAAGCTGATATCTCCAAAGCATGTTACCAAGTGGGGCAGGAGGGAAAAATATTTAAAATACGGAGAATAATCGCATTAGCTCTATTTTATTTCATTGCATTGCATTTAAATATAAATGAGAACAAATCAATATTTTGTTTACTCTGACCCCTCTTTTTACATGTGATTTCTGACTTTTAGAGTTTTAGTGCATGACAAAGAAGATAATTTTATGCAATTTTTTTTAAAAAAAATCTCCAGATTTTACAGATCCAGGATATGAGTCTATTAACTTTTTTGGAGAGTGTTCAAGTGTTCAAAAACGAAAAGATCAAGCACTGTGTTTCTGTATTTCGAGATTTAAAAATAAACTTAAAGACTGAATTCATTTTTACATTGCTGTTTATAATTATTAAGCAGTTCTTTTTTTCTTCTTTTTTCCTTGCCAATTGAATAGTTTTCTTTTTCGTCATGTCTAGTTTATTTTAATCACCATACTATATCCAGATTTTATTTCTTTACTATCCTTTTTCAGTTATAGTGATACAGTTTTTTTAAAAAAAAATCATTTAATTTCATCTTTAATTAAATGGAAAAAATGATAGATTCATTCATACATGTGGTCTCAGTGGAACCATGAATCTTTGGAATTCAAAGCACATTAGCTATCAGAGAAAGGGATTAATAGATAGTATTGTTAGGTATACAGAAGGCTTCTTTGCCTATTTCTCTAAAGTTGCAAGTATCTGCTATGGCAGTGGTCTCCAAACTGGCTGAGGAATTCTGGGAGTTGAAGTCCACAAGTCTTAAAGTTGCCATGTTTGGAGACCCCTGTGCTATGGCCTGCTACAGTGGAGTAGCTGTTGCCATATATTGCTGATTTCTAAGGTATTTACCCTGCAGTTCTCTGATGATATGTCAGATCCATGTTAATGTTAACCGAATCGTTTTTCCATACTACCTGCAATTATTATGCCATTCTTCATTGGGCATTAGATGAAATTCTTCTGAGAAAATGGATGATGTTTTCAGAAGAGGGGGGAGACTGGTTCGAAAGCCCCTTTCAGAGCTAACCTAGCTTGTCCTGTCGGGGTTTTGCTCTGCAGGTGGAGCAAGAACAACTGGATAAAATCTGGCCTAAACTTCGAGTCTTGGCACGCTCTTCACCAACTGATAAACACACCCTTGTGAAAGGTATGGTCAACCAAAGAGGTAGCATTTGTTTTCTAAGATGATGTCAGAAGATAAGTGGAGGGAGAGAAGTTTGAATGCACTTTGTGAAAACTTAAGTGAACAGATACATTGCATTTACAGAGCCAGATTTGCTGAATTGACATGCATTCATGTTTTGGCATCCAGCTCCAAAATGAAATACCTGACGCAACCTACACAGTGAAAACTCCTTAACAATGAAAAATAAAACTAGATATGAAATATTGAATAGATTTTTTTAAAAAAGCAACAAATCAGAAACAAAAAAAAACCCCAAATATTTGTTAAACACCAATCTGAGCAATACAGTTCCATCCACATTTGGCAGCAGAATGTTGGCAAGGGAATATGCTATATTAACTTCTTAGAAGTAAGGGAATTCCACTGTCTGGGCATGATAACAAAAATAAAGCCCTTTGTACATTCCTCACATTTAAAAAAGATGTCTCATCAATTTGTCTTAGTGGACAAGATATTAATCTCTTGGAAAACTATACAGTCCATATATCATAGCCTTAGGATGTTCAGGGCTTTACCTGATAATCATGTAAATTGTTTCTAGAATTTTGCCAGCAAACCTAGGGGTCTGCTTATCTTCTACTGACCTTAAGCTCATTTTCAGGAATTATTGACAGTACTGTTGGGGAACAGAGGCAGGTGGTAGCTGTAACTGGAGATGGCACCAATGATGGCCCAGCCTTGAAGAAAGCAGATGTTGGATTTGCTATGGTATGAGCTAATATTCTAGGGACTACATTGCAAATAAAAAAGGAGATAATTATTTGTTTGTGTGTATTTTTGCATGATGGAACTAATAACTGATAACGCTGGCTGGCTGACCAAAAGAAACCTGCAACATTGTATATATGTTAAAGTTCTTTTCATTGTGTTCTATTTTCTGTTTAGCTTGTTCAGTTGTAGAAATCAGAAATCTTGCAGCCCAAGACAAAATTTCACCATCCCTGGGCTCAGTAGGACACAGCAGGCAAGCATTAGGGAAAATTGGTAGCTACAGGAAACCTACTTAATGGGTTTGAGATTTGCTGGCCTATTCTAACAGGCAAAGATTTTCTAGTCACTGACTGCCACCACATGTTTGTAACTGAGTTGTGCAATAAGTCTAACAGCCTCCTTAATCACTTGCTTTGGTTCTTTACCAAAAAGTCCCAAGCAAACAGGCAATGGCCAGCTTTTCCTCACAGTTTTTGATCTGAAAGGGAAAAAAGATAAGCTAGGTATCTTAATTGTCTTAATACAGACTAGGTATCTTAATTGTCAAAGAGCCTTGTGTTGGTTCATTTGGATCTTTTGGAAAAACGAGGTGTTTCCATATAATGTACACTGCAGTGTCACATCTGAAATGAACTGACATTTAACATTTTGTGGGTGCAAGTCTTAAAATTGAACATAAACAAATGTAATGCTTCCTTTCTGACTAATTGTTTTTCCTCTGTCTGGTCTTTATTTTCTCAGGGCATTGCTGGCACAGATGTGGCTAAGGAGGCTTCAGACATCATCCTGACAGATGATAATTTTACAAGCATTGTTAAGGCAGTAATGTGGGGCCGCAATGTATATGACAGCATTTCCAAATTCCTGCAGTTCCAGCTGACAGTCAATGTAGTGGCTGTGATTGTGGCTTTCACGGGTGCTTGCATCACACAGGTAACCATAGCTAAAAGAGTTGGGCTTTTACTAATGAATTAGAGCTGATCTAGGTTCCATTGGAGGTTTTCAAATACAACAATCGAAACTTTGTCTTCATGCACATGAAGATAAAAAGTTCAACGATAAGAGAATTAAATTAAAAAGAACTTTACTTTCCAGAAGGAAACCAGAAGTCTATTAATTTAGCTTTTCTAACAGTAGCCAGTTAGATACCCCAGGAAGGTCACAAATAGAGGTGATAGAGATAATAATTCAGTGTATAATGGATTACTATGGCTAATGGTGATAAACAATTTATATTTTCATCAGAAGATTGCAGCAGTTCTTTTTGCATCACATTTATGCAAAGATTTCTACAGTACTAGAATTAGAGAATTGACATTCCCCTTTATTCAGTTGAAATTAGGAATGTGAACAACTTGAAGAAGAGTATTCAAGCTGCACAAAGAGATGCTTGTTGTCTCTGACATACTGTAATACTAACCTAACAAAGTATTTAATCATTGTATTAACAGTAATAATATTGGACTGGAAATGCTAGTATTCTTGGATTATCATAGTAAGACAGATGTATGAGTTCAGCACTAGTCAATTCCCAAGTTAAAGAACTAGGGGAAGGGGAAGAATAGCCATGAACTATGTTTGCAGTATATTACAGTAGTTTTTGAAAGGATTTTTTCTTTCTTTCTTTGCAGGATTCACCTCTGAAGGCTGTCCAAATGTTGTGGGTGAACTTGATCATGGACACTTTTGCCTCATTAGCTCTTGCCACAGAACCCCCTTCAGAGTCTTTGCTCCTGCGTAGGCCATATGGTCGCAACAAGCCACTAATTTCCCGAACCATGATGAAGAACATTCTGGGACATGCCGTGTATCAGCTCACCATTATTTTCACATTACTTTTTGCAGGTGAGTAGAGGGTAGCGTATAGAACAGCTAAGTAATCTGGGATCATTTTTTCTGTTGTTGGATTAAATAAGGCTAAAAGGTCTGGGCTGCAAAAATCCAGTTGACCATTAAGCTGTAAAAAAAAGAAAGAAAACTTTGCTATCACCCAGTGTTCTGGGTGATAGCAAACAGTTTTCTTTCTCTTAATCTAGTGTTCCGGATTCTGTAATCCAAATCTGTGGCCCTAATTATATTCTTATCTGTTTGCTCTTCCAAGATAGTGAGAAAAAACCTATTTAAAAGATCTCCATGATAGTTCTCAGCTGATTAATTCAATTTATGGGACATGTTTTGTCTCCTGGTGCTTTTGAGAAAATGAAAAAAAGGTCATGTAGTTGGTCATTGTAGTTGTAGGTCATTGTAGTTGTGAAAATCTATGCCAAGAAATAGGTAAAGATACTTCAGTATTCAGGGGATACACCTGATTGACCTCTGTCCTCTTTCATTAGACATATTTCAATCTCTCAGTAATGCTGAATACAGATGTCATGGTCTTTAAGGGCAACTAGTAGTTATTGATAAATAGTATAATACCACACAATTTTATGTCTTAAATTGTCGTGAGTGCAAGCCAAGGAAAATTGGTTTTTGATTACTAGTACTGCTTACTTCGTGATGAAGTTTACTACCTATTCCTTTATTGTACTTGATTATAACAGAATTTATATTAATATTCAGCATCAGCTGTAGAAGCTCATAGCTGTTTAAAGTATCAGCCAAAACAGTGGGTATCAATTTAATTAGTATGAATGAAATTACATTGTAGCATGCTTATGACAGGAATAGTCAAAAAATGGAAAGAAAACCTGCAAAATTAAATTCTGAAGGATCATGTTTTATGTTGCACTTAGTGACAATGAGAAGGCTGAAGAGATTTCTCCTGATAAATTTGACTCCACACAAACTGGATGTTCCTCATCGTATTGTGTGTTTTTAGAACTTGGTACAGCTTCAGTTGTGATAGAATACTTTTATTGGCCAAGTGTGATTGGACATACAAGGAATTTGTCTTGGTGTAAATACTCTCAGTATACATAAAGGTACATTTGTTAAGAATCAAGAATCATAACATACGAGGAAACAGTCAATATAAATTGTAAGGATACAAGCAACAAAGTTACAATCCTATAACCACAAGTGGGAGGGGATGGGTGATAAGGAGTGATGAGAAGATTAACAGTAATAGTAGTGTACACTTTGTAAATAGTTGAACAATGTTGAGGGAATTATTTGTTTAGCAGAGTGATGGCTTTCAGGAAAAAACTGTTCTTCTGTCATTCTGGTGTGCAGTGCTCTATAGCGTCATTTTGAGGGAAGGAGTTGAAACAGTTTATGTCCGGGATGTGAGGGGTCTGTAAATATTTTCACAGCCTTTTTGACTTGTGCAGTATATAGGTCCTCGATTGAAGGCAGCGGGGTAGTAATTGTTTTTTCTTCAGTCCTAATTATCCTCTGAAGTCTGTGTCTGTCCTGTTGGGTTGCAGAACCAAACAAGATAGTTGTAGAGGTGCAGATGATAGACTCAATCATTCCTCTGTAGAACTGTATCAGCAGCTCCTTGGGCAGTTTGAGCTTTCTGAGTTGGCGCAGAAAGAACATTCTTTGTTGTGCTTTTTGATCATGTTTTTGATGTTAGGTGTCCATTTTAGGTCATGTGATATAGGAGAACCTAGAAATTTGAAGGTCTCTACTGTTGATACTGTGTTGTCTAGTATTGTAAGAGGTGGTAGTATGAAAGGGTTGCTTCTAAAGTCTACCACTTCTACCACCATTTCTACGGTTTTGAGTGTGTTCAGTTCCAGATTGTTCTGGTTACACCACGAGGCAAGTTGTATAACCTCCTGTCTGTATGCAGATTCATCGTTGTCTCGAATGAGACCAATCACTGTTGTATCATCAGCAAACTTCAGTATTTTAACAGATGGATCGTTTGAGATGCAGTCATTGGTATATAGGGAGAAGAGAAGTGGAGATAGCACACAGCTTCCAGTGAAAAAAATATTTCATTCTAACTGGAAGCATTATGTTTGCACTGTTAAACTGAATTATTCCATTCATCAGTAAACTAGATTCATATAGAGGAAAACTTCTGGATTATTCTGTTTGCTTTTTTCCTGTTAGAGGCTCTGTGCTTTTTCACCTACTGCAGAACCAGCAGAAATTC
Source organism: Pseudonaja textilis (assembly GCF_049901715.1). Classification (NCBI taxonomy): domain Eukaryota; kingdom Metazoa; phylum Chordata; class Lepidosauria; order Squamata; family Elapidae; genus Pseudonaja; species Pseudonaja textilis. Next base: position 46,150,503 of record NC_141992.1, on the reverse strand, counting down.
AGAGGGGAGGGTGGAACAGCAGCAGCAAAAAACAACTACTGTTGAAGTCTAAGAATCTCGCTATAACTCTAAGGCAGAGTCTGTATTTATATTTCATTGGTTTTATGGCTGAGAAATACATATATTTGTAGCTCATCATTTCCATTTTAGAAGCTGTTTTGTTTTTAGTAATGAAGGTTTTCAAATAATTATCTACCAACTTTAATGGAAGCATAAAGAAAGGCAATTCCATTAAGGGAACTGTCTATTTTTCCAGCAGCCTCTTAGGTAATTCTAACATTGCTTAAATGAGGAGCCATTTGTACTCAGAGAGTGAATTAATATAAACTGTATTCTTTTTTTCACTGGTTTAATTTGAATATATTAATTAGGGATGTTGGAGACTTTTTGGAATGCAAAATTTGCCAAGACTAGGCTGACAAGACAAGAGAAAGAAGTTGGCAGGAAGGTTAAGAGTAAGACAGGATCAAAACAAAAGACTTGTTTAAAAGAGGAGCAAGAAATTGAGCAGAGCAAAAAAAAAAGAACACACTTTCTAGTTATACTAAATTGCTGCCTAGTTATGCTGTATTAAATTATAAACAATTGTCAACAATTATTTTATTTTTTAATTTTGCTTTAATAACTGGAAAAATAAAAAGGGTTTTCTTTTCTCAATTATATTTCTCATAATAATGTTGTCCAATAATAATGTTGTCTCTGATAAATTATCAGATATTATTCAATTAAAGTAGGACCATACTGTACATTTTCTATAAGAAAACTTAAAATTTCCATGGTGGTTTGTAAATATTTGGCTACTTTTCATTATTTTGATTCTATTAAATATTTCAGAATAACTGTCAAGGAAACATTCTTCATTAAAAGTACCACTATTTTTTTTAATCTTTAAGGAAACAATGTTTAAAAATGAATAATACATCAATGTTCAAACTACAAAAATATCAGTATCAATGTAGTATGTTCTTATTTTGCATTATTGTAATCTATTTTATTGTATTTAATTATTGCTGTTACTATATTACTACATTATTATATTTTCTATTGTTGAATCTCAGTCTATTATGATTGATGTGACATGTAATTCCAGCAAATGAATAAATGAATGGCACTTAAATGGTATAATAATTAACTGTGACAAAGACAGATTACTTGCAGGATCTCTGGAAGAATCTACTTTTCTTTAATTTCCAGAAGGACATCACAGAAGACCAATTTAGCTTCATGGGAGGCTGTTCCAGAGAACTGATACCATGATATAAAAGCGGCACTTTCTGGTCATTACCTCACAATATGGGACACTATTAGCAGCTTTTAAAAGATAATTCCTTAGACAAGTCAACTCTGGTTGGATTGAGCAAACTTGGTGCCAATCCACATAAAACTTTCTATGTCAACAGTTAGTACTTTCAGTAATACAGGAACAGTATGATAATTGAAACAAGCATAATCACAGCAGCCAGGCTGCTGTAATTTTGGGAGCTTTTCAAAGGCAACCATATGTAGAATGCATTGCAGAAGACCAGTTGAGGCATAAGAGGCAAGAGTTACTATAGCCAGATCTTTCCTATTCCAGGCAATATGAGTAGCTGAGCAAAGACAGCCCTCCTTGGCCACCCAGCAATACCCATGCACATAAGAAAACTCTTTCTCAGCATCAACACCATCTCTTGAAGAGACAATACAGAGCCAACAGGGAAGAGTCACAAACAGCCACTCCATATTACATTCCATGTAAGCCAACTAACTCTGACCACTGCCAGGAGTTCAATCCTGGCTCAAGGTTGACTCAGCCTTCCATCCTTCCAAGGTCAGGAAAATGAAGATTCAAATTGTTGGAGGCAATGTTGACACTTGTAAGCCACTGATAAAGTGCTATAAAACACTGTAGAGTGGTTTTTAAGTCTAAGTGCTATTGCTGTTGCTTAGTTCAACTTCAGCTTGTTTCATCTCATCCAGCCCCCAACTGGGTCCCAGATGGCAAAACAAAGCTGAATATTATCAGCATGTTAATGGTTTCACATCCCAAACTGCCAACTGATCTCTCCTATTGGTTTCAGGTGCATATTAAATGAGAGAGGGAGATGACTGATCCCTGCAGTACCACACAAAGGAGTAGTCACCTGTCATCACTATACTTCCAGACCCATTTATCCTGTCTACCTCTGAGGAGGAGTAGAAACACTGCAAAGCAGTGCCTTCAGCAGTCCCCAATTCCTTCAAGCAATGCAAGAGTATACTGTGGTATCCAGAGCCACTTGGAAATCTTAATAGATTTGAGCTATTAATAATAATTATTATTATTATAATTAATAATCCAGTTTCTGTCCCATCCAAAATTGCTCAAGTCTCTAGTAGACTCAGTAACTGAAACCTGCTAATACTCATCAGTCTAAAGGAGTGGAACCTAGTCAATAGTTATCAAACATTGCTGGATCCAAGGTGGGCCTCTTTAAAAAGAAGCGTCTCATGCTTTCTTCATGATGGCTGGCATCCTCTCCTCCCAAACAGAAGGGTCCAGCTGATCATTTTCCCCCTCTCTCTTGTATATGGCTGGGGAGATCCAGGTTCAAGTACATTTGCAGCCATAGAAATTTCATGCACGGTCTGTCTCTCTCTCTCTCCCTACCAAATGTGGCTGATGTTGTGGGAATAAAAATAGAGGGTGATAAAGGGTGAAAAATACAGGAAGATGCTGCAAGCTCCTACTGAAAAAGATGGAATATAAAAGTAACAAAATTAGTAACGGTTCTTGATGAAAGGACTTTGGGGAAAGCTATGCCATCCTGAAGACAGCTTCCCTTTTGCAGCACTGACAACCATGGCAAAACAATGAGTCAGCAAACAGATTGGCACCTTGAAATTCCATATTGGATAACGAGGAGAACCTGGGATCACTCATAAGTGCTTCAAACAGATGCTCCCAATGAGGAGACTGTAAGACAGCAGTCTCCTTTCAATGGGTTCTTAATTGCTCTAGGAGCTGAGGGAAAGTCAGTTTTGCCCAAGACATATGAATTGAGTGCTCAAGCCAACGCTGAATTTGCCCACTTCCTTTCTTAATCACTTCAGGAAACTGCTTATTAACTGCTTTTTAGAGATTAGAAACCTTTACAACAGACAGATTTCATCATACTGGGTGATATTTCTGTCCTTGAGAAAAGAAGATGTATGTATGTTTAAGAACATTTTTCACTCTGAAATAAGCAGCAAAGGGGTGAGTGGAACAATTTGAAGTTTTAAATGGACAAAGGGGCCAGATGGATTGGAAATAAGATTTAGAAACTAATTATAAGAATCCTTCCTGTGGGTTGTTTAAAATTCTATTAAAAATATATGAAGATTTTGAACCTAAGTGTAAGAAATCCTCCTGTGAGAAAACGTTGTGAATTTAAAAAAACATATGGGGAATCTTTGAAGTCTGGAGCGTAGAGGTAGTCAGAAGCTGGTAAAGATTATAATTAAAGGAGAAGAGACAGTACAGAATGGAGAAAAGTAGTTTGACTTCGGAAGAATTCAAGGATATTTAGCATCAACGCACTCAAAAAAAATTCTCCAAAAATTCTCTGATATTATAACAATGAGTTTAAAAGAGGAGTTAGAGGACAAATAACAACTGAGAACTAGGCTGCTTTGGATATAGATTTAAAAATGACAAATACAAGAATGATATGGAAAAAAAGATGTTACACAAGACTTACAAATGAAACTGGCTGATTTCTTAGTAATTAAATGGGATTCACCAATAATACATCAGAAGAATGACTTGGACAAGTTTCATATCTTGGACTTACAAAAGAGGTGTGCTATATGAAGTAAAGAGTTGCTGAGAAAGACAGAAAATGGAAAGAAATAAGTTTCTGGGTCACTATTTAAAGGGAGTAAGCATCAAGAACTTTCAAAGTTAAAAAAGGGGAATATAAAATTGCCTTAGATGTAGTCCTTGACTTAGGATCATTTAATAATTGTTTGAAGTTAGGATGGCACTTGAAAAAAAATCCCCAGTCCTCACATTTATGACTATTGCAGCATTCCTGCAGTCAAATGATCAAAATTCAGGCGCTTGACAACCAGGATGTATTTATGACAGTTGCAATATCCTGGAATCACATGATCACCATTTATGACTTTCCCAGCTGGCTTCCAATAAGCAAAGTCCATGCGGGAAATTAGCTTCATTTAACAACTGTCTGATTCACTTAATCACCATGGTGATTTGCTTAACAACCATGCAAAAAGATTGTAAAGTCATTTTTGAATCTTTGTATTTTTAAGCTTTAATTTAACAATATTTAAAAAGAGTGCTTGATGATGAAAATTATACCTTTCAGGGTCATGGAATGCAAGACACTTGCCACTAGTTCTGTTCCAGTGTGCATATGTGGCATATTTTACTCTGTAATTGTATCATAAAGAATATCTGTAGATGGAAAGAATATGTTAATGTGCTGTTCAAACTCTTTTCCTACAGGTGAAATTTTTTTTGATATTGACAGTGGCCGGAATGTTCCCCTCCACTCTCCACCCACTGAACATTACACAATTGTCTTCAACACTTTTGTCATGATGCAACTGTTCAATGAAATCAATGCTCGCAAAATTCATGGGGAAAGAAACGTATTTGAGGCCATCTTCCGGAATCCAATCTTCTGTACAGTGGTGCTAGGAACCTTTGTTGCTCAGGTAAATGTAATGGGCTTGGGTGAGATTGCAGGAAAGGAGAGATTGTGAAATGGAAAAGTCCATCATTCTTCCACCAAACATATTCTAAATTGTAATGTTTACTGAATGTTGTGGCAACTTTATGCAAGGCTGGCTGGAGAATTCTGGGAGTTGAAGTCTACACATTTTAAAGTTGCCAAGATTGAGAAACACTGACTTACAAGTGTACGGTCTTAGGAAAAGCCACATTTTGGGAACTTTCTGAAAAATAATCAGGATAGAGCCCAGTCTAACATGTTCTAAACAAGTGGCAGCAGGACTGAGAAGATTCATCCCTTTGGACATTAGAAAAGCTAATCCCTCATGAAAAGAACTTTCTCTTCTGCATCTTATTAGATGGACCAAAACTGTTTGCTACTCCATTTATGTGTAAGAAGAATATGCAACTGTTTTGGTTGTGTTTGAAAGTTTCCTCTTGAAATGCTGGGTCAAATTACTGGGCTGATGTGAGGGGAAAAAACAATTTAAAGCAGAAAAGGAAAACATTTTTTAAAAATCTTAAGATCAGGAGAATGGGAGAATTTGTTCTTATCTGGAACCCAATATTGATTTTTTTTCCTTGACTATGGTAAGAGATAATCACAGTAGATTTGGATCAGAAATAGAACTCATTTGGTTTATCAGACCTGGGCTAATTCACTCTCTACTGGAAGTCATTACAATAAATTCCCTGAATGGGTCTGCCACTTCCACTTTCATAGTTGAGTCTGGATGTGAAAGACACTAATCCTCCTGTTGATCACACATTGATCAATTATTGCAGTGTCATCCTATGTTTGCTTCTTAGGATGCATCCTTTGATACATAGCAATGTAGCTAAATGTTATTTCTAGCAAATATTCCTATAAGATGAACTTCCAATTTATAACTTTGGTATATCTGAATTTTCTAACAGTTTTTGTTTCTTTGTGTATTTGTTATTACTTAACCTGTTAGGTGCATTGCATTTTTTTCTTACATGCCAAAGGATTTTATTTCTGAGCTCTGTGAGATGAGAAAACCTTCATCCCAATTGGTAGTAGCATTTATTAGAAGAGTCTGTCTGTCAACAAATAAAGTCCAAAAATTATCTCATGTCTAAGAATGTAAATTTTTGTTCCCTTTCCTCTTCCTCATTTGAAGTTGTGGATTGCAGCCATTTTTTCATTCCTTTAGGTCAGAGGTGTCAAACTGGATTTCTTCGAGGGCCACATCAGCATTGTAGTTGTCCTCCGGGGGGTAGGGGGAAGAGCAAAGGGACGGACAGCAGATAGAACGGACACCACCTGCAGCACTCTGCTGGCCAAAACAGGGCATGGAGAGCCATGCGTGGCCTACTGCGCTCCGTTTTCACTAGCAGAGGCACTGCAGGCCAGTCCTTTGCTATTTCCAGGCCGGCCCTGGGAGCCAGATCTAAGCAGCCTGTGGGTCCAATGCGGCCCATAGGCCTTGAGGCTAACAGCCCTGCTTTAGGTTAACAATATTGACTGAAGGTTTGCAATTTTTAGAGTCAGCAGGTTTATCATGCAGATGTTTTCTTTCATTTAAATTCCTTCACCCACTAGAATTGCCAGGCTTGATTTCACTATATGCATTTCAGCTTATTGCTTTGGATGGTGGTTTGCCGAAGCCAGTCTTAGCACCTGGTTTTGCTGGATATATTGCAGTTTTCCGTTTCTAAAGTCAGCTGGCTGGGAATATAGGGAGTTTCCATTCTAACAGATCTGAAGGGCAATGGATTATGAAACGCTAGGCTAGTACTGTTCTTAAATTGCATAAAGAATACACTGTTTATAATTGATTGGTTTGACTGTTCTTTACTGATATTTTCCCATTGTTCTCTTTTTCTCCCGATATTTCAGATTATTATTGTGGAATTTGGTGGTAAACCATTTAGTTGCTCTGGACTTACCTTGAGTCAGTGGTTTTGGTGTATTTTCATTGGTGTAGGAGAGCTGCTTTGGGGACAGGTAAGAAAGTGAATATTCCACAATTATTTAAACAATCAGTTTTGTTCCTGCATGTTGTTCGGTTATGTGTTAATTGTTGCCAATCTCATTTCTCTGCAAAAATCCTAAAAGAATTTTTACTTTTGTGTTTGTTCCGTTAACTGCTTAAATAACAATATTATCAATTAAGCTGCCAACATAACCAAATTTAATGTGTGATTGTAACAGTACCATTTTCATTTTACTCATAACTTTCTATCCTATTTTATATTAAAATCAAATTCTAATGCTTTGTGGCATATTTTTTAAAGTTGAGAAGTATATCATAGAATTAGGGGATACATAAAAATGGAAGGATAGCGGTCCTAGGCTATCTGTTACTTACAAGATAAAATTGGGGTCATTTTGTGTAAATATGCGAATTGATATTTGTATCCTCAAATATTCCAGTTAAATCAGTATAGGGAGTTTTTCAGGTGAGAATAAATTCACCAGTAATTCTGGAAAGCCATATGCTATTAGATTCTCAATCCCTATAATTTCATTATTTCTCTTGAGAAAAAAATGTTGTTTTCCTTCTAAACCTGAACGTTTGTTTTTCTTTTGAAGTTGAAATCCTTTCCAGAAACAAATACACGGAACAGCCTTATAGCCAGTTTCAAAGATGTTACAAATGTGTTTGCTATTTCATGGGACATTTTGAGACCCTGAAGGTGTCCAAAAGGCAGGCTTGAAATGAATTACAAAGTAAATTTTTTTAAAAATGTAATGCCAATCAAACTGAGGATGGCATGTTACAAATCTACAGAACTGTTGGGAATCATCACCTGACTAGATATTCAGGTTTATTGAACAATAAAGTCAGAACAGAAGAATTAATTCTGAACATTCCATTTCTATAGTTGATCAGCACTATTCCAACAAATCAACTGAAATTCCTGAAAGAGGCCGGTCATGGGATTACCAAAGAAGATATTGCAGAAGAAGAGTTGCCTGAAGGTCTAGATGAAATTGACCATGCTGAAATGGAGCTTCGACGTGGACAAATCCTGTGGTTCCGTGGTCTAAACAGAATACAGACTCAGGTATGGCACCTATTTTTTTCTCCCTTATGCAGTGCAGCTTGCAGTAGTGCTGTTGCTTTGCTTGAAGCCAGGGGTGTCAAACTCACATTGTCACAGCAGCATCATATTGACATATTGGAAGTTTTTTCTCTTTCGCTAAATCGGGCTTGAGCATGGCCAATGTGTGACACATCTGGCCCATGAGCCGGGAGTTTGACAGCCCTGCTTTAAGCAAGACCAGTCTAAGGACTTACATTGGAAGAATATGACATCCCTGTTGCTGAAGTAATTGAGATCAATTAGCCATATGTTTAAACTAGCAACATTTGTGCAACTGGAGTTAAATGGATGTATTCAGCTGAGGAGTACTTCTAGGACTCCATCCTTGCATTGGGGAAAGTTCTCCCTAAACCTGCCTCACAACAGATCTATTCCAAGAGATAAGCAAGTGTGAGAAGGGTACGTAGTCATGCTAATTTTTATGAAATGCTAATGCAAGGTTGACAATAAAGACAATATGCTGCTTAGATTTTTTTTTTTTTTGCTCAGCCATTATTTAGCCTTCAAATTTTAGAAAGGAAGGTGGTGTTCCTGTTTCTGCCTGCCAAATGATCTTGTAGGACTACTTAGTTCCACTATCTAGAGAGATTATTGGTACAGTAAACAAGAAGGAGCACGGGAAAGAGGGCAATTTGAAGATTGAGAAGCACCGAGCTTTATGGCTAGAAATCCCAAAAGCCAAATTAATGTTAGTATTCTCTTCTCCTTGATAAAATTATAATTTGTTGCACAGCCATTATTATTATTAGGATATGTGAAAGCTGCCCCTCTCCAAAAGATTCTGAAGAGAATATTACATTCATTGCTATAGGACACATGTTTCTCAGCCATGACAACTTTAAGATGCAAGGTACTTCAACTCCCAGAATTCTCCATGGCTGGCTAGGGAGTTGAAGTCCATGCATCTTAAAGTTACCATGATTGAGATACATTGCTGTAGGAGTTTATCGCCAGAGTAGAAAATGTAGTCCTAAGAGAAGGAACATTGTTTTGAAGGTACTTATGCCTGGGAATTTTAATGTATGTCATCTTGAAAATGGGTCTTTGTACAATGCATTGATTAAAATAAAATGAAATATGATTATGGATACAAATTAAAAACAAAAGATGTAGGTGAGGGCAATGAATCCACTGAAAATATCATAGACTGCATGTGTTTACTGAACTCTGGTACTGTCTTTTATTAGCAAAACAAAGTCACATTTGCATGTCACTCTCTGCCTGAGATATGCCACAGAGGTAGTTGTGAGACATGAAGTGCACAAAATGCTTTCAAGAGCAGAACTACAGAATGCTTGAATACATAGCTTGGTTTAGTACATTAAGCTGATTTGCTCAAAATCTTTGGAAGGAGAACCATTCAGAAGTATATACCCTCCTCTTTCTATTCCAGACTCACCTGTGGATGGTAGGTACAAATTGATATAAATTGGAATTTATAAAATTGAGTTAGTTTCTTATAACGGTGGTATAACAAAATCGGGGAGGGGAGACACCCTATCAAGCTAATAAGGAGGAAGAAGGGGTGACCATGTCCAGTTTGTGAAAGAATCAGTCCATTGATGGAGATTTCCATGCCCACTAATTTAAAAATACTGCCAGCTATGGCAAACACTAAAAGTTGCACATCTCAGGGGGGTGGTTGTGGTTGCGGTGGTTGTTATTAATAATATGGCATGCAAACCAGCCTTGAATCTGAAAAACAAAGCTTACAGAATTGCAGTTTTCCCCAAATAGCTTACATTTATCTCTCTTTCTCTCTCATCCTCCCCATGAAATATAGCTGGGATTCTTTTTTACTGCTTACATGATTGAACTACAAAATACACCATGTTTTCCCTTCTTACTTTCCAAATCGAGACAAAACCGTTTGCTAGTAACCTAGAACACCGGGGGTTGTATCAAGACAGCAGCATTTCTATGCCTGCATTTGCAAAATCTGGAATAATAAGGTGGAAAAAAAAAATCTTCTACTGTGAAACCCCTGCATGCTAATATATGTTTGCTGCTTTGGGATGACTTGGTCAGCTGCGATTAATTCTGCTTGGTTACTATATTATTCATTTCCTAACATTGGCTAAAAAGAAATGTCCCACTGTGATCCCAGAGTTTGTACGTTAGAGATAAACTTAGCACACACTTTTACATTGCCTGTTTTGGGCTGACATCGATATCTTTTAAGAACATTTGTATTAGAAAAAACATTTGGAAATGTGTTATCCCGCTGATGTTTCCAGATGTGCATGCTGCACTTTTGCATCATACAGCATTCTGCTTACATGCACATTATCTCCACATCCCACTGTACTTGCAGAGTACCTTTATTTCAAGTTCTTTTGCCCTGCTGCTTCACTCTGCATAATAATTCTATAGGCACATGTATGCAATTACATTCTCCTAAAAGTCTAAATGTATTCCTAGGATTTCTTACAGAAATAAGATGAGCAACTGCAGAAACTTTTTCTCCTCCCACCCCCCCCAAAAAATTACGTTCACATATGCTAGACTCTAGTAGACAGCAGGTTGAATTGAGGAACGGAAGAAGAAAAAAAAAAAAGACTGGAATCTCTTTGCTTAACTACTTTCCCTTTGGATTAACGACTGAAACTGTGTGGGGTGTACTGGGTTTCTCCATTTTCCCCTTCCACTTTTGTTCCTTATGGTATGTATCTGTATCCTTTGTCTGTCAGCTTCCCCTTCCACTATCCTAGTTCCTTTTCCTCTTTTGATTGTGGGACAAAGCTATCTTACTCTCTGATTCTTTGCAGATGGACGTAGTTTACACATTCCAGACCGGCGCCTCCTCTTTACAGGGAGCCCTCAGGAGACAGCCTTCCATCGTGAGCCAACACCACGATGTAAAAAATGTTTCTAGCCCAACCCATGTAGCTCTTTCCTCCGTCAATTCCACTCCCACCACTTCTGCTGCTGCTGCTGCTGCTGCATCTCCTCCTGCGGGCAGTGAGTGATAGTCTATTCAATGCATGACTTCCTAATAAGCACCAAAGGCACTCGCACAAAGCTAACCAAACCTGTTCTTTTTTTCCTTTTCTTTTAACCTATAATTGGATTCATGGTTTCTTATCTTGAGAATTGGGAGGAAGTACGGGGGAAAAAAACAATTTTCTCTCTATTTCTCTGTGTGTATAACTTTTAAAAAAAAAATATTCTTGCATCCTTAACGTTGTTTTAAAATTCCTTCTGGTTCTTTCTCTGCCTTTTGTCCTTCCCTATTGCAGCTCTTTTCCTTCCTGCAGGACTGAATTAGAATTCCCATATTCCCATAAAAAGTCTGATGTCTTTCTTAGAGGTAAAGATGGAACATATAATAAAGGGAATAACCACCATAGATTTGAAAAGGTGAAAATAAAGGCGTGCAATAGCAGGCTTAGCTTTTTGGTATTCATATTATTCCATAATGGGAAGCAAGTTTGCCACTGAACAAGCAGTCTTCTGCATGTTTTACTAACTTAACATTTACCCTTTTTGAACTCTGTGGAAATTATTTCTGAATAAACATGCAACATAACATTTTCTGAAAGCTTTATCCTAGACCCTTAAAAGTCATTGGACATTCCTTGCACCCTAAACTCCCTTTCCACACAAGCATTTCAACCATAACTAGGTAGAGGAAAAAAGTATATGTCACAAAGCAGATAAACTTAGGTATACTTTTTATTTAGAATTTTTTAACAAATTGATTTAGCTAAAATACTGAATTTATCAGATGATTTATGAAATGCCATTTACAATTTTTTTTAGCTTTCTCGTTTGGAGTGAATTGATTATTTATAAAACTTTCTGTGTACCAATCAAAGTCACCATTTTATATTCGGTTTCTTGACACAGCCATATGATGAATTCCAAAATTTTGTGTTGTGCTTCTACGCAATTAAGCAGTTTAATGGTTCAGAAATTAAATTTTCTATATATTAAAGCAGTAATTATTTCTCCAAGAAAAGATGGGAGGGCTACAGCATGTCTTGCAAAATAATACTTGTAAAAGAGATCTTACTAATTTTTCCCATTTTAATTAAGTGCTGCTTTATATGTCTTCATGGAATTGGCAATCAGCTGTATTTTGCTATTCAACAAATACCATCCTTTTCTTCTCCAGAAGAATTAGCTTAAAACAAGTATTGCATCTATGGTCGTACATTATCTACTGTTTTGGTTGGTTTTTTAAAAAATTCTGTTCAGTATATGTTTTTATGCAACATTCATTCCTTCGTTTACCTCACTTTTCTTAAGAATCCAAGAAAAAAAATGAAAATGATTTATATCATGCACTTAACTAATATTGCTATTTATATACAGTTATCATTTCTGGAGGAGCACATCCCTGGCATTTGTTTCTCTGATTGTGCCTCCAAAGAAAGAAGTGATTTATTACAAATTATATATTCAGACTTGTTTTAAATTTTGTGCACCTCATTTAAGGAACCACACATTTTTATGACTCACAGAAACATTAATTTATGTATGAAGAAGAAATCTTATTTAAATGGGAATATAATTTCCCGCTATATAATAATTATACCAAATACTATGTTTTTGTCTTTATGCACTGTCTATGCAGTTGTCTCAATCTTTTTTGCTGCCCTTACAAACCTACTTGTCCATGTCTCTCCTTCATCTGTCTGCCCTTCCTTCCTTCCTTCCCTCCCTCCCTCCCTCCCTCCCTCCTTCCTTCCTTCCTTCCTTCCTTCCTTCCTTCTCTCTTTTCCATTACCTCTTTGAAAGTTCTACAGTCCTTAAAACAATTGCAGTGTGCTTGAAGGGTGACTTAGAAAAACAGCAAATTGCAATAGGGAGTATGTCTTGCTCATGGTAGTTTATAATTATGGACTGTTTTCTGATAAGATTCTGAAGGAATTAATGTCCTTAGATTTTCAGAGGAAAACTAAATAGCCTATGGCCTATTCCACTGAAAAGAAAATGGAAAATGCATCTGTTTTTATGTTCTGTCTACTAATACTACTGCTAATGAAACAGACACAAGCAGATAGCTGTGGAACTAATGTATACTTTTTTCCTTTTGATGAGGGATCAGATATGTTGAGAAGTACAAGTCTCTTTTCCAGAAAGGTTATTATTTGGAAGATTCTTTTGAGGAAATGAATAACTGAAGGCATGCTTTATTTCTTCTTAAACTGCAATATGTTTGATCTGGACACAAATGATGTAGATTTTTAAAAACTCTGTACTAGTTCAATGTCCTAAAATAGCATTAATAACATGAAGAAGGGTAGGTGGCCTACTCATGCCCCACTCTTTCAAATTTCATCCTATAGGGAAAAGAAGAGGGGAAAGATACTTGGCATGACTGATGATGTAAGGGGAAATCTCTGTGGGAGACTGGTGTAGGTTATATGACCCTTTCCTCCTGCCATCAGTTACCTCAGATGGGGAAGTCTCAGTGCCTAACTTCTCTCATAACTTAGTGGGCCCTTCTGAGTAGATTCCACTGAGACCAGAAAAGTTCTAGTGAAGCCCCTGAATATTATTTTTCAAATTCTTTATCTTCATGGGACCCTTTTCATATAGTCTGCCCCAAAATAACCAGTAAACATTGCACTTGCCATGGAATCCCACAAATGGTTTAAGTATACATTTATTCATTCAATCAATCAATCAATTTTTATAGTCACCTATGTCAATCAATGACTCTGAGCATCTTACAATATGCTGTCATTTAGGGAAGTTTCTTTAGTATTTCAGAAAATTTAAATTTTATTGAAAATGAATTTCATAGAAGCTTTCTTCATCATTCCTTTTGTTCCTTTTGTAACTTCTCAGCCTTTTCAAAAGGATCTCCCAACTCTTCAGGATAAATTTTGGGAATTTAAGTTATTGTAGAGTTATGGTAGCAGGCAGTATATACAGATTCAAATAGGATAAAGTAGTCTCATGGTATTTGTTGTTATCTTCTAAAAGAGCCATGCTTTTTTCTAATCTCTTGCAGTATTTACATAAAGTCAGAAAAATACAGTAAGGAGGCAATCCTGCGCCTTCTCCAAAGATATTTGATCAAAACAATGTTTTCATGGGTATCAGAATAAATCTGACATTTCCCAATAATCTTTATTCACTGGAAACAATCTCATGAGATAGGTTGGGCAGAGAGAGTGTTCTGCAAATCACCCAGTGGTGCTCAAATCCAAATTCAATAATTTAACTATTCTACCTTATTGTTTTCAAGACCCTTGTGTGTGTATGGGGAGAAAAATATTTATAGGATTTCCCCCCCCCCCCCCATCGCCTGTAATCCCAATTCAAATTGGAGAGAGCTGAACATTCAAATTATGCTAAAAAAAACCTCCAATGAAGAAGCAACATGGAAGCTGTTCTCCCAGTGCAAATTGCAAATGGAGAAATTACCATATGTATCAGGATCACAATAAGGATAAAGTTCCTGAACTTTCCATACTAGGATGGCAATCTAAATCAAGACCTCTCATTTACCTTTAAGTAGGAAAAAAGCAAAACCTGATGCCCATTTTATGTTAAACAGTATGATTTTGAGTTCCACATTGTAGGACAGAATTGGGAACCCATGATGTGATACATTTTGAAATTGGGTCCATGAGAAACCCCAGTATGTTATTTCATTAAAATGAAAGCAAGTCAGAAATTTCAGAAAAGCACAACTTGCTAAGTAAAACTTGACAGTAAACTTAAAGGATTAGCAAGAGATCATGAGGAGAAACTGGAGGCTAAGCAAGTAGTAAACATTAAGGCAATTGGGAGCTTATGTACTTATTCTGCATATGAATATACTTGCTCGGTCATTTGTAATATTACAGTTTCCAAATTCGACATATAAATAAACAAATCAGTGAAATTGGTGAATTATGATTGTTACAAGAAGTAGCCAATTTCAAGACACTCATAGAGGATAAATATTTTAGTGGGTTTTGGCCATGATAGCTGAATGAATCCTGTATGTTTAAAATAACCTTTAACTTTAGTTATCAGATTCTGAGGGCAAAAGAAAGGAAATATTATTATCAGAGGTTGCATACAAAGCTTTGGGCATCCCTAGTCAAATTGTATATTTCAATGAATCCCTAACAGAAATTGACACAAATGATACAAAGGAAACATTACATCCTTTTACAAATTTGAATGCATAGTATTTCAGTTGCTTCAATCTTTATTTTTTTTAATGAAGTTGTTAATGAGTCCCCAAAGATGGTTGACTTATTAGATCTTTAGTTGGGTAAAAGAAAAGTTATTGAACAAATAGTCTCACTTTTATAACCTCTGAGATTGTAATACTTGTTCTTTCTCCTTTCAACCATGGGCCCCTCCATGCCAACATTAAATATGGATTGCCTCTATTATGTGAAAATCAATGGCATGGGAAATATTGGGTAAGCAGAAGGAAGAATGGATTCAATTAAAATTCAGTGTATCCTACACGTTAATGTCTCATAGACAAAAGAAATTGAAATCAAAGGTGGTTATGAATGAAAGAAATAAAAAATACCTGTAGCTGATTAATAGAAATTTTTGGAATCATGTGACATGTGGAATCTATATTAGTTGCTGTTTTAAGAATTCATTGAAATATGCCCAGGTGTGCCTAAACATTTGATTATTGTTGATCATCACTTAGCATAGAAAGAGCCAGGGGAGGAAAAGACATAGTAAAAGAATTGAGTTATAATTTTTTAATTGGTTTGTCCTGGCTTTATTTTATGTCAGTTTAAGGCAGCATACATACTTAATGCTTCTACCTCCTATTTCCCCCACAACAACCCTGTGAACTGGGCTGAGTTGAGACATGACTGGGAAAGTCACCCAGCTGGCTTCTGTTTCTAGTCTGGCACCACAGTTAGCTTCATGAACATAACAGGTTCATACATTATACTTAAATGATGTTTTTCTTATCCAGACATTAAAGGATACAATCGCAGGTGGTCTTATGCAACACACCAAGACATAGAGACTAAAATAAAGCTGAATATATCTTAGCACATTGTGTTAATCAATAGGAACAAAATTGAGACAACATTTTATGTTATGAAACTAAAATAAGCGTAGGTTGGATTTGCATGTTAGACATTAAGTATTTTTGGCCCTGAAAGTGTTTAGTATTAGATTCATGGTTTAATTCAGTCAGTTGAAATTATATCAGATTTGGAGATGTCTTCATACCCATTAATATTAAATATGTTGGAAACTTCTAGCATGCTTTAGCCATCTTAATAGTTTGTTCTATTTAAATCAGAACTTTGCCACTTTGGATACTGAAACCCTATTTCTGGCTTCTTTGCAAAGTATAATCCTTAAGGCTTGAGCATTTGAAAGACTACCTGTTTCAGCAGAAACCTTTCCATCATAAAGATGTCCAGAGAGGTTCTTTCTAAATATGCCTCTGCTTGCAGAGGTCTATTCATCTAGCATGCTCTTAGACGGTACAAGGCATTCTTGGAAGTTGTGTTTGTTCTCTTTCTTTATAAGAGTCTTCAAAATGCCTATTTTTATCCACTTTTTTTTTACTTATTTTAATTTGCATTTTATTAGTAGTTGTTTCAAATGCTGAAAATGAGCAGTAGGAGCTGGAGAATGAAGAATTAAATAACAGAGAAACACCCTTCTCCTCCCCTCTCCCCTTTATTTTTTTTTCTGCACTACAATCACATTGCCTCCAAGATTTTTGTCATAATCACAGTGGCTTTAAATCTGGCTACTGGGCAAGAGAACTGAAGAAAGAAAGCAGTGGATGGAACAGGCATTAAGCATTGTCCTATAACCAGCAGCATCACCCCACCATGTGTTACTGGAAGTTACTTTCCAGTACCATTTTTCAGAGAAGCACTAACAATTAATATATGGATACATAAGGCATCCAAGTAAATCGTAAATGTAGCACAAGAAAAAAAAATCACATTGTGTTCCTTTAAAATGCCATTTTCAAAATACTGTGGAGACCTTTAAATAAGTTAATATAATTAGTATGTTACAATGCTCGATTGCCATAAGAGATTGAAAATATTGAGCAAATTTATTCCCACCCACCTACCTATTTCTGAGAACTGAAGAAAGCTTTGGAGAAGGCTTTTAAGTGTTGCTACCATGTATTTGTTGTTATGAATAATTGGATATAAAACATATTTTTCCTATAAATATGCCTGAACAGTTATTTGAATTTGAGATTCATTTTATACCATTTTGGTTTGTTTTAGCTCATCAGTGCATAAAATGTGGATTGCATTAAGATGCACTATTTTAATTTGCTTTGGGGATATGTTTTGCATTCAAGTCTCTGTAGAATGCTGATAGTATTGCCTATAATGTATGTTGATGGTTAATATGAACAATAGCAAGTTTTGATCATCATGTTTGATATGTTGATTTGTTTGAGCATGATTTTCGCAGCAACATGATTCATCATGCAGAGGGAAGATGTCTGAATCCCAATATCAATAATGCTTTTTTGGTATGCATATATGATTTATATTATTTCTATGACCGAAGAAACTGTGATCAGAAGAAGGAATTGAAAGACAGAAATGTCTTAAATCTGAGTCAGACATTATCAAAATAACCAAAGAGAGAGCATGGGATTTTGTGACCTCATTCATTTCCATTTTCCCTAAATCTCAGCTGTTGGAAACTGTAGGGAACTTGTATCCTTTAGGCATTAGTTGCCTTACTCTTACCTTTGAACATTACTGTCACAAACTAAGAGAAGCAATGGGCTCTTTCCCAGAGCAGCAGTGAATGCTGGACATCCTCGTTGAATAAGCTGTCTATTAACTGCTTTTGGAAATGAGTGGCCAGTTTCCAAACACAAGAGCTCCTAGTCTGGGTTCCAGTTTAATAGCCTCTTTACTACTGCATGCTCACTGATATGTTCATCATTCTGCTTGAATTTGCTACAGTACATGGTCTTGACCATTTTTGTGTGCAACACATTTCAGCCAATTAAATCTATAGGTTTGGGAATTTAAAAACAGCACCATCTTTTGCCACCCCAATTTTGCCTTGAAGCAAGCCTGCACTTTGAGAATGTGTACGTTTTAATTGCTTTTGAGCTGCTCCATATGGATAGTTTTGTTGAAGAATAACTGTGCTTTGAATGTCCATGCATTTCAGAATTACTGTTAGAAATGTGACATGTCTTTTCTTGCAGCTCCTGAAGCCACCTCATAGTTGATTGCCCCATCACATGTACAGTGCCTGATTTTTGACCATTGTGGTCATCCTGGTTCTCCATAGATGCTCTCTCATATTGATATTTTTTTTTTTGTTCAAAACTATTATTGCGGCTTCTGTTGTTTTTGTTATATTTATTGCATTCTTCCTCCCCTGAAATCCTTAAAGATTGCCTCTTGCTATCACTCACTTTTTTGTATGCTTGTTTTTATTTTCGTCCCTCATCCTCCTGTGGTGTAGATCAAGGTGGTGAATGCGTTCCGTAGCTCCCTGTATGAAGGCCTCCAGAAACCCGAATCCAGAAGCTCCATTCATAACTTCATGACTCATCCAGAGTTCATCCACGAGGAAGACGAGCCTCAGACCCCATTCCTCGATGGCACTGATGAAGACTTGGAAGCTGAAGAACTTAAAAAGCAAAGTGAAGAGAGCCCAGGGGAGTCCTCATCTCTCAACACAAATAACAATGCAATGGACAGCAATATAGCTGAGGACACCATGCCAGAGCCAGAAAGCCCTTTACACAGCTTGGAAACATCAGTTTGATCTCTGAACTTTGACCTTCCTGCTTCCCCTTTCTTTAGGCAACAAAGGCACCAACATCTGACCACACACTGCAGCTACTTTGGCCAATTTCCTCTGCATCCTCTTTATGATTTCTTGGCTGCAGAAATCATGGTATCACCTAGGTAGAGTTGTATTTTCAACCAATTGCTTGGCAGAGGTGCCTCCCTCATGAAAGAAATCACCAGTGTGATCATCATCTTCTCAAGTTTGGTACCACATGTCTGTAGTAGTACTTGCTCAAGTTATATGCTTAAATAGAGAAGCTCTAGATACCCTTTAAAAGTTTGATGTATAGCATCTATGGCACAGTTGCAAGTTATGTCCTTAATTTTGTTTATGGAATCAGAATCCTAGATGCTTTTATATGTCCTTGGGAAGATGACAATGAGTGTCATAAAAATGTTATTAAAGGGGAGGGGTGGGTGATCTGAGTAAGGAGTTAGATGTGAACCCAGTCTTGCACAGAACAAGCTGGGGAAGAACTGCTATCAATCCTTATGCTATTTTATTTCTATTATCTCTTTGTTTCCAGGGTAGTGTCAGTCACAAAAGAT
Organism: Pseudonaja textilis; assembly: GCF_049901715.1. Classification (NCBI taxonomy): domain Eukaryota; kingdom Metazoa; phylum Chordata; class Lepidosauria; order Squamata; family Elapidae; genus Pseudonaja; species Pseudonaja textilis. The sequence continues at coordinate 46,131,441 of NC_141992.1, read as the reverse complement.
AAGGAGGAATATATAGACAGTCTTAAAATATATTTTTAAAAAAGGAATAAAGCTAATCATAAGGAGATACAGCAGTGCCATATATCCTGAGAGATTGAAATGTTAAGGGGTTTGGTTTTTAATTGAAATTTACTTTTTTATGATTTCAGATCAAAATATTTTGGAATTACATATTAGCTGAGATACATTTATGTATTACATATTACTTGTTTAATTGGAACTTCATCATTCTGAACATCATTCTGAATATGTCATCAGTAACATCTCAACCCCTCTGATTCCAAACAAGGTGGAACAAGTATGGGTTTGTTACTTCTGCCCAATTTTTATTTGGATAATTAGAAGGAGCCAGTTCTTTGGAGAGTGCAAGCTATAAAGGCCAGCTCTGATAGGAGTCTGTCAGTTCTTACAGGTTTTTTTAACTACTTTTTGAATGCTGAAGAGTGAAAAAATAACAGGAAAATGTCTTGGCCACACATACCTACACAGAATGTTTTTGTGCATACAGAAAATGTAAATGAACCAGTTCCGTACATTTGGGACATACTGTGTAGTATTGTGGCACAAAGCACTTTCCTTAGTTGATAAGGATAAGAGTCTCCCCGTTTCTTGTTATCAATTTTTCCTCCCCCCCCCCCCCCATCTTGTACTGAAAGGATGCTTGCTGGTCTCATCTTGATACAGTTGCAATATTGAGATGCTGGTCTGGTGGGAGGTCACTGTTTTACCCTTACCAACCATAGCCATCCGGGGAGCAAATGAAACTGCTTGTATAGAATTTCTGCAAGAGTTGTGGGGCATCTAACCAAACGTGCACTAATCTAGCCCCTTATGTTAGTTTGCAGCGCTTTTCTTGGGAGATATTACCTGGAAGCAAAGAGAACCTAATAGTTCCTACTTCTTTCAAAAGTTTTATTGTCTGGCGATCTTCCTAGCATTCAAGTGTGTGCAAATTTTTGCTGGAAATTAGTTTTTTTTTAAATTGCTTTTCCTTTTCCTTTGGAAGAACGCACAGCAGAAAATCCTGTGCCTTGTCTAAGCACTGCCCAAAGCACTGCCTGTCATATTTCTATGAGTCCAGTACTTTGCCAAGAGATAAGTGTTCCTTAAGCAAAGACAAAATGAACCAAGAAGGAAAGTAAATTGTCTCTTGATTCGACCCTTTAAGCCCAAATCCTTCTACCTGATTGATTGGTCATTGAATTTCATCCTGAGTTCAAAGTAGACTGATGAAGATTCCTTTTCCATAGCTGTTCTTTTCCAGGGTTGCTGTAAAGAGGGCTTATATGCTGGGCTCAGCAAACTGCCATTATCTGGAATAAAAAAAAAAAAAGCCCACCCATGTTCCATCCTCTGAATTGCAAATAAGGCCCTGAGTCATTCTCGCCCTCCTTCCTCCTTCCAGACACATCACTTCATTCCTTTCACCTGAACTATATAAATTGGGAGGACTTGGGGAGTGGAGCTCCATTTCTTGTTGTGCAACCTATCAGATAAGGGGAAGGGCGCCCCTTTTCATTTCATTCTGTTCAAAACATTGCAATGCTTCGAGGTCATTTTTCTATTTTAAATACTTGCAAAAACAAAATGGGGGGGTAGGCGCCTGCGTGAATATTTGTGAATTATTTGGGGGAGGGAATACTGATTTTATTTTTATGTTTGGGTGGTTTTTTTAATTGAAACAATTTTTGGAAGAAGAAGAAACTCACTCCAACTATCTGTAATTGACAGATTGCAGTGAGCTATCTGACCTACATTTTTATCCATTGTTTTCCTTTTTTCTGTCTAGTTTCCTCAGGGGACAGGGGATAATTATATAAATATTATGCAAAAAATATATAGTTTTCTTTAGATCAGAAACGTATATTTTTAAGTCAGCCATATGTATTTTGTTTAAAAGAAACAAAGCTGTGAGTTACGTAACTGCAGTGGAATGTAGTCACATGGCTGGCAGTGGAAAATGAATGTTTGGTCAGACTCTTGTCAGCTTCCTTTCTCTAAACAGCCATCTTTGTAATAAAGTCAGTTGTGTTATACAAAACTGTTTTTTATATAAATTATGTTGATATGGCAAGTTGCTTAAAGTATAAGTGTTTTACAGTGCATACATTTTTAAATGTAAAATAGTTGAGTTTTTCCTAATTTAGTTTTTGGTTATAAAATTAGCTGAAGTTGACTGGCTGAAGTTATTCAAAACCTGTAGCATATGCTGCCATGAGAGAGGATCTAAGATGAAAGCAAGGAGTCCACTTTGCAGATTTATGGATGCGCACCCTCGCCCATTGGCCACCTTGCTGGTTCCGTTAATACTTTTGATCCTCTGTCTAGAGAAACAGAAGGATTTCTCCTTCCTTATGTCAAAATAATTGAACAGTTCTGTCCAAAGTTGACTACATCAGCCATCTGAGAAAAGGCAAGTAAACCCAATTCAGCAAAGATCAGCTCTTCAGTACAAAGTGCACACTTTATTTTATTTTATGTTATGTTATTTTATTTTTACCCTATGCAGCATTCTTCTGGATGTAGCTAACATCCAAATAAAGTGGTTCCTGCACACAACTCCACTTATAAGTGTAGTCTATCCTTACTGGGTGGGAGTGGTGTTAGATTATAATTTCTTACAACAGTAAGTATGCCGTTAGAAACAAAACTATATTTGCAGGAAGCAAATAATAATGGGAGGGAGAAATAATTCAAGATTGTGCCATGCCAGATGGAAGATGAGGTAGTATCCTCTTGTGTACATTATTATGCTTGGGATTATTTATTTAAAAAAGGAAATGGGCCCTAGAGCAGTTTTTCATCTGTTTCTTAATAATAGGAATATATTCTTTTTGTTAAACAAATTGGCACATTGGTACCAAAGACATTACATTGTTTCCTACGTGCAGTGAAAAAAAATCCATTTTCAGGAGCTAAAACTGTGCAGTTGGTTCTTTTTATTCTATTGCCACAGGGATCTAGTTTAATTTTTTAAAGTTTTGTGCAATACGTTTTAGGAAAATATTATTTTAAAAGGCATTTCTAAGAGGAAAACAAATCTAATTGTAATTTTAGCCATGGGCAATCTAAATGAAGATTTATACCATAACCATGTTTTAGGGTAATATTTGAGCAGTAGTATAAAACACTTGAGTGTTCATTTAGACTTTTGATCTAAGGACCAACACAAACACCCATTATAACGGGGCTGCAAGCAAGTCCACTAAAGGTCTCCAATAATTCCAATTCAATGACCGTATTTTTTAAAAAGTGTTCTTTAATGGATCAGTATTTGCTGAGCACTCCTAGTTCAGCATTTTTATCTGACCTACAATTGATGAGATTACAACAATTATTGGGATTGTTATAACCCTAAGAACAGGCACAGCTTTAAAAAATACAGGAAGGCAATTACAGTTTCTAGATGTGTCATGGAAGTCTTTTATGAATGAGCTTCACCAGATTCTATAGTCTTTACGAGGGTCGTCTTGATGGAGGATTTACCACTCTGCCACTAAAGGAAATAAATAAAACTCTCACTTCAGCCCATGATGCTTTTAGAATTGCTTCAATGTGACAACCAATATCGCTGCACACTAATACTCTATTCTACTTAACTTTTTGTTGTGCTTTGTAGCTGGCAATATTCCTATTAACCAAAAACAAAAGGAGTCCAGTCTACAGATTCATGTGCCCTTTAAACCCATGGCTAAGACTACTTGTTCAGGTTTTTTTCTGCCCATAAATAAATACATATACAGTATTAACATAAATTCTGTATATATGTTTATTTAAATCTCTTGAAAAGCATGCATATAAGAAATTTAAGTTTCCCCTTTTTCAATAACTAGTATAATAAGCAATGGTATTTTTGTATTAAAAAAAAAGAAAAAGACAAAACAAAAGACTGAATATTATATGGTATGCATGACAAAATGGTTTTTTTTAAAAAAGTGTGGTTTCAAAGCAATATGTACCCTAGTGTGTTTGCCATATTCTAGAGTCCAGCTTAAAGTGCACCTGATCTGTAATAGCATTTTGATATTATTTAATCTCTATGTAAAATGTTTTGCATGTATTTATATGGTTCTTGGGATTTTTTTTTTCTTTTTAGTTGTTCAGTAAAGAATAAAGAGAGGGATGGGGTTGACAAAGCTTTTTCTGTAACATTTGAAATTTTAAATATAGATAATGCCCTGGTTGGAAACACTGCAAGGAAATTAAGCTAATATGTAAGGTGCAACAGAAAGGGAAAGGATTTTGAACTAATAAAGCTTGTTTTGCTGTTAAGCAGAATCAGTGCACAAGTGCATTGAAAGAATAAACTGTGCCCACATGTAATTGTGATGTCTTCAATATGTGTCCCATCAGTTTATAAAGTCACTGATCATCTACTGAAGCTGCAATAGTATGAATTATTAAAAAATATTAGTGTGGATCAAATTCAAATTATACACTTTTTAAAAGGTGACATGATTTTTAAAAAATATCTAAGATGGTTAATTGCACAAAATATTATGTGTCTGTTTTGCCATCTCTGAGTAAGGTCCAGAAAAAGCTACCAAATTCTAGCCAAGACTAAGGATCTATGCCAATTACTCATGCAAAAATTGAAATGAATATTTTAAAGTGGAAAAAGCAGAATGCTTTGCAATTCTAATTTTAAATTTAAAAAATGTTGCCAGTTCATATGTTACACTTTTAGCATGAACTCTTTCAATAGCTGAATTTGTTCTTGTTTCTGGCAATATATTATGTGACTATATAATATTATTATATCCAGAGTAGGTATAGATTATTAAACAGAATTACTTCGTGAACATTGTCGTGGCTTTTACTGTCCTGTTGCACAATGTGGTTTTTACTGAGGCAAACCTTCAATGTGATATTTTCTAAAAGTCTAATGTTTATATGAGATCTTCATATTTTGGATAGATAGGTCTTTAGAAAAAGCCCTCATTCAATGAAAAAAATCCCTTCATCAAGCATCCTTAATGGGAAGGACTTGAAGCTGTGTTGTAGGAAAACTGGAGATAAGGTTTGATTAGGAATTCACTCTAGTTCAGTAGTGTAATTCTACAGAAGCAGCTAAATATAAATGGTTTAAAGCATAATTCAAATAATTTATGCTTTAAAGCATAATTTAAATAAATAAAATGTTAAAGATAATAATTAGGAAGGACATAACGAGTATAGACTGAATCCAGTGTATGTAAGAAAAGGGAAATTCTACTTGGAGGAGCACCATATATGAGAAAGTTAAGATTCAGTGAGTTTGCTACTAACCCATCCCCATCAGTATTTTGTCCACATTGATTACACATTTAGAAACTTTTTATTTTTACAAATGGGTTTCATTCAAATAAAGGGCAGGTTATGATGATTTTTTTAAAAAACAGACAAAAACAGTACAAATAGTCATAATACCAACCTAGCAAGGGAACTTGAGGCCCTTTAAAAGTTGAAAAACAGTTTCTGCTTTTGTACTGAATATGGGAAATAAATCTTTCTGAGACTTTAGTGGTTCTTGTCTCACAAACCTTACTCTCTATATACTATTGTTTTATTTAAATATGTGGAGGGAAAAACATTTGCCTAGGTAGGTTTCTCAGGTTCTTTTCTTAAGAAAAAGTCTTCTCCAACCACGCTATATATACAGTATTTGGAAAGCAAAATTGGGGTAAATAATTTAGCATACCATTTGCTTCCTGAGACCACACACTTAGGTGCATGAGCTTAAATATGCTGCTTTTAGTAGAATCCTATGCAATTTGGCTGGTTTTGTTTTGTTTGAGAGGTCTAGGCTGCTCCTTCAACCAAAGCAGCATGATTAAAAACACAACCAGACAAACGAATCAGACAGCACAACACAGAAGTTTGCTCTCTTTGAAACCAGTAAAGGGCAAAGTATTTGTAGAAATTGCAAAACTTTCTAGGGATTTCCAGAGGATCCTGAGTTTCTCCTCATACATGTGATCCACTTCTGATAATCTCTGAATGAAACACCCTTACTAAAATATAGCATGGCATATAAATGTCACCAAAGTTATCTTTGCTTCCAAAAACTTCAAGTAAATTTAAACACGATGTAGCTATTCAAACTGGCTGCATTGCTATGCATTCCTAGGTGCTTCCTATGCTGCCACACAAAACCAAATTAAAATTCAAGTGATAGTCATCTGTTATCTGTAGTGAACGTGTTCTGTGGTTATTCATTTGTATGTCATTGGTGCCCTTTTACATGCCATAGTTTTATCAGATGTGAAAGCTGCCATTTTTGTGCCTTCCAACCAGCCTACCACTGCCTAGGTATGCTGCTGTTTTCTGCAGATTTGATAACACTACCGATTTGCAATTACTGTTCCTTGAAATTAGGGTCCCAACCAATGGTAATACCATATTTGGATTCAAATTTCCCGAGAGAGGGAGAGAAATAGATATACCCTTGAATAACTCCATACAGATAAGTGGATATATATACTAATCAACCTCTTAAGTTTTACACATTTGGTATCATTACAAATACAATTTTGCCTCTACCATTCTATTTTGCTCAAAAATATGGAGATTTTCTGCACTACCAAAGCCTTCTATATCAGAAGAGGCACTCTGAATTACTATTCTGAAGAAATCCGATTTCTAAATTACAAGAAGAGCCTCCAAGAGTTAGCACAAGCAAGGCTGATCATGATTGGAAGGGACAGAGCTACCGCTCTTCCCATTGTGCCTTGTGTAGATGCCATGTATTCCCAAATGCCCGAAAAGGGCCACTGAAAGATAAAGTATATGAAGATAGTTCGCAAATAGACATCTATTTTAAAAGAATAACAGAGTTGGCCCAACCCCCTGCTCAAATAGGAGAACCTATCTTCTTAAAAACCTCCAATGATGGAGCTCTCACAACTTCTGGAGGAAAGCCATTCCACTGGTTAATTGTTCTAACAGGAAATTTCTCCTTATTTCTAAGTTGTTTCACTCCTTGATTAGTTTCCATCAGAAGACATGCTTTTGAATCGGTTAAATAAACTCTAAAATATTAATGGAGAAAGAAGAGTTATATGTTTTTTTAAAACAATCTTCTGTGAGTTGGTATTGAAAAACAGAAAAATGCAGGCATGAAAGAAGAGATCTGAGGAGATAGTGAGAAAATACCCAAATCATATTATATGCCAATGTATGTTTTTTGAGTTAATTGGTTTCAACAGACAAAATTAAAACTAAATCCAGTTAAGTAAGACAGCAATATCTTGCACTGACCTTAGTTTTTCTCTTGATCGTCACTGTTGTGGAATATTTTCTTATCTTTTGAGAAAACAAATCATTTCTTGTTTAATTTTTTGGCTAATTTGTTAGCTGCTTTTGGGCCTTGCCATTAGCTAAACTCAACTCTCCAACCTGTTTCATTGATTGGCTGATGTAAATTTTTAGAAAATGGTATTGTAATGCCTTTTTCGGGCTATTAATTTGCCTACTTTTAAACAAAAACTGGACCAAGCGGATCATTGCACTGCCTCAATTTGTGACATGAATGAATAATAATAATTACAAATAAAGGTGAAACTGAGGAAAGCCTCAATAGATATCAGTGCCAAGTATTTGCTGCCTCTGTCCTTGATGTCTGTCATTGTCATTTGGTCCTGCACAGTGTATCACTGACAAATCCAGACTGAACTTGTGAGGCATTCCATTTATGGGCAAGCATTTTTTAATATTGTAAATAAAAAGATACAAAAAATGAAGCCCATTTCTTTCTTACTTCCAACCCCTGCTCTGATGGCTGATTCTTCTCCTTAATCCCCTGTTCCAAAAATGTGCATATTTGTGGTTCATTGTTTGGGATGTGAGAAGTCTCATTCCAAATTACAGGATAGTGCTGTATGTATCTAGTGTGTACTTTCACAATGTTTTCTCGTTTAACCTAGTTTTCTTTAGATGTATTAGACTTCAGGTGGCTCCACTTACTAAATGGGTTCATAAGGAAACCCTTTTATATTGTTGTTTATCTTTCCTGCTACAAGGCAAGAAAAGATTCTTTCCTAGAGTTAAATCAGGAAGAACTATGCTTGAACAATGACCTAGAACTAGATGATACACCAACTCTATGATTGTCAATACAACTGGAGGTGGTCCCACACAGGCTGAAATCGCAGTAAGGAGAATCTTACTTTTGCAACATCAGAAGTGGGAACATAGCCTCAGGGCAGAAATTCATTTAGGTTATGCAGCTACCTTCTGACTTGTTTTCGGGGCCTAGGAGTCTCTGAATTGTTGTGAATCTAATTTAGCTAGTATGTATTTTTTTATCTCAACTTGGGTAAGATGAAATTGCATTCAGTGATAAAATGAACACTTGCCTGAAAATCTACTCTGCTCTCCCTACTACATTTTTAAAAATATGTCCTATAAATTGGCTTGTGCCATGGCTTGTGTCATTCTCCCAGAATAAACCTTTTGAAATTGTAATAGCATAATCTATGCCCAAGCAAGATAGAGGAAACTTCCAGAAGCACTTCAAAAATTACTGCTTGGATGATACTTTTAGGACATTCAGTATTATAATAGTAATTGGGATCGAGACCTCCAATTCTAAGTGACTTAAAAGTACAATGTGCCCATGCCAGCTTAGAACAGCAATGCTGGCGGTTACAATTATAGTCATTAAGTGAATCCCTTATGGTCATTAGGCACATCACATGATCCACCATTTGTGATCTCTTCCCAATTTCCCTGCGGACTGCTTGTTGAGACCTGGCAATGAATATCCATGGAGATGCTGCAATGGCTACAGCTTTGAGGATTGTATGTAAGTCACCTCAGTCAGTACCATCATAATTTCAGTCACCAAATGAATGGTTATCAACTAAGCATTATGGAACAGTTATGGCGAACCTTTGGGCTTGTCAAAAATTCAAGAAATGCCTAACTTGACTGCTGGAGTGTCGCCCCCAACTCCCAAACCATTCTCTATGCCCACCCCCACCCACCCCGGCCATCCTGAAGAGTGGGACTCAGCAGCAGGGCCGAGGCTGGGCCTGAAGTAAAGGCCAAGGCCTCAACTTCAGCTTTAGCACAGCTGCTGGCACTCAAAAGGGCTGCCTTCCATCATCCCCCATGACACAATTGCCCCCACAACCCAGCATTCCCCAGGATCTGCCACAAGTCATTTATCTTCTGTTGAAAGGCCCCTGTAGACAACTCAAGACTGCTCCCAGGTAAGCACAAGGCCGCCTTGGTGCATCTTTGGATTATGCTCTTCCATGGCCTCTGCAGCCTCCAAAAGCATGCCCCATTCTCATGCAATTTTCAGAAACTCTGGAAGCCACGCAAGGGCAGTCCTCACAAGATTTTGGGAGGGCCTGGACGCCTCACAGAAGCACTGTCAGGTCTGCCATCAAAGGCTAGAAAGGGGAAGGGGAGGTTGTAGGATAAATGGGCAATAAAACTTTGTGGGTACATGATGGGAAATAGGGAAGGGGGAATGACAGGTGATGAAGACCAGAGAAGCTCAGCACCAGTTTGCACTGGAATCCAAGGCCAGGCACCCTGAGAAAGAATGCCTATTATCCCAAAACATCTAGGCGAGTTCCGATTGGCTGAAGACGGACTGGTCACCAGGAGAGGGGGAAGGATTGGGATGAGGGGAAGCCTTTCTGTATCTTGGGCATGGAAAATCCAGAGCTAGCCTGACCTACCTGTAGTCAATATCTTTTTCATGAAAGAACCTTTAGCTTCAACCCAGTGGAGTTGGTCTTTCTTTCCTAAGAAAAGATCAGATTGGGGCAGGTCTGACAAGCAGCCCCCATTGCTATGTGGCCTCCTCAGCCTACAAAAATTGTGAGAACGGTGTGCTTTCAAGAACAGTTCCTGAATGTTGGTGAACACTGGTGTATAAAAAAAAGTGTCAAAGATTTGCCGTTTAGATACATCTGTAGCTTAATTCTGGTTTTATCTCTTATAATGCTTGTTCTCCAAGCATGTCACTTAGGGGTTAGGTGCTCCTCTGGTATATAGGAATTGAATTATCCATACCTGTCTTTATTTGTAAATAACTCAAGGCAGAGAACATACCTAATACTTCCTTCCCCACAACAATCCTGTGAGGTGGGTTGGACTGAAAGTAATTGGCCCAAAGTCACCTAGCTGGCTTTCATAGCTAAGGTAGGACTTATGGTCTTTTGGTTTCTGGTACCATTCTCAAGTTGACATTCATGAACTGTTCAGCATAAAACAGAAAATGAAATAATTGACATGAAGCATAGTCAGGCACTTGCAACCTGTACAGAATGTTTCACTAGACAAAAGCTCATACTGAAAAAGTTATAACCGGCTGCAAAATTCAACTGTCTTGAGAAGGCAGCCTCATGAAATATGGTTTACAAGATGAGTAATCAAATTTGCATTCCTGATGCTAAAGTTGTTGAGTAGTTAAATTAAAAACTACATCAAATTAAGAGCTAATAGCATGCCAAAATTACTCCAGTGCATTGTGGCCAGAAAAAGAAATTTAGGTGGTTATATAAAAAAAGAATGTTACATAAACACTTCAACATGTAAAGGGATATTAGTGCTTTTTGAATATCTTTTTATAATTTCAAAAAACATTTTAAACCAGAAGATAAACACTAACACAAATTACTAGAAAATAAGAAAAAAAGTGATCAAAAAGCAAAAAAGGAAAAAAAGGAAAAAAATTAAAAAGTATAAAGTGGCATTCAATATTCACCAGTGTTTTAAATACAAATATATGTTAACCTCTCTCTCTAAAGTTACATTTTACTCTTTCTACAATCTATCCTGTCCAAACACAAGTTTATTTTCATTTTTATACAAAAATATCCTAAGAGACTTTCAGACAGCAATAAATGTAGTCTTTTATCACCTTTTAATTGAATAATCCCATCATTTGCCTGAATATTATCTGGAAATGTTAGATCTTTCTCCCCAATTGATTTATAGGTGAAAGTTGTAATTCATTGGTAAAAAAAATCCCATTGTTATTCAAATGCTGAAGTGCCACTTCACATGAACAGTATTGCATCTTAAATACACAATTCAGTTAAATACTTTGCCTTTTGTTTTTTTATCCAGGCTTCTACAACCACATAGTGTATAAATATGAAATGAGGTTTGGGATTAATGTAAATGAAAAGTACTCAAAACATATGGAATATCTGATACGTGTAAAAGGCAGAACAAGTTTTGGCCTTGAGAGTCTTATAGATTACTGATGCAGGCTGGAAAGTGGAAAGAAGGATATAACCCTCTAATAAATTGTAATTTCCTTTCCGCTTTTGGGGAAAAGAGGTGAAGTTTCAAAACCACAGTGGTAGTTTTTTCTAACTATATATTTTGCACTTACTTCCTAATTATCCCTGCCTCTCCTCCTCTTCTTTTCCCTGTTCCAAATTTTCAGTTCTAAACCTGGAAGTTCTCTTGAATCCTCAGGGACTAAAAATATATACCATATGAAAGAGTCATAGAGCTAGAAAATTTGTATTACGTTAACTATGTTAAAGTTATGCAAATATAGTTGCACATAAAATACTTCGTTTTCACTTAGTAAGCACTTTAAAGTTAAAAATAGATTAACAAGGAGGCTCAAAGTATATCAAGATAGTTATTGCATGGTAGTTTAACACCTGCAGAATAAAATTATCATAGGACACACTTGATATTTTTTGTCACTAGAACTCACCCCATTGTTAGCCTTTATACCACTATGACATTGAACCTTATATCCTGATTAACAAATTATTGTGTTCATGTAACAAGATAACCAAACATGATTTAAGATGACAACTCAGATCAAACTTAATATGCTATGCCAATGCCTGGATTCTCAGCGTTGAACTACAATTTACCAAATTCTAGTTAAGCCTACTCTAGTAAGTTTCACTAACTTATGTTCTCTACCATCATATAGGAACAATACTTACAATTTATTTTTTCTTACATTAGCTTTATTTAAAACACAAATTATTTTGTTGAACTGTTTAAACATCTGATTCAGATACAATGATTTAAATAGAAATATGTACAGGAAAAAATAAAATATGCAAAAACGCAGTGGATTTCTCTTATGCAGAAGAGAGAAAAGGGAAGAAAACCGACCTCAAAGAGATGATTCTGCTTAAGCAAACTACAACACCTGCAACAGCATGGAGAATTCTTTCAGTCTCAGTCAGACACCTGCTAGTTTTCATTTACAATCAGCTAAAAATCCTATCGCCCTTCAGTTTGCTGAAGAATTATTTCCAACGTCTTGATAGCAATGTGAAGACAAACAGTTCATTCAGGATAGCCTTTTTAAAAAATTTAAGTCTTTTTGCGTCTCCCCCCCCCCCTTGCCTATAAAGCTTAATACATTTACATTAGAATCAAGCAACTGCCCCCTCCCCCGTGGCTAGGAATATAAACAAAAAACACATCCTGCATTATTTCTTAACCATAAATTGTAACTGGCAGGGTTGGGATAATTAAACTAATTAAAAACAATAGTATTAAGAATGGAAAAAAATATACAAAATACAAGAATTTCAGGATACACAATATTCCTAAATCTTCATTTGGCCATAGCTGAGTCCATGAGAAAATTCAGAAAATACAATGTAGACATGTGGTTGAAAATAATGTTACGGGGAAAAACAGTTAAGTGAGCAACTAAAGAACCAGAAGCTCAGCAGAGATGTCTCAAGCTGTTTTAAGATGCCAGAGGACAACAGTCCCAAGGTTGTCTTAAAACGCCCCATGTAGCGCCAGCAGTACAGGCCATCATACTCTCCATTCAGGGCAAGTTTTAAATTATCTCTCAAATGAATAAATTAGAAAGGGGGCATGACTTTCCCCATGAATTTCTATATACTAGATGAATGAAAAATGGCACAAGATGAGTGGGATGAGAGTAAAATGTGCTATTCCATCTTCTATATAAATGTTGCTTCATTTTCAACAGTATAAGGATAGAAGTTGCACATGTAGTAGGCTTGGTCCAAGTTTATGTTCCTTTCCTCTGCATTATAAATAGTTCTGCCATTTTTAGGATTTTTTTAAATTTACATAACCCAAGAAGTGACTCCGAACTGCAAAATAACCCCCAAAAGCAAAAGGAAGCTCTGAAATACAGATAAATTATGAGCCACACAGCTGAAAAATAGGTATGACAATTCAGTAAAAAATATAATGATGAAAAAAAGTTCCTATGTAGAATTATGAGTAGGTCTTGGATCTTCTCTAGATGAAATGTTCATGGTTTCATTCTGAAAATATTTAAAATGAGCAATAGTTGGGGCATATCTCTGACCAGCAGGGTAATTCAAAACAAAGTAATGCAGCCAAGTTCTTCAAGCAGTTTCAAGTGTGCTTTAAGACTTGTCATAACTCTTCTAGGAGAAAGGGTAATCCAACAAAACATGTAGTTTTTATTTTCTCTCAAAATGAAGCTGTGTAGCAAATCAACTGTCAATCATCTCAGAGAGTTCAAGCAGGAGCTCATCCTCATCTTTTCCTGGATCTAAATCAATCTCTGCTTCCAATTTGCCTCCTGAGATTTCCCAAATCAGCTTATCAAAGTCATCTTCAACTGAAGACTGAATCTTCCCAGGTCCTGTTGAGCTCAGTCTGCGGGTCTTTGCTCCTGCTGCACGGGAAGAACTTGGGTTTGCGACCTCTGCTTGCAATGTGGAGGTTACCTGGTTTTCAATATACAGTTCAGAGCTTCATGAAGAGGGGAGAAAAAACAAAACAATTATACATCAGCAAGTAGAAAACAGACATCGCGTGTAAACCTTTGCAGGATTTTCAGTTCAAGTAAAATGGTGGGGGGGGGAACCATGGACAAGTTAACCAAGTTAACTATAGGCAGAATAGAGGTGGGTAAAGTACAAATTATGTTGTAGTAATATCTAGGCCATATAATAAGCCCAGGATGTGCAGACTAGCAGGAAAAAATAGGGCCTATATTTCACAACATGCAGTGAGGGATTGGACTTAATCTATATTGCCCTAGAGCCAAACAATGTGTTAAATCTACAAGTAGGTAATTCAGGCTAGAAATCAGGAAGAACGTTCTGGCACATTAGCTGTCAGCTGATACAACGTGCTATCCCGTAAGATAGTGAATTCTGTTTTGATGGAGGTCTTCCAATAGAGGCTAGATCAGTGGTGTCAAACTGGCCGCTTGCGGGCTGGATACATCATGTGCAGGCCATACCCACCCCAGCTCCGCAAAGGGGGAAAATGTCACAAAGCGTCACATGATGGCAATGTGATACCGAGAGTTTGACACCCGTGGGCTAGATGGCACCTGTCAAAAATACTCTACCAAATTCTGCACTGAAGAGGTTTGGACTAGATGATCTCTAATGTATCTTCTAACTCTATAATTCTACAAAACTGCCATTAGATATTACTGCAATGTTGGCAATAAACAGTTCGTATTGATATTTTTCCACTATATAGCCTATTGCTTGCTTTTAAATGTTCATATTAAGTTAAGCAGCATATAATACACAGAAAAGATTAGATTGCTATGGACATATCAGATATAATAAAAACACCATAACATCTTGTAGCACTTTGAAAGTCTAATATAATTACTTTAATATAAGATTTCTTTAGTAGACTTAGTCTTAAGTCTCTACTTCAATATAGAGGGCTAAGCTGCAAAAACAGATACCAAGTGAAACAATTAGGATAGCACAGGATGTCTATTTGTTACTGTACAACTACCAAAATATTACCAATGCTTTAAATCAGAGATAACCTACAAATTATTATAAAAACAAATACATGGTCTGTTCTCTTGGGAATCCTACAAGATTAATTACAAACTGGTTTAGAATATTTCTGCCTTTTAAACTTTGTTATCTGCAAACTCACACTGCATCTTCAAAACTATTAGCAGTTAGATTTCACTTAAGAAATTTGAAGTATCCACATGATGCTTATGATGCTTTCTAATCTACAGCCAGATTTAAAGAAATATTTCAGTTTTGTTTTATCAAGACTAGCCAGAAATCACTAGGAGAAAACCTTATTAGCTAGTTACTTATATTTGAATTTTAAAAATATGTTTATAACATATTAAAGATATTTCTTTGACAAATACTTTCAGAGTTAGCAACCAGGTACTTAAAATTTTTCAGACCTAGTATATTCAAGGTTCTTACAGAATTTTTCCTCAATCTGCTTTCATTGGCTATTACCCAGATAGCTCCTTATAAATGTGAAGAGAAAGAACATAAATATCATATGATCCAATTTATGCCAAGTAAACATACAATTTTGTCCTGCTGCTGTATGAGAAAATTCCAATCATGTGCAAAATGGCTATAAAGAAATAATAATTACCTGTTATAATCCACTTTCTTGGGCATTGTAGTTATATTGTCCTTTGAAAGATCTGGTGAGCTTCCCTAAGGAAAATAAAATAAAAAATAAACTCACTCTCTGAGGTTCACTATCACCAGTTATTTTATTCCTGGACTTCCATTCCATTGTTCTTTTTTATGCAAAATAATTCATATTCTATCAATATAAGTAGAGAACTCTCTGAAGAGGTTTAGATGTAAAAGTCCTCTCTCCTATCTCATAAAATTGCTACTCCTGTAAGATAGAAAAGTATATCTAAAACAATCTAATGCCCTTGTCATCTCAGAATTTGAGTAGCACAATCTAATAGCATGAATCTGTTTTCTTACCAGAGCTGTGTTTTCAGAAGCAAACTTTTTCATTTCTGTGCTTGCAATAGGACTCAGGGGCTTCACTGCAGCCACAGAGGGATGAGTCTCTGATATTTTTCGCTTCAGTGTCTGTTTTGCTGGGGAAATGGGTTTCACTCCAGATGGTTTCACATTCATCTTGGGTTTGGCTGAAATATAAAAGCAATCCAGTGAGAATGGAGTTGTAACCTCTCTGTTAATGTTGCACAAGATGTTTGGAAATACACTTCTTAGAAGAGACCTATTTTAATCAATTCCAAATTTTAATGTGTGGAAATATTTAAAATTACATTTCTATAGTGATGACAAAATACTATCTAGGCATTCTTCCTACACTTCAGTGCTTCCCACACAAAAAGGAATTATTAAAAAAACCCATAGTATTCTGCAGAGAACGTAGGACTAGATATGTCCCATCATAGAGGAAGAGCTTCTCAATGGGAAGAAATAATTGTTGAAACATGAAGTCAGCATTCTGCATGCTGAAAAGGGGAAATTTACATAATAATGATTTCTGAGAACTGAAGATTTTGCTCTTGTTTGTTAATAATATAGATGGTTGAACCCTTGTTCCACCAGTATGGACAAGATGTTACACCTGAAGCAAAATTGAAGTGTGGGAAAGATTGATATCATCCAATATATAATGGCTCTACTTTCCATAGGACTATCAATGCTATTCTTGAAACAATCAGAATAAACTGATCCACAAATAGAAAAAGAAAGTTCCAGATGTATTTTCTAGAACACATTCAACAATACTGTGCTTATTTCCATTGGTCTAACATGGGATAATATCTCCCAAGCAATTGCTGATACCTAACTAGCATTATTATTGATTTTTCCTTAAGTCCAAAACATATTAAGAAGAGAAATTAATTATACAGTTTGCCATTAGCTCAAGAACTTGATAAATATTCAAGTATAACCTGCAGATCAGAAATGTTTTCTATTTAAAAACAAGGATGTATTCTGGAAAGAAAACTTTACCCTTCGTTCTTGGTTCTGCAACCTGCGGGCAAAGCCTCAGGTCTTCTGATGTTCCCTCCTGAGATCTCACCAACAATCTTTTGGAAAGTGGACGCGTTTTCCCCATAGTCACTGAGGATTCAGAATTTGTAGTCACTTCTGGCATTTTTCCTTCTGCTATTTCTTCCCCAACAAGTGGCACAGTCACTTGTAGTTCCTGGGACTTTTCCTCTTGTTGCTGCTGCTTTAACCGTTGCTTCTCCTTCCTTATTTCTTCTAAGCTCTTCACATAGACTTTAGAATGTGAATTACTCACACTATCATTCAAAGGCTGCATAGATACAAAAGAAATACTTTTTAAAAAACAAATGTCCAATAAGCAATTAATGTAAGTCCTTTAAAAATGCACACGCTCTTAACACTCCACCCAAATCAAATATAAATCTTTATTACAGCCTTTAGGGCAGACAGAATCTCTCAATCAACATTTTTGGTGTTATGCACTTTATAAAAAATAAATATATCTTTATATTTATTTAAAAGCACAATCTATGGCAGGGGTGTCAAACTCAAGGCCTGGGAGCTGGAGCTGGCCTGCGGGGTGTTTAGATCTGGCCCACAGGGCCATTCTGGAAACAGAGAAGGATCAGCCCGCAGTGCCTCTGCCAGCGAAAACAGAGCTCAGGAGAGCTGCATGCAGCCGTCCCAAGCTCCATTTTCATTGGCAGAGGATTGCAAGAGGCTGTTGCTGCCAAAAATGGAACTCAGGAGCCCGTCTTCTCTGGCAAAGTGCTCAGGCCACCATAGGCGCCCCTGACATGAGTGACGTTGAGCTGGCCACGCCCACCCCAGCCCCCCAAAGTCAAACACAACCCTGATGCGCCCCTCAATGAAATTGAGTTTGACACTCCTGATCTATGGCGACCATACACATGCTTCGCTTCTTGGTGGAAGCCTAAAGTCAGAAAGAAATGCAACTGAAGTGGAGATCACCTTGATTATAATTTCCTACTTAAATCCTGTTTCCGAAAACAGATGAATGAATACAATTGTATGGAACAAAATTCTATACTAAATATTTGATCTTCATTAAGAGTATTTTTGTTTTATAATCAGTAGTCTATTTCGTAGCATCACCTGCCATCTGTAATATACTGCAACATCAACTGTTGGTTATTATTCATGACAATAGGATCTAATTAACTCAGAAGAGTGAGAATGATATCTCTTTTATCATGTCAAATACCCCCTAATTAAAATACCAGATGATAGTTTCCAAATATACTAAATAAAAGGATGATACAAGGAATGTGCATTCACAAAAGCTATCTTCTTACAGTACAATGAAGCTCACCTTTGTAGCAATCTTTCCTATAGAAATTCTTGGAGAAGACCTCAATACCAGAGTTTTTTCTTCCTTTTCAGGAGCTGTTGACAAATCATAGGGATAATTCTAAAACAACTACAATGCCACCACCAGTTTTCTATAACATTGTTTGGAATAACAATGGCTTATTTAATCATGTGCTGCTGCCGAAGTGGGGGTTATTGAGGGTTTTTTAAAATCATTTTTTCTACATTGTGTGTTGTAGGTAAACTGAGTCGCTATGAGCGAATAGGCAACAATACAAATTTTTAAATAAATATATAAAATAAATAAATAATACATTCCAAATCCAGAACGTAGGGCAGTGCCAAGCTTTGGAATGCTCAAGGGCAGCAGAGGTTCCCCATCCCTCTGGAAAGTTGCAGGTAGTCACAGATATCATTAAAAGCATTATGACCAGTGTTTTCAGCTTTTTGCCTTTTGAAACTTTTCATAGGTGGAAATGGGACACATGGGCTTCTTGGAGGCAAATTGTCATTATTCTCCCTATTAATTCCCATGTTTTAAAAATTGCAAACTGAGCTGCTAAAACTGTACTGTTTTGCTACCAAACTCCCATCCAAGTGTTCTGAAGGTCTGCAAATGAGATATGGGGGCAGGATAGCATGATATGACTTGTAGAGTGCACAGAACTCACTATGGAAGAATAAGCAATTTCTCTGAACTTTTCAACTAACTTTCCCAAGTTTTGAAGCTAAGAAGCATATTATTATTACTTTGGAATTTTTCTACCCACCTTTGTGTAGAGTGCTGAAAGTTTGGGAAACCTTTAGAATTATCCATAATTATAAAACACTATGATATACAAGATGATCTGAGCTTTAAATAGCTGGTATTTATAAAGAGATTCTGAATAGACAATACAAATACAAAACTGAATACTGTCGCAATTGAATCCACTGAACCCCTATTCATTATGTTTATTGGAAAAACTATCTTAAGATGTCACTTTTTTAGTATAAATTATTTTAACTTGTTGCTTGATCTCACATTCAGCTTGGGGGTATTTTGGACCACTCTCATCTACTAAATCGCTTCAACTGGATCTTTTGAGGCTGTTTTGTTCAGAATTACTCACTTTAGTCACGTCACATTAGCTCAGGCTTTTGGACTGGTTATTTTGAAATGTGATTTTTTTTTTCAGACATTGTTATAAATTTACTTGCATGTTTAGGAATACATTTGTTTAAGCTGCACTTGATGGATAAATATCCTGATATTTTATGGAATTTGTTGATATAATCCACAGTAGACTATTGTCAATGTTGTTTGCTTAATCAAAATCTGTTAATAAGACTAAAATGAAGCACAGATAATTCTCTCACTTGAGAATTATCTATATTTTATTTATAATTCTGAAGAGATCACAAACCATGATTGCATGGCAATCATTTTTGTATCATATTTAAATCAAATCGTATGATTTTAGTAGTCGGTAATTCTAACCTGTGAGTTTCTCAGAAATGCATTTTTCTAGTATGTTAAACAATCAAAAGCATGACTTTTTAAAAAAGGCAATCATCAGTCTGTTCTGATAATGTAAATGAATATAATAATTTCTAAACATGTAAGTATTTAATTACTATACCTTTACTTCCAGAACTAATGTAAATCATTGTAAATACTTGATTTGCCATTAAAAAAATAAGCAAGGAATTCCAAAATGAAATAGACATGGCTGAGATTGGGAATTGTTAAACCTATTTTGCTTCTCAATTCTGAAATACAGAGATCAATTTGAGGAACAGTAAGAGATAGTTTCCTCCATCTTTATTTTTGGCGTGGTACTAATGCACCTAGCATATAACATGAAGAGTTTTGGTACTGCTGTATTTTAAGATCCAGACCAAGAACATTTATCTGTCTCCAATATAATTGGCTTCAAAATGAAACTGGGAGGAATACATTCTGAATGCATCCTTCAGAAAATTAAAGACTTTAACAAGGAAAGTTTGATACCTATCAGCTTTGTAGCATGCAACATTCTTCTCCCAGTTATAGTTCGTTCAGATTGTATCTGTGTCTTTGATGTGCTCTCCAAACCTTGCTGCATGCGGAGAGCTTTCTCCTGCTTGATTTCCTCCAGAGTTTTGATATGAACTTCCCTAAAGTCCTTGGTTTTGACAGAAGACTCTTCCAATTTTCTTCTTTTAGGTACAGCTGTACTCAGAAGCCCTTCTTTCCGAGGTTCACACTCATGCTTTGGTTTGGACACAGTCTCTGTTTCTGTTTTTATTCGCTCCTCTTCCATTTGCCTTTGTTTTTTCTCAGCCAAGACTTCAGAAAAAGTTTTGATCCGTACTGTAGGAGGTTTTGACACTGGATTGGGATTTGTTATACAAGCCACTTCAACGTTGGGTTTGGGGTGCATTTCTCCCATTTTTTGGCTAGTTTTCTCCAAGCGAATTTCTTCAAGTGTTTTAATATAGATTTCACCAGTTGGTTTGGCAAAAGACTCTGAATCACCAAAACAAATAATTAAAACTTATACCAGGACTATATTTTAAAATTTCATTAAGATCTCACACTTTTTGCCCACTAGAATGTTGTATTCCCCAATTGTTTTACTGAGACAAAAACAAACACACAAACTATTGTTATTCTCTGTTTCACTTTAAGTGGCTTGTACTTCAAAAATATAAATAGTTCTTTTCAATCTTTGCCAGATTTTCATATAATGACCTAAAAGCTCAAAATAAAAAATTGTAAGATATTAAATATATGATAAAAATAGATGAACAAAATTCTTCATTTCAGCAAACACGAGAACTTCTAAAATTTAAAAAAGGAATTTATAATACAATGCTGATTATTTTTTAAAAAGTTTAGGTTATAGTTCAGTATTCAATTAGCAAGGCATAACATTCAGTCCAATAAAGATGCTTTTTAAACAAATTTGCAGAGGATTCAGCTGAGCAAAAATTCACTATAGAAAGAAAGCTTTATTGTATTAAAATAAAATTAGTACCTGTTTCCATATTGCTTTGGTCAGATGCTAATCCCAATCTTTCTTTAAGAGCCCTGGGAGCTTGAACTGAAATCAAGAATGATAAAGTCAGTGATAGTCACTTTTCATTTAAAAAAAGTTTTTGGGAATCAAACACATGGCTTCTTGCAATTTATACGCACCATTACATGCATGATGCATTTACCTATTACCCCACCTAATATATTGAAGCCTCAAGTACACATACTACTACAATAAATACGATATATAACTTTGGAGTTGTTTTAGAGAAAATGTGACTATTTTCTGGAAGGCTATAGAAACATATTTTCTCCATAAAATTAAAACATTAAATTTTATCCATGAAAAATGGTCAGAGACTTTCTCATTATGTAATTATGATTTACTTATTCTAAGAATAAAAGTAGCCTTATGAAGATGTTGAAGTTATTTAGTTACTGTAGGAAAAGCTAAAAGGGGAGCATAACACAACTCTCTTCACCAAACATATATTAAATAAACAAACATTAAGAACACTTCTAAGGCTGAATATTATCTATTTCTAAATATAATCTATACCTGAAATAAATAAAATATATTTTATTGATGGAACAGCCATACCTCTTTTTGGTGTTTTTTCTGTATTTTCAAGTGAATCCATTTTTTTCCCTAGTCTATCAGCAAGGCTACGTTTTAATGGAATCCCAGTCTCGGTGCCTTATGGTAAAAAGATAATAAATTTATGTTTCATTTTTTAAAAATTCAAATATTTCTACTACTTATGCATTATACACATGTGTCACTACTTGAAATTATAGGCCTTATTTACTTAGACGATACTGTAATCTGCCTTCAGTAGGTATGAGCCCAGTGAGCTTTCATATAAAAATAATTTCATAATGCAATAAATAGATTAACTGAATATTTCTAGTCAAGATAGAATAAAAATCCATTGTGCTTTTAATAAGTGCTAGAAATCAAGGGAATACATTCCTTGAACTTTGTACATCTATGCATAGATAAAAAGAAACATGGTTGTGATATACAACAAATGATGGTATGGGGAACAGACCTTCAGTACAGGTAGAGCTCAACTTAGAACAGTTCATTCAGTGACCATTCAAAGTTACACCACTGAAAAAAGTGACATGAATATTTTTCACGCTTATGACCGCGCTATAGCAAGGGTATCAAACTCAAGGTCTGGGGGCCGGATCTGGCCCGGCAGGTTGCTTAGATCTGGCCCATGGGACTGCCTTGGAACCAGTGAAGGACTGGCCCGCGGTGCCTCTGCCCGTGAAAATGGAGCTCAAGAGGGCTGCAGGTGGCCCTCCGAGCTCTGTTTTTGCTGGCAGAGGGTTGGAAGAGGCAGTCGCAGGCAAAAACGGAGCTCAGGAGCCTGTTTTTGCTGGCAAAGCACTCAGGCCACCACAGGCGCCACCGACACAAATGACATTGAGCTGGCCATGCCCACCCTGGCCACAACCTCCACCCCACTCCAAGGTCAAACACAACCCTGACCATGCAGCCCTCAATGAAATAGAGTCTGACACCCCTGCGCTATAGCATCCCCATGAGCATGTGATCAAAATTCAAATGCTTGGCAACTCACTCACATTTATGACAGTTGATGTCCCTGGGTCATGTCCCTTTTGTGATCTTCTGACAATGTTAATGGGGAAGCCAGATTCACTTAACAACCATGTCACTAACCTAACATCTGCATTGATTCACTTAACAACTATGGTAAGAAAAGTCATACAATGAGGCAAAATTTACTTAACAAATGTGTCACATAACAACAGAACTATTTGGCTCAATTGTGGTGATAAGTCAAGGATTACCTGTAGTACCTTCCCCCCCCACCCCATCTGATTACTTACCCATGGGAGACTTCCTTTTCCCCAATCTCTCTGCAAGTGTTAATCGAATCCGAGGCTCTTCACCTAGGACAGCAAAATACAAGAAAAGTTAACTTTTGCTTTCCTACTACAAACATAAACAACTATTACCCCTTCAGTTACGTGGAATATGAATTAAGATAGCACTTATCTATTCATGGCAATGCTAGTGTGCATTAAAGAGTGAAGTTAGAAGAGTATTAAACCTAAAAAATAACCAAGTTATTTTCTCCATAGAAGTCATTCTTAAGAAAAAAGTTAATTACAACATGATAGTTTTGCAGCCATATTTCTGTTAAATGACCATTTTATAACTAATGAATTTCAGACCTGTGTCTTGTTGCAAATCTTAAATACTGTCAAATGAAGTTCCATCATGCCTAAATTCCTATATAAAAATATAATCCTGATCAACAACAAAAAACAGAACTCTAGTTACTCCACAGCTAGAAGAAATAACATAAAAATAAATGAAATAAAAAGTAAAGACAGATTTACCTTGCCTCGTAGATAAAGTTACAGTTCTGACCACAGTCCGTGCATTTTCTTTCTCTGGGCCTGGTTGAGCAATCATTTCAGAAGGAATATCTGAAGAAAGCAAAAAGAAAGCTATGTTAACTTTCACAGCAGCCATTATTTATGATTTGAAGCTTATGTTTACATGCTTTGTAAGAAAGCAACCCAACTAAAAGCCAGTTTGGTCTAATGGTTAAGACACCAGGCTAGAAATCAGGAAAGCGAGTTATAGTCCCTCCTTAAGCATGAAAGCCAGCTGGATGACTTTGGGTCAATCACTCTTTCTTAGCCCAACTCACCTCATAAGTTAACAGTTGTGGGGAAAATAGGAGGAGGAAGAAGTATTAGATATCTTCTCCACCTTGAATTATTTATTAAAACAATAAAGGTGGCATAAAAAACCCTTTAAAAACCTGAATTCAATGAAGTTCATTTAGAACAAATTGTACTTGTAGTTGATAGATATCATTTCTAGACCTCAATGCTGCATATATCATGGAATAAAAAAATACCAGGTGAGCTTGCAGCTGAAACAGAACTTTATATTCTTAGTCACTAAACCTATAAATCATTACAACTAAAGGAAAACATAACACTACAGTCATGTTCTTCATTTCCTTAAGCAATAACCAAGTAAGGTATTAGCGTTATCAGATTATACAGGAGCAACACCTTAAAACAAAATTAAGTAAATCTTCACAATGGACTTCTTAACAATGCACAAATACACTCTCCAAGAAATTATCAAAGAGGACATGATAGGACACTATGAAAGAAATAAAATCAACAAACCATTTTGCTGCTTTGATTTTTCTTTCATTTTCTTTGATTTTATTTCTTCAAGAGTTTTGATCCCAAAATTCAAACTTTTATCTGAAAAATGCAGATATCTGATTGAAAAATATATATAAAATTCCAGAAACCAAACATTTACAATATTTGAAAAGATAGTAAATTTTCCACATTTAAGATAATTGAGGAAATTAATATAATCTTAATACTACATACTTTGTTCTTACCTTTATCTTGATTTGCACTAGTCACTGATTTCCGAGTAGAAATTATCCTCAATCCATTTGGACTTTCTGTAGGTGGTTGTTGAGTAGGCATTTTAGATTCATCACCTTCTTCAGATAATTGATCTGAAAGGAACACTAATGTTACTTTAATTCTAATCCTGTTTATTCATCTAATCCTGTTTATTTATCTTAAATCAGTAGAGCGGCAGGTTGCCCATCTTAATGTGTCTAGGAGTGCTACTCATTTACTATCCATAATTTCTTAACAGAAATGATATGTAGCCCTAACACTAAACTAAATGTTTAATGTATACTTTCTATATTCGTGTTAGGGTGGTTATTGAGCTATATCTTGGGGTTTTATACTAAATCATGAGACTATATAACTTACTATTAAGTATGTAATTTCGGACTGCATTTAAAAAGATATATTTAAACCTTCTTTAGAAGAATGGCATGCTATAAAAATAGGTATCAATAAAGTAACTACATTTAAAAAACAAGTCTGATACTGAATTTATGAATCATTAATGGACTTAAATTTTGTGCATGGGTTTACACTATATTCCTGATTTTTTTATATTGATTTCCTTTGCTAATTCTTAATTTTTGACAATGGTTTTAAAGTGATAATTTGATTTGATTACTATAAGATCACACTGATATGCAATTCTAATCTAATACCATTACTAAAAAATTTTTATTGAACTTTATATAGTTTCCAATTCTTTTCTTTAAAAAAAAAGGAAACTGCTAAGTATTCAGTATTCCATGAAGGTTTCCTGAATCTACATATATTAACTGATTATTATTGCAACAATAATAGATTCCAGTTTTCATATGAAAATACAGAACAAGTGGCTGAGATTCATGTTTAACTTTACATGCAAATGCATCTCACTTTTTAAGTGGTTTGGGGGGTGGGAATATTATCCTATTGCCTAGTGAACAATGAAAGAAGTACCTAATCCTCAGCAAGGAATCTCATCAACCAGATTTAAACTGATCCAAATCCTTGAGCTGTTAAAGAAGTATTGTTGCCTTTTTAACAGAAGCAGAGACAATGATATCTGGCAATAACTGAGATGCCATTTGCCAATGTGCTATAGCGCTCACCTGGGCTTTACATCTTTTCTCCTCCTCAACTTTAACAATGCAGTTCAATTACAGAAGTGACTGAATATATATGATGACATGGAGAGCAAAAACAACACCTTGTCCGGATGAAGCTTCAACTGAAGCAACCATTAAAATCATTTGGGAATTCTAGCTAACATCTCTGGATTTCCTCTTTGTAAAAGGTAAGATCTTTCTTAAATTAAAAGTTTGATTTGATGAGTTTGGGGAAAAATTGGTCCAAGCAAATGGTCCAAGAAAACAGTATCTTCATTTTAGATTTTATCTGCTATACTCATTCTCCCTTTAATTTAAAATTATGTTAGGTTGAACAAATCACACTTAGCTCACCATCATCATCTTCATCATCATCTGCTGCATTAATAACAACCGGTGGATGTGTGGGACTGGGAACATTTTCAGAATTTTCCACCTTCATCACCCCACGCAACTGAGGTGATGGGTTGGACTGAACAGAAAGCTTGCTTTGTTGCGCAGTCTTCATCTCCTCTTCTGGAGACTCAGGCACATTTAGAAGAACAGCTTAAACAATAAAACAACATCAAATAATCCATTTAGTTTGGTCAAACTCATTCATTAAAATCTAGTAGTAATAACTGACATAAATTCCATGATTTCAACAATTCTACTCAAAGAATAGCAATGCTTGAATTCAGTCCATTACTCATAATATATACAGGGTCAATATATACAGCTCATGACAGTCATTTAATGATCATTCAAAGTTACAATGGACTCAGAAACAATGCTTTATGGCCTGTGTAAAGCACTTCTGGCCATTGTAGAACATTGTACCACCCTTCTACAGTTAGGCATTTGGCCAATGGGTCACAAGTTGCCAAGCATCCTGTAATAATGTGATGGCCATTTGCAATCTTCTGTGCCAACTTTCCCAGAAAGTTAATGGGAAGCCAGCAGATCGTTGCAAGTCTTACCCCTTCTTAAAGTTTGAACTTTTATAGCTAATGTTTATATTTTAACATTTTATGTACACCTCAAATATTCCTTCTTTGAGGCAGATGGTGGTTCAGAAATGTGAAAAATAAATTAAAAATAAAATACAATAAAGAAAATGGTAGTAGTATAAACTAGATGCAATTACATTTTCTTTTCTTGTCCACCCATTTTGCTTACTACTTACTTCTTACCCTGCTTACTACTTCTTATTCTTGTACTGCATTTTGTAAAAAGAAGTTTACTCCCAAAGAGACTGGCATAGACGTTTTCTTTGTGTATATGATACGAAGTTATCTGAATCAAATATGAAACTTTCAACAGAAAAAGTTCAACTGATGAAGTTGCTGTCACATAAGCAACAAAAGCCTGGATCTCTTCCACTGGATTATAAACCATTTGTTAACGTGGAACCGGTAATTATTATGAATAATAACTGATTCGGTGGGGTGTTATACTCTTAATGAGTCCAGAATAGTTTTTGTTATTATATTTATAGAGGTATACACACTCTGACAATAGAATGCAAGAAAGTTTGTATTTAGATTAAATTACCACAATTTTCCAAGGAAAAACATTTAACTTACTCTTGCTTGGAGGTAAGAAAAGCCCATCCACAAAACGTCCCTTGTTGTGGTGAAAAGCACAGTTCAATTTCTGACAGCCCAATGGCTGATTCTCCCAATAGCATGGTATTTCGCTGCGCTTTTTCTGAAGACAAATCACAAGTTATTAATTATATACAGAAGAGCCTGCAAGTTTACAGAATTAAGAAAGTAGCACATGCAGTGCATTTAGATGATACAAAAAACCCCAATACAAGTAATACTGTTTACCAGAAGGCACATTGCTTGTTGCTAGTGGATACATAGGGAAAACTGAGTAGCTATGAGTTTTGGATCTACATCTTGGAACTGGAGATTTTCAACTTTGGCTCTGAATAGTACTATGTAATTCCACACAGACATATAACAGAATTTGGGGATTCTCCTGGATATACAGAATTATACAAAGAGCATGTGGCAACTATTATACTACTTTGCATTATCCACTTTTCCTGCCTGTTGTCACTGCCTTAGTCACCTCTAGACTAGATTATTATTATACACTATTTGCTTATTTATTTATTTGTGTATTTATTTTTATTTCATCCAATCTTTATTATTTTTATAAATAACTATAAAAAGTTATTTTTGGAAGTCACTAGACATATAAAGGACCCCACAAAAAGGTGCCAGGCTTTGAACTACCATGTCAGCAATGGACAATCTTGAATAGGATTCACACGTGACACAGGATCTACCAGGTCTCTCTGTATAAACGAGGCATAGTAACTTCCCCTCAGTGTGACTGTGGAGTCCTTGTCAAACTGTAGATTACATTGTGACCAACTGTAAGCTGAGGGCACATACTAGTCCAGTATCTGATTTTTTTAATATAAATGATGCTGTGCTTCAGTGGTTAAATGGCCCAGACATTCATATTTGAACATAGATGTTTTTAACATTTCTATTTTATGGTGTTGTATTAATCTAGGTGAAATGTTAATATATATTGCTAGTCCATGTATTATGTGACATACTAAATAATAAATAAATTTATAAAGCCCTTAAGGCAGTGAACATTCTAATACTTCTACCTCCTCCAGTTTTCCTCATATTAACTCTGTCAGTTGAGTTGGGTTGAGAGATCGGTTTGTCCTTGAAAACTGGAAGCTGCAGTTGGTCCAGAATGCAATGGTGCAGATAGTTATGGGCACACCTCAGTATGCACACATAACAAGATGCACTAGTTCCTCATCAGCTTCTATATTATCTATGGATAAGCTCCCTAATAATATCTGCATATCTTACTCACTCTAATACAGTGAACATGCTTTAAGTCCTTTTCTTAAAATAGTGCCAAGTAAAGGGGGTCAGTAATAATGCCTATAATAATCATCCCTAAATTTTCAATTGAACCTGACCCTGCTAATCTTTAGAAAGGCATTAAAAGCATGGTTATTCCTCCAAGCACTGGGGCTGATTAAGATGAATACGTTTCCATTAGGAGTATGTATGTATGTATGTATGTATGTGAATCAAGAAGCCAATTATTATTGTTCATTGTTTACTGGGGAGATGAGGTATTTCTTATAAGCTTCCCTGAGTCATGCTTTTCAAGTTGGACAGCCATATAAACAAGGCTTGAGCCATTCAGGCAACATCATCAAGATGCTATCAGTTAACATGGTCTTTACAAAAAAGCATCTGAATATGACATTTTAACACAAAATATCATTATATTACCTAATTTTTTAAAAAAATCAGTTTCCTTCTGCGCATTCAGACAATTTTAATCAAAACAGGCAGACTCAGAGGACAGCATGTGGTAGTCCTCTAAGGATGTTCAGGTCACAACCACTCACATCTCCTAAAAGTATATCACAATTCAGAAGTTTTTTTGAATGGAGATGTAACAAGGAAAATACTCAACACACACAAACATACAGTATATAAATACAGCTGCTTATACTGGATCGTATATAACCATTTTCACCTCTCTCTTAATAGATTAGAATTTATGTCAGTTTGCCAAATAAAAATTTTTCTAGGTCTAATTATCAACTACATCCTCCAATATAATTAGGCACTTAACATTTCAAGGAATATGATTTTTTTTAACTTTGAAAAATCAATAAATCTTGTACAAATGGAAATATACAATTTTTAGTATCTTTTACAAATAAATCTGTTATCTAATATAACAAATTTGTTATAACTTATAAATTACATTGCTTTATTTCAAATATATACTCTCTATATATTTATTTCAAATATATGTATAAAATTTGTTTATAAAAAACAGAAAAAATACAGCTCAGATAAAATTTTAAATGTATTGATAAATTAATTTTAAAAGATTTTTTAAAATCTTGTGATGAATGAAAAAGAAGAAACTAAGGGTCAAAATATGGCATCTGATGGACTGTCTAATTGGTCTTACATTCCAGACCTCCTTTGCTGAAACTTTTGAAGGTCTGCTTGTATTGTGATAAGCTCTGATACTCCTTCATAGTTCATCTTTTTTCCAAATATAGACCATTTTCATCATTTAACTATTCTACATTTACACTTTTAATTTTTCTCTCCATGAAGGAGAGAAAACAATGGGAAAACAGGCAGAATGATTTACAGACCTTTGCCCCTGTAAATACAATAATTGTATATTATAAACCTGCAATTAAAGAGATTATAGCCTCTTCCAATTTAGACTGTTAAAACATTTAACAAAGACACTTTTCCAACTTCAAATTTATCTAGAAAGATGTTTTGAAGCTCTGATCCATGGTAAACTGTAACATTATATGTACATGTGCAACATCATTTATACTGATGGTCTGGGAATACCCTATGAAAGGCCATAACTAAAGTACTGTAATCTATTTACTTTCAACAGTGTATATTTTCCTCCCAAATGCCATCAGATTAAATGTACTGCTTTATTGTGCTGTTATATAAATACTTACATCAATCTCCATGTGTCTAAAGCGGCAAATACTCCTGAAGCATCGACCTTCCTGCCAGAGCACACACACAGTTTCGTTTCCAAGGGCAGCTTCACAGTGACGAAAAGGGCAATTATCCCCCTATGGTAGAGAGTGAATGATTAAAATCTATGGGTGAAATCCAACACCATGTAAATAGACTTATATCATAGAACCTCTCCCTCAGCTGATCTCCCTGCAAGACTTACACTGACTTTGAAATAAAACACTCAGATGTGAGTAAGGGATTTCAGCTTTAATTCAAGGAATTTGAGAAACGTGCCAATACTTCACAAGCTTCACTTTGCTTACATCTTGAGTGTTTCATTTCAAATGGTAGTGCCGAGGCCAAATGCCCAAAAGCTTATCATTGTCTCAATATATACAAACCTGACACTCTCTGTGTGTGTGTGCATGTACAAACACGTGTGCGTGCATGTGCGTGCGTGAGAGAGAGAACATGCTATGTACTTATAAAAATGAAAAAACAAGGAAAAAAATTATAGGCTATATAAAACAAGAAAAAAGCAAATGTATTCTAAATGGCGAGAATAGAATTTTCCTGACTAGCAAATGAATTATTTAAATTATTATTATGATTGAAATAATCAAGTTAAATCAAATTAAACCTATCCCGTTGAGCAATCAAATATACATAGTTACATTTAAGAACAATATTCTTTATAGCATAAAGACAGCTATAATAATACGATGGATGGCAATAATTTCACATCCTAAGAGTCATGATTCAAAATGTGAAAAGCAACTCCAGCCTTCAATGCTGCAATGAATAGCAACCATTCATTCATTTTTATGGGAGAATGGTTTACTGAATTGGCTATAAAGTTCCATTTTGTACTACAAAAGCATGCAATGTGAAAGTGGGTATCTCCACTTCACTTGCTCCAGAAGCAGGGTTAGTTCTTCTGATGCCCCTTCCCCAGTTCTGGAATGGCAAACTAAAAAAATAAAGAACAATTGAGAAATTTTCCATTTATCCATACTGTGGATATATGAATATATAAACGGTTTAGAAAATAATGTAATACTTGTATGAGTATAAAGAATCCAAAAAAGCTGATCGTTGTATCAGCTCTTTACTGGTACTATGTGAATAACCATACCCAAAATATAATAAATGAGACATGTCAATTATATATTTGCCTAATAAAATCAAATTCTATTAACTTATTTTTGCATTTTCTATACATAAACATTGTACATATCTTCCATAACTACATCAAGAAATTCACTAAAATTAATAGGCAGGTTGTTAAATTGAATATGGTGCAGTTATTGAGTTACACACGAAATAGCACAAATATGCTTAGAAGGCTCAACTGCCATGAAAAATACCTTTGTACAAGTAGAGTAGAAATAGAAATAACAATCATCTCCTTTGTTAGACATATTCAAATTAATTTCCTTCAAGCTTAAAGTGTAGAAACAAATGGCTGAATACAATTTTGTTATTTTTCAGTGATGGTTAATCACAACGATGTTTAAAATGGCACAATCTTCTATACCAGATTTAGCAATATCTTCTTTAAAATATAATCCTGAAAAATAAATGAACAAAATATTTAAATATCACTGAAAATATTACATTTGATAGAAACAACAGTTTCCATAAAAATTTAACTCTAATATGTACTTTTTTTTTTTTTTTTTAAAGGAGTCAAGTTATTACATGCATTTATAGGTATACATAAATTTAAAGCTTATCTTGGGGAAGATATGAAGAAGCTACTAAGGGAGACTTGGAGAAAAGATTACACAGTTCAGAGATGGAAGGAAACATGAGAAACTCAAAATAACCCAATTTTAATTTTGTTGAATATGATTGGGCAGAGATAGATTTGCAAGATGCCTTACAACTGTGATGAAGCATTCCTGGAACCCTTATGGTATCTACTTGACTGCTTATTTTGAAGGACTGACGTATACACCCTAATTATAAACTCTAAATGACTTACAATGTGATAATACCCAAATGCAAGTCAGGATACTAATTATCACCTATACAAGTAGCTCTTAGCTTACAACCTTAACTGAGCTTGAAATTAGAGTTGTAAATTGTGTTGGTCGCTAAGCAATTCATGTGACATCTTCATGTGGCAGTTGTTAAGCGTATGTGGTGATTGTAAAGTGAACACTGGTTGCTAAGTGAATTCATTGTCTGCAAATATAAATATGGTCACGTGAAAAAATAAAATTACTGTAAATTACTGCTAGACACATCCAAAATATAATCCCAAGATGGGAGAGGTATGGCTGTTGAAATTTCAAACCTGGATCGTAAGTTAGCCTGGGGAGATCTGTCATAACTTTGAACAATTGATAAATGACAGTCAAAGACTACTTGTAAAACCTGTCATGTGATAGGATTGGTTTATTTGTGAGATGACCTTGTTGCGTCTGCTTGTTTCATAAGGTCCAGCAGGATGAGCATTCTCCGGGAGCCTTCAATTAAGCAATATCATCTAAAGCCTCTTGTTATACCACCTACCCTATGGAACAAGTAAGCTGTCAAGCCCAAAATTGATGGGCAGGCTGTCAAGCTCGAAATTGACATATGTGTAGCCATTTTAGTTAGGCTCAGTATATATTTTCTTACTTTCTCTGTGGCAGTCATGGGGGGAAGAGTTTTGGGCTTGTCACATTCCTAAAGGGGGAGGAGTAGAGATAGAGTTGTTTAGACTAGGTATTCTTCTTCCCATGGAAAAACAAGCTGTTCTGCTCAGGCCCCTTGAGGTGGAGATTTATGACATCAAGCAATGTTGAATTACTTCTATTGGAGAATGTGACTTTTGGGGGTTGTTTCTAACTTCTAATATTGTGGGGTAATGCTAGGTTGTGTCAGATCCGGAATTACCATGGACTTTGACAATTTGATGCTTTCCTAAATAAAAGAAATTGTCTTGGAAGATGGACTTTGTTTTATTCTTTTAAAATGGATTTCATCACTTGGAAACCTGACACAAGCTTGCTTAGTGTTCTGTAAGGCATTAAGGACTGGCTCTTTGCCAACAGTAGTCCTCTTATGAATAATGAATGCATTTAATGTATTATTTGGGCTTTGCTCCATGTTTTCCAATTTGTCTTTAATATCATTGTAGCTATTTTATTGACTGTTGGCAGCTCAGAGTCATGTCAACTTCTAGCCATATAAATCTATACAATAATGAAATATTTTAAAATAATATGGTTAAGAAAAATATTATTAAAACACAGATTTTTCAACAATACAGACAAATACCTTGGTATGACCAGCAAATACTATCTTCAAATACTTCCAGTTATTTTTCTCCTGTAGGTCGAATCAACACTCAATCCATAAAATAGCAACGGGATATAAAGACTTTTCTTCCTCACATTGCCAAGGACACAAATTCAAAATTCAGATAAAGGGTGAATTAAAACTATTGGAGTAAGTAAGTCCATTTGAATAGCCAGGGAAGCTGGAAACAGTGGTTAATTGCCTCTTCAAAATAAATAGTTCATTTAAAGAGGAACTTCTGTTTCAAACCAGCTGCAAAGAAGATCCGTCTTCCACAGCCAGTATTTTTTTTTTTTTAATTAAAACACAATGTTTCAATTTCTGGTCTTCAAGATCTCTTCACCTATTGAAAAAAAGAAAAAAATCTTCCCCGATCTTTATTAACTGCATAGTAAAAATAAAGTAGCTATAAAGTCAGACATGTATATATACACATAAAGTTGCATATTATGTGTTTATACATGTAAAAATGTATAAGCAAGAGCAGTATTAATAATCTGCATTTCAACAAATCAAACTTCCATGTAATTAAATTTTTAGATGAATAGTTTATCATACAGTACAAACATAGATATATTCATACTGCATGTCAAACCTTACACATACATGTGCCTTGTGACATTTTTTAGATTAAATGGGTAAATCTTTTGTATAGTATTATTTGCAACTGCAAAGCAATATATTTGGCAGAATAACATTAAGAAAATAAAGCATTTTATGTCCAACCTATTCATTTTTTAAAATAATTTTATTTTGTTCTCTTGTTGTCAGTGCAACATTTCCCTGAAAAAAAAAGGTGCTGCTTGTCAGCAATAAGATTGAAAGGATGTCACTGAGCTAACATCCTAACAATGTTTTTACAGTCACACAGCAAATAAGGTGTGTAAATCAGAATTTATTCTTTCCAAATATAATTTTGCATATGTAATTTTAATGAATGTAGAATAGTAAGTTGGAAAGTTTTACTCCAGACAAAATAATTTGCCTTTGGATATTCATAGTATGATATTTCCCAAACTCTAAAAGAGTAGAGAGATGTTTTTTTAAAAAAATATATTGTCTGTGTTGAAATTCAACAATAGGAATTTAAGAAACAGCATCTGTAAAATTGCTTTTATTTGCATTTCTTTTTTTATGCATAAACTTGTCTTGCTGCCACAAAATGATACTAGTGCTCCAGATGGAAAAATCTGAATGAAGGAAAAAGGTTCTGTCAAATACATATTATTATTTCCATAATCATTCTATTTTAAACAAAATATGTATATTTTAAAAACAATAGATTTAACTGTCTTTAAATGGTAGAAAAAGTTGTCCTTTAGGTGCACAAAGTTTAGGTGCACCATAACAAGCAAAATTAAAATAATGTTAGGAGCATTTCATTTTCATATACACTGAATAATTTGGGGAAAAGTATTATGGTACCTGTCCATTTAGTACATATCCCAAGCATTTTGCATACCATTTGTTGCAAGTAATTTAAGAACATACCATCTTTCCAACTTGGGTAACAAATGACTTGTTACCCTGTGGATTAAGCCAGAACTATTGAACTGTCCCACTGCTGCATTAAAATCCAACTGTTTTAAAGAATGTGAAAACAATTATTTCTTACTGCAAAAATAAATTTGTATCTTTGACAGCAGGGAAGTCAATTTCTGTATTTAAATTGCATTTTTAGCTGAGTAATTTTTAGTTTGGTTGGTACAAAATCCTAAAGAGGGCCATTAACATTCTGGAGGGGAACTGCTATTTCTAGCAATATAAAGTGAATAATCTAAAGGCAGAAGCTCCCAGATTCTAATTTTTCTGCTCATTTCAAGTTGCTCCACTTGACTATGAAATATCAACAATTCGCATGTCCAGATGACACAGGATGTTTCTACCGTATGTTTACACAATTCTTTTAAGCTGTAAATATCGAAGAGAATGCAGAGCTGAGGAGTAGAATTAAGCATGTCATCAGCTTAAAGACGTTGCCACTAACGGGCAAAGTCCAATCCCTCTTGAATTCCATTGACCATTATCTGATGTCAATTTAATACCGACTTTAGTTGATTAGATTCTTTTATATAGGCTTGAGCCTATAGGCTTGACATACAGTCCTGATCCTTTGTGCCTAACAGTAAATACTCTATAGGGAATATTTTCAGCTACATTTTAAACTGTTCAAAACAGCCAAAATTAGAGCTATCATTCTGCTAATTAACTTGCCATTTCACAGCACTAATTTACATAACTGCCAAAGCTCTAAGTAAAATTTAATCAAAACTGTGAAAATATGATCTGACCTTATGTCTTGAGTGGAGAGATTTGTTGTCTTGAAAGTACTGGTATCCAATTTCTCAGCTATCCCTACCAATATACAGGACAGTATTTATCAATGTACGTTGTTTTTATGCTTTCATAATTGTTGCAACTAATTAAGTCTTTCCTCAACTACTACACTTGCCAAGGGCAGCAAAT
The DNA here is from genome assembly GCF_049901715.1 of Pseudonaja textilis. Classification (NCBI taxonomy): domain Eukaryota; kingdom Metazoa; phylum Chordata; class Lepidosauria; order Squamata; family Elapidae; genus Pseudonaja; species Pseudonaja textilis. The sequence continues at coordinate 46,095,638 of NC_141992.1, read as the reverse complement.
CTTAACAGCGTTTTGATGGGGGAGATTTGATTACAATAATGTTTGCATATATCAAACACTACCTTTAATGTATGCTTGCTATGAAAGCCTTTTTGCAGGTCTTGGAGAGAAGAGCAATAGACTGATCAGAAATATCTAACCATCTCAAAGGGCTGAACAAGGCACATATACAAGGATAGCACTAATCACTTATAAATTCCTTTTGTATTCTACCTTTTTATTCTATAAGAGACAGCCTATAAAATAGGCATATTTTCACACTTAAGCTTTCAACTGATGAAATAACATAGAAAATAAAATGTAAATTCAGAATAAAATGAAGATTCTTTGCCCTGTAACTACATTACAGGCTTTTTTAATCACTACCAATACAAATATTAAGTAAAGTCCACTCTGGCTCACAAAAGTGCTTGATATTACATATTAGATAGCTTTTAAAATTCTATAGAATCTGCCTTATATGTTACAGCACACTGCCCTTCTAGAATGCAATTCCTGTTGATGGTGTGTTCTATATGCCAGGAAAACAGGCAAAATAGGTCATCATGTTCAGGACTACACATTTTGCTTGTTTTGTCACAGCTTTTTTGTTTAGACAGAGGCTATCCAGTGATAGCCAGCATTTTCTTTTTATATACCCTTGTAGCTAATCTAATGCCACTGTGCACTTGCTAACTAAATATCAAGCATGGAAAACTTCATTTAAGAAACAAGCAATTCCAACAATACGATTTTACCATATTACTTCTTATAAAAGAAAGTTCTTCCAGATATGGCCCAGCTTTCTTTTATAACAGCTCTGCAGTCTCCAGTTTGCTGCACTTACACTGCTACAGAAGGCAATGATAAAATACTTTCACACAGTCGGCAAAAAACCCTGCATGGATCTGTTCCTGTAGCTACCAGGCATCAAACTCACATTGAGGAAGAAAGTCAGATAAAGTGTACTACTCTGTTTATGCATATGTGGGTGGTGGGTTGAAAGGATTTTTAAAAAAAAATAATACAGGAAATAAATCTGTTAACCTACAGCAAACGCTAATAAAATACTACTTTCTATTAGATTAATAAACTGTTTTGGGTCTCTTTGTGCCAAACTGCATTCTAGAAAGAACTGCATTTTCTAATCCACTATAATTACTGTATCCTAGAAAAACTTTTTTTTTAAAAAAACAAACCTAGTAGGTATAATACTAATTACTTCCTAAATGCAAAACATCTTGCAATCAAAGGACATCACTAGTGAAATGACATCTTGTGGAAGTATAATTATCCTAATATTAACCTTGCTATTCTAGCAAATCTCCAATGTCTCTATTACAATAAGCACTATTCTATTTTTGTTAAAAAATATGATTATTAAACAAGCACTGCCTATAAATAATCAGGTAAGGAATTTTTAAACTCCCAAATTCACAATGTTTGCTAGTTGTTTTTCCCTCCAAACCCTTAAAGGACTAAGGAATGGGGTTAAAAACAATTATTTAACCAAAGAAAGATTAAAAGGAAGGGGCTGGCCTAGGAATACAGTGGTAATGCTGTACCGCTTACCTAAAAAATGTAAAAAAAAGGGGGGTGGGTTTCCAGGCGGGCTGGGCTGGGGAGCGGGAGAAGAGATTCAAATTAAATTAATAAATCAATAAAACATCAAAAGACCGTTTGCAGAAATTAGGAAATGGGCGTTAAACGGAAAGTTAAGGCGAGAACGTAAAGCAGAGCTCAGGAAAAGCCGGAAATAAGCATAGGCCGAGGCCCAGACTCCGGGGCCTAGAGAGGAAGGCGTCCCTGACGAAAAAGAATTCCATAAATTATACGCAAGGAAGCCGCTGGCCTTACATCGGACACAGGGGAGGGGACCCAGGTCTTTGTCACCCATGCGCAGGGACTTTACCGAACCCCGAGAATGTGACGACGACCACGACAGCAAACTCTCGGTTCCCGCAGCACCGCGCTTCGACCGTTTCTCTGAAAGGCGAAGATTAAACTCCCCGTCGTCGCCGTTAACGCTGCCCTCTTCTAAGATGGCACCTCTCCCTGACGCCCAGCAACTTGCCCGGAAGCAAGATGGCTAAAATTAGAGGGAGGGGAGGAAAGAGAGAGAAAAACAGTTTCACCCACGTGACCTGTGATCTCTTCGCTCTCACCATTATGAACGAAACAACTAGCTAACACGTCACTTCCGATCTGCACCGGAACCTCTTCAGTACGTCGGCGGGTCGGGAGCTGCGCGTGTGCGGGAAACAGAACGTTTTTTTTTCCCTCCCCTTTTTTTTGCTTTCTTTTTCTTTTCTTTTTTTTAAAAAAAGGCTTCTCGGCGCTGTTCTTTTAAGTCCTCTCGTTTGCCTATCCTGACTGTCGGCCATGGCGTACCGCGGGCAAGGCCAGAAGGTGCAGAAAGTGATGGTGCAGCCTATCGTATCCTTCTTGTGGCAAGGGAGAGGAAGCGGGCCCTCTTTGGGAAAGGGCGGGGCGAGGCCCGTGAGGGGATGGAGGCGAAGGGAGAGAGCGGGAGGCATTACGCCGAGAAAGTGGCACATTGCTTTGTTTTCTGGAAGCACTTTTTGGAGGGGTGGAAAGAGGTGGCTAGGCTGAAAGGCTTATTCCCTTGGTGACTCGGCCAGTCACGCGTGCTCGGGTAAGTTATGGTGAGACTGAAATAGGTTGGCTGAGAAAGCCGCCTTGGATATATCTGGGATATGCTACTAGATGGAATACCCAAATATAATTAATCCGGTTGGGAATAGGATTAACGTGGCTAAAATCGATTCAGAAAGCAACTGTTTAAGTTTAATTCTGCGGTGCCTCAGCCATCAAGACGCTTTCATTTTGTGGGAGTTCTTGTGCGGTGCTTTCCCTGTCCTGTTTACTTGGACAGTTAGAAGAAGAAATGTTGAATTTCTGTCAGAATGAATGGGGGTACTCCTTTTTGTGTATTTTTTTCCTAAATTTATTTGTGATAGAACCTCATTTTTCGCTACCTGCAGAATGTAAGTATACATAATTATATTTTGTCAAATTTAACAATATACTGGTATAATTACTGATATTTATGTACATTGAGAAGTTTTGTTTTCTTTGTATATATAATACAATTTCTCCTCCTTTAGCTCTTATAGGGAAGTGACCAATTAATGTGATTGAAGCAATTTTTGTAGAAAGCTACAGTAATACATTGTGCATTTCAGAAATATTAAAAAGTAGTAATTATCATTGTTGGAAACAAAAAATATTGAGAGCTCAAAAAGTTAAAAGTAGTAATAGTGAGTTTGAACTAAGTCTTTCGGTTTCTTTCAGAGTCTTTGCTTCTGATAAAATTATATGGTGTTGTAAATGGTATTAAATTAAGATCTCCTTATTACACCTTGAATAAATAACTCTGCTTTAATAAGGATTTCACTGAAAAAGTGGCAATGGAGAAGACTCAGTAAAATCAGGGTTTTTTGGTGAGGTGGGAGAGTTTTACTGCAATTTCTAGGTACCAGAGAGCACAAGAACTTGGGCCATGCAAATAAGATTTTAATCCTATGCAGAATTCCACAATGTCATGGTTTCTTTCCTGTTTACTTTGCAGAGATCCCGGATTCAGGTTTGGCTGTATGAACAAGTAAACATGCGGATAGAAGGCTGTATCATTGTAAGTAGCAATTGCTTTCACATACTTGTAAAGAAAAATGTAACTTAAATATGACAAAAATAAAGCATTTTGTTCTAAGTTTCTTATTGCAGCCTAAATGAAAACAATTAGTACAATAAGCATGTTTTTTTCTGAATCATCATTTGGAGTTAATTATGAAAAACCACTCATTCTAGTATTATCTGGACATTCTTGGGTTAACGGGAAAACCTGCATCAGTATATTTTCAGGGGTGTTTAAAACTAGCCCAATTGTTAAGTACTAACAATTTTTGTCTGAATGTTTAGTTAAATCATTCACTTTTTTATTGCTGTTTCTGTTACTTGTTCATTCTATTTCATTTATGATACATCATTTTATTGTGGGAATTTTGATAAAAGGACAAGATGGAGATATTTTAAAAACAGAGTAATCTGTCCCATTTGATGAATCTAACTGAATCCACCATTCTTGCATCTTTACTGCCATCCCCGATGTTGCTTCCTTCCATTGAATGTATTGTCACATTTCTCTGTTCTGGTTCACAGGGTTTTGATGAATATATGAATTTAGTTCTGGATGATGCTGAGGAAATTCATTCTAAAACAAAATCAAGAAAACAGCTGGGTAAGTGTAAGCTTTTTGGTAGTAAATATCAGACATCCTTTTTTGTTATTAGTAAAAAAAAACTTATTTAATTTTGTGAAAATCCATGATAGGAATTTCAATTTTGCATTTGAATATCAGTGAACAAGCCTCAAAGTAGGCTTGGAACTGCCATTTCGCTGTTCAATATATTTAATTGGCATGTTACTTTAGGTGAATAGTATCAAAAACTGCTGAAAGTCAAGGGTAGCCAAAACATGAATACTAATCCCTCTTTCTTGCCAAATATTGTCCATTAAGAAAAGTAGTACAATTTTCCTGTAAAACTAGGACGGGATTGAATATGGGAATTGTTTCCTGAAAATGTATTAAAATAATACCAGTATTTCTACACCATGACTGATAAGAACTGTATTTTTTTCCTACTGTAATTATATTTGCTTATATAGCATATCCTATTCTGAAATATTGGAATAGGTTTAAGTGAGAAATTTATGCTAAAATTGTGCTATGGGATATTTAAACCAGCTCATTATTTGGGAAAACTACAGATAGAATATTGTTAGAACAAATGCACAAACACTTTAATGTATTACATTTTTAATCTTACTCTTTTCCTTTGCAGGTCGAATCATGTTAAAAGGAGACAATATTACTCTTCTGCAAAGTGTTTCCAACTAGAAAATACCTAATGTTTCTGTTATAGTATTAACGTTTAATCTTTTAAAAAATGTGCTAGCTTAATGCTATCATTTCTGATTTGGTATCGGAGACAAGGATGAAGACAACAACTTAATGCTTCTGTAATTTTCAATAACTTTTTTACACTGGTGTGTAACTATTTCTTAATAAATTAATTTTTTTGTTAATATATTTACTTTATTACTATTTGGAGACAACTTTTGGAATGCAGATAATAGGAATAGCAGCAATAAACAGTTGTATTAGAAGATGCAATTATTTAAAGAAAGTACTAGTCAAAGAATATATAGCTTGAGAAATCAGATCCTAGTTTATGTGAAAGGACTATGACGCTCTCCAAACAGAAAATTACATTAAGGTAATTCACATTGGCTGCCCTGCTTTGCTTTTGTTATTTATTGGAGGATACTGTTCTACACAAGACATTAAAAGAACAGCTTGACAAGCAAAGTTAACATGGTAATACAGATTTCCTAGCTTTTTAGGTGAAAAGTTCCTTTCCTTGATTGCTGATCTTTGCAAGTGATATCTTCAGAGAACTCTTCATTCCCCAGAATAGATAAAAGGAGGAGTGACTTACTTCCTTGTGAGTATAGAGGTTTCTCAAGAAAGTTTTAAAAATAAAGGACAACCAATTTCCAGGTGTGGAATTATTGAGTAAACATGGAATTAATAATCACTGAGTGAACACAATTGCTAACAATAGTTTGGTAACAAAGCTCAGTGAGAATCCTTAACAAACCTTAGGTCAATAGTAAAACTTGGTTGAAAGGGGAAATTACAGCTTTTCTATACTCTATGTGACTGCTTGAGAAATAGAAGTAAAGATGAACACTATATTTGAGACTATACGTAGCATGTTTCTGTTCTACTTGAAAACTATCTGAAATATTTATAGCAAGTGCAACCATATAGCAATTTCCGGAAAAAGTATAACTTTTGGAACTGCAAGTTACCATCCTTGTGAAAGAAAAAAATATTTGACCAAACAAATAAACTACAATAGTAAATTAACAAGTATCTATCTACAAGGAATAGAAACAAAAACGCAATTCCAGTTGTATATGTTAAAGCTGGTAAGGTGATAAATGATTCTTGGGCCATTAATTGGTTCACTAAATAGTGGTCTATCTTTTGTATAATTGGAATTCCAGGAACTGAGACAAAGGTCACATGAGAAGCACCATCCCAGTCTGTAATATGATTCTGGTACGATCTTTGTTGAGAGGTTACAGGCTATGTATCTCTTGTTTCTTCAACTGTCAATGATCTATGAACATATTTTTGTCCTCAATAGCCCTGAAATGCAATCAGAAGTACAATCGTATGACCTATTAACAAAGCACAGCTAAAATTTCAGATTTCAGCAAAGGCCCTAAAATGTAAAAATACAGCAAAGACAAAACAATAGTTAATTTAATAAAAAAAACCAAGTCCTAATACCTATGAATATATACAAAGTATCTGAAAATCAATAAATATCCAAACATAAAATGCACCAGTACACCAAAGTAATATTTCATTCAGATTCAGTAGTTAGTTGTACCACTATTCTGTGAAACTCAAAAATTTCACATTGCTCATTAGGAAAAAAGTTAAGTGAAAATAAAACTGCCACCTATACAAGTGTACAATTCTAAACTGAAATAAACCAAAACAATTTTGATCACCTCACTTCAAAATGCAACTATTGGTAATTTACTATGAGAAAATATGTAGATCATTTGAATTTAGAAAAAAAACAAGCTAAATATCTCAAATGTAATGCATGGAATATAAAAAGGGGAATAGAGGAAAGTTATATTAAACTGCAGTCATTCAAGCAAGTGTAATGAATAGATGGCTGAACAAAGGCAATAAATTCAGGAAAATGCAATAGTTTTCACCTTAGCACACTTAAATAAAATTAGACTAATCAATAAAGAATAAGGTTATTAGTATTTCTAGTCTTGGTCATATATTACCTGCAAGATTAGGAGCAATCAGCTACCAGACTACCAGCTGCTAGAACGTATGAACAAGAAATTGATGTAACATTTTGGAAATTCCTTCTAAGTAGTGGTGTTTCTTTCTGTCTGGCTGTCTGTCCGTCCTTTCTTCCCATCCCAAAAGTGATTCTCTGTAAATGACTCGATTGCAAATAGAGTACCCTTTTCTGAATGGAAAAAGATGATAAGACAAGATAATATATGATATTTTGCTGTATTTCCTTCTTGGTTTTTATTTTTTTATTTATTTTTGTCAATTGCTTACAAGATAATAGGTATATAAGTAAAAACATAGTTATGAATACATGGATACATATAAGAAAAATAAAAAAATGAAACAATAGAACAGGGACGGCATGTTGGTGCGCTTATGCAGGCCCCCTACAGACCTCTTAGGAAAGGGGTGAGGTCAATAGTAGACAGTCTAAGGTTAAAGTTTTGGGGGTTTGGGGAAGAAACCACAGTCAGAGTATTCCAGACATTGACCACTCTTGCTGAAGTTGTATTTCCTGCAATCAAGTTTGGTGTGATTAAGCTTGAGTTTGTATCTATTGTTTGCTCTTGTGTTGTTATGGTTGAAGCTGAAGTATTCATTGACAGGTAGGACATTGTAATGTATGATTTTATATACTATACTTAGATCGGACCGAAGGCGGCGTAGTTCTAGGTTTTCTAGGTCTAGAATTTCGAGTCTGGTGGCATGAGGTATTCTGCAATGAGTAGAGGAGTGGAGAACTTCTTGTGGAATATTTCTGGACTTCCTCAACTGTGTTAATATCAGATACGTAATGTGGGTTCTAGACTGATGAGCTGTATTGTTTTGTTGGTTCATGCCTTCTGCTTCCATTACATATATTTGCTCAGTGATATTTTCTTCATATATTTTCTTTAGACATATATTTAGGTTCCTAAAGAAAATTAAACCTTGTTGGCTCTTGTGAGAATGGAATGGAAAGGAGGATTTAATTATATCAGAAATGCTGCATAGTATGAAGAACTTCCAAAGCTTGGTAGACAATGTAATCATTGTTATGGACAGCAGGGGGCACACCTGGCTTAAACTGGAAAAGTAATCCTATGGTAGTGTGTCAGCAATATGGTTCCCACAGTAGTACTGTCTGCTGCTTTAAAGGCTCCAAAACAATATGGAAACAGGAGAAATTCTACCAGGTATATGTACGAATCCATATAACTGCAAAAGACCATGCTTGACTCTTTCTAATTTGCCCTTATCCAGAGATTTCTATTTTACCAGCCAACAGAAAGTAGAATGATCTCCAAAAGTCAGATTTGCTTCACTTTTTGTTTCATACTGCTTTGCAAGTTGTGTTGTTTTATAATGTGTAAGACTGTTTTATTGCTCTCCCCACTGCAATTGAGCAAGAACTGCCATATTCATTAGGGATGATATCACTGCAAAGGGGGCTTTACAACATGACATAATTCTCACATTTTCAATATATTTGCAGTCTGCATTTTGAAGTTGTGGATGTAATTCATTATTTTTTATCAATACAAATTATGGTGGGGGTTAATAGTATATGGCACATTACCCTCTACAAAGTGAAGTCATCAGTTCCTCCTGCTCAGTAATATTGATGTTGAATTAATCCTGGAAAGCAGATTTGCATCATTTTAGACAAGGGTTTTCTTGCTGGTAGAATCCAGTTTCAGTCAGAAATATAGGAAATACATTGTCATGAACATTCTATGAACACATGCAAATGAGATCATCATTTCATTTGTTTACAAGTGAAACAAAGAAGGATGGATGCCATTCAGATTCAAGACCAGAATCCCTTATCTGGCCACTCCAACTACTGAATAATGTGAGTGTCATACAACTCCAGAATGCATAATTAGGATTAAAACCATGTTGTTAGTCGTGAAGTCTTGTCTGACCCATCGCTACCCCATAGATAATGTTCCTCCATAACTTCTTGTCCTCTACCATCCCCTGGAATCCATTTAAGCTCACGCCGACTGCTTTAGTGACTCCATCCAGCCACCTCATTCTCTGCCATCCCCTTCTTTTGCCTTCAGTTGTTCCCAGGTTAGGCTCTTCTCCAGGGAGTCCTTCCTTCTCATTGGTGAGAAAACCATACAGTTAGTTTAAAAAAAAACCATAAATATAATTTCAGAAGGGAAGAGTTCAAGTGCACATCAGGCAAGACAGCAAAAGAAAGAGGAGGATAAAGATTACCTAATTTTATAGTCTATTTTGCAACCTGCTTTTTGGTTTGGATGAAAGTGGTTTTGCTGAGGAGGAAAAGAGCCTTAGAGGAATGTAACCTGGGATTTAATAATAAAGTTAATGCAGATTTCAGAAAGTCATTTTGTGAGATATGCCATATTATGAATATGGAATAAATATAAACCCAGGTTGTGCCTCCAAATATCTTTATAGAACTCTGCATAGGAAGCATTCTATAAAAAAGAAACAGCAGGCAAAGGAAACTGGTTAACAAACCAAATCTAGTAATACAAGAAGATGAACTTAAGATGTAGTCAAGAGAACAATTGACTACTAAAGTTCAAGAAGTTTTTACGTAGATAATGGGAACTGAACAACAGGAGATAGAATTTGAAAATTAATTATGTACAAACGGTGAATATGTGGTTGCAAAAATGTATAAAAACGTTAAGATTTATAACAAGAGGAACAAGAACTGCATGACAAAACTTTGGTTATAATACACAGAAATGTGGATAAATGGGATAAAATTCAAATTATGTTATAATTTAAGACTGATTTTAATACAATGATGTATCTTTAGTATATGACACTAGAGAAATTATCAAAGATGCAGAAAGTTACTTCTAGCCAATGTTGGAAACCTGAAAACTATGAAGGGACATTTTATAATGCATGGTGGATTTAAGCAAAAATAGAAAATGATACAAAAGAAAAAAAGCAATTGATACAATTACACATACCCATGCAAAGTTTTTAAAAGATTAACGTTTCTCATGTAGTTCTCATATGCAATATGCAATATATGTATGTATGTATGTATGTATGTATGTATGTATATGTTTTCTTAAGTTTTCACGGGTACTTACATGTATGGTATTCAGCTTTGTTCGGGTATTTTCCCACGTCATTATAGTTGTGGTTTTAAAGTTGTAGCAACGTTCATCAGGCTTCTGTGGGAAAATACCCGAACAAATCTGAATACCATATATATATGTTTGCAGTTGGGACTGTCTATCTAGTGCCAAGTAATAAAATAATTTAAACTAGCTACTTCTCAAGAAATACAGTTCACAGAATATTTTGTGTGTAACCTTTCTTCAGGCAACGGGTGCACTCATGAAGGGGTCTGCAATTGAAAGAAGATTGCCATGCCAAATAGAACGCACTATCAGATTTCCTTTCCATCTAAAAGTGCAAATGTATTAATGAACAATGCTAGTTTCAGATCAGTGGGTGGACAGCTTTCCTGTTAAGGCCATGAACTGCTGTTTGATACTGATTCAGTTGGTCAGATTTCCTGTGATTACTTTAAGATATGTGTGACTTAAAGGAAGTCTCCAAAAGTCTATTTTGCATCTAAGGACTAACACTTTTATCAGCCAACTAAATCAATTTTAATAATTCTGGGTTGTATTATAAGACCTGAAAAATCCAATGTTCTCAAGCCCATTTTTCCCAAAGGAAGGAAGATGAATTCAAAAGGGGAAATCAATGAATGAATACTTAATTATTGCTCTATGCATTGATTTTCTTCTGCAAATATGTTGCTTGTGGCCCCTCCATCCTCCGATTAGGTTCATTTCAAGGTTGCTATCCCAGCTGTTGGAAAATATTATAAACGTCCAGGGGGATGAATGTATACTCATGGAAAAATTGTCAGGTGGGAAGGGTTTGTATCTCTTATTTATCTGACCAATTCTCCTCTACAAATGATACCTCCTTTGCATTTCATATTTGGTAATAACACATGCCTCCATGCCAATGGCTGCATCAGAAATAATACTCAAAGGGAACTACCTCATCCACTGCCCTGGCGCCATAACTGTTTTATTCTCATATAATGCCTGAGACTTCTACGTAACTGGCTTATGTGATTACTTTAAGATATGAAATCCAGATGAATGACATGTGTTGAAGTCATGGTGAAATTAATGACTGATTGTATCATAATATGCCCTTTTGGGGCCATATACTGTCAGATATGATATGAAATCATGATACGTTAAACACCCTAACAGTCCTACTTTCTTTTGGTATTGCTGTACAGTTTTTAGTCATATGTGTTAGATAATCATTTAGGAAGCAACACTTTTCCTTCTGGGGAGGTGAAGTAGAACCTAGAACTAAGGAGAAATTTTCCTGACGGGTAGAACATTAATCAGTTGAATAATTTGCCTCCAGAAGTTGTAATTGCTCCAACACTGAAGGTTTTTAAGAGGAGATTGGACATTTGTTTTTCTGAAATGGTATAGGGTCTCCTGTTTGAGCAGGGGGTTAGACTAGAAGACCTCCAAACTTTGTTATTCTGTTATTTTTAAGTGCTGAAGAAAAATCAAGTTACAGGGACAGTTTGTCTGCACCACTTTCCATCATCGTACTAGAACCCAATGATATACTTAGACTAAGCTTCTTTGTTATCTTGACAGGAGTGCAAAACATACAGGCATGTAGCCAATTGCATTCATCTTACAGCTCCCAGAAGCTGTTCAGCCCATGATTTGAGGGCATTTTCGTATTCCTGGGGACAGAATGAGTGCCTTGCAGATGCTTAAAACACCATTTACCGTTAAATATCCAAAACTCTTTCCCAAAGCAGACCTTGGTTTTTGGGATGTGGTGCTCGTTGCCATACAAAGCCTTCAACAACTCATGACAGCACTTTCACATCCTTACTCTGACTTGAGCATTACTTGAATCTGCTCGATTTCCATTTCTTGAGAAAAAAAGGTCAAGTGAGAATTATCTAAAAGATTGATCAAGGCAGTTTTTTAATGGCAGCTGCTTTTACATGGGATCGTGTTAGGCCAAAAGATAACCTCTTGACCAATATATGGATGACCTGTTAATGCCATTATTTCCCATTTTTCCCACCATATCATGTTTAAACTTACAATTTAGGAGATTTTGAGAGGGACTGTTAGGTATGATGTCTAAATCTTGGTATTTGGAAGGGGGATGGAGCGTATGCATTTTTGTTCTTGGTTTGATCCCCTAGTACCAAAAACTAAGAGATGAAGGATGCTGCCTATGATGACAAAATATTGAGCAATTGAGTTTGAAGTTAAAATGTTCACTGCAGCATTTGCTGCCACTGAATAACCTAACACTACCAACGATAATAACATGATTTTACAGATGCATTTGAAGATATAATGCATGTTTTTCAGTCTAATCACTTGTTCTTATCCACATAAACTATGGGGACTTTTTGCAAAAGAGGAAATGGGCATCTGAGTCATCAGGCTCACACCTATTCCTGTGGGCATAAGAACAACTACTTTTTTCATCTTTTGTTGGGCAATATTTTTTCACCTCCTCTTCTGCTCTCTGTGTTTTCTGTTCCTTCATTCTGTTCCTTTTATGTTCACATAGAATAAATGGACAGAGAAAAGGAAATCAAATATTGGAATAGCTAATTGACAGGTATATGATGGTAATGTCGGGAGGGAGAAGTTCTGATGATTTATGATTTCTCCTTCATGTAATGTCTATTTGGTTCAAGAAAAAGTGCATTGCCTAATGAACCACCTGAAAAGAACAATTTGAAGCCATAACTGCCCAACTGTTTAGTTTATTAATTTCTTAGCATAACCTGACATCCCAAGTGTTTCTTAGGGACTTTCCCTCATTCCTTATAGACTTTCCATAATGTAGGATCAGCATGATCCTACATAATGTAAGAGTATGAAACATTATTACCAATAATTACCATTATTATGTAACATTATAAATAGTCCTTGACTTACAAGAGTTCATTTAGTGATAGTTCGAAGTTACAGCCACATTTTTAAAAAATGACTTATGACCATTTTTCACACTTACAACCTTTGTTGCCTTTCCATGATCATGTGATCAAAATTCAGATGCTTGGTAACTGGTTCATATTTATGAGAGTATGCAGTGTCCCAAGGTCATGTGATCACCTTTTGCAACCTTCTGACAAGCAAAGTCAATGGGAAAGCCAAATTCACTTAACAATCATATTACTAATTTAACAGCTGCAGTGATTCAGTTAACAAATGTCATAAGAAAAGTCATAAAATGGGGCAAAACTCAACAAAGTTCTCACTTAGCAACATAAATGTTGGGCTCAATTGTGATCATAAGTCAAGGACTACCTGTATTACCAAAATCTCCCACCTTGGTCAGGTTTGATGTCTTCCTTCGATGAAATAGGAAATAGAAATGGCTTCTAGTCACTGAACTCCTGTATTAATTGGCTTCTCAGGCAGCACTATGTAAACACTGAAAAGCCATGCAAGAAAATGAAGCATTAATGTCTCCTGGGATGATCATTGTTTATTTTTTTTCTGGCTACAATCTATTAAGTTTTGCCTGATGTTTTCAGAGGGTGAGAATGCCAGTAGACAACATATTTCTCTCCAGTCCCAATCCTTAGATCATGGAAAGTTGATACTGGTGGGGGGAGAAAGCAGGAAGATTTACTCCTGTGATTTTCCAAACTAGGTCATTTGCAATAAGCACTAGGTGATCATATATAAGGCCTATGTTTATGTTACTTTAATTAATCAAATTTCTATCTCACAATCACAAATGGATTTATGCAGCACATTTTGGTGAAACTTTGCTGATCTTTAGCAGTATTGCTATATATGCCAGTAATTGCTCAATACCTCAGCAAACCTGAATGAAAAATAGCTAACTTTTATCATTTACTACAATGACTGTCTTTGTATCTCAAAATTCCTTAGCCTCATTCGTTCCCAGCTACCACACTCCAGGCACTACTTCAGCATGAATTGCTGAACTACAGCCAGAATTACGAGGCCTTAAAATTGGGGCTATCATCTCATGACTTCTGTTAGTGTTTGGGGATAAACCCCCTAGCAGAGTGTGCAGCAGCAGTCAAACCAGGCAGCCAAATGAGAGTGAGGCTGGGCCCTAGAGTATACACACACTTGAGACAAAAACACTGTTTGTGGTTTTTAAATAGGTATTTAATTCATACAGAGATTAAGAATAGTCATTCAGTCCATATGTCAGTATCCAGTTTATCAATCCAGTTATCAAGTCCATTTACAGTAAATACAATGTCCTTATCTGCTTGTAATCTTCTCTCTATGATACCTTTCTCACCAAGACAATGCTGAATCCTCAGCTCACTAGGCAAACAGTCCTTGTGTTCAGGTGAAATGGTATCTGGCACAGTAGCCTCAAGGTAAGCAGATAGACCAACACAGTAGGCAGCAGACCAGGAACAGTAACCAGGTGCATGCAGAAGCCGGACTCATACAGTTGCATCCAGAAGCCGGGCTATTACGTTTCCCTCTACCTATATGGCTGTCTGCAACCGCACCCACAATGACATTGCAGTTTCTAGCTTTAAAGCTACATAGCACTTAATCCTAGGTTTACATATTTATTCAACCCAAACCAGTTGGAGTATCCATATACCCAACATTCTCCCCTTTTGGGTGACATAAATATATAACCTTTACATTCTAAACCCATATTTTTGACAACTCTGTAGATGCTTAATAGCACCTTGGGCTTTAGTAAAATGATCAGCTACATTGTCCTCCGACATGCAGTATTCCAGCTGTATCAATTTACTCTGTACAGATTCTCTTACACTAAGATATCTCAAATCTGTATGTTTACTTCTCGTTTTAACTGCAATATTAGTGGCCATTTTAATTGCTGCCTGATTATCTTCATGTACAACTATAGGGTAATTTACAGTTATACCCATATCCTTCAACATTTGTTTGTACATAATCAACTCAGTACACAATAAAGATAAACAGGAGAATTCTGCCTCCATAGTAGACAAACTTATATGCTGTTGCCTTATAGACTTCCAGCCAATTAATGTCTTACCCAGCATTATGGCTGTTCCTGAAGTCGACTTTCTAGTATCTCTTTCTGATGCAAAACTAGCATCTGCATAAGCACTCAATATGAGATCACCTTCTGGTTCTAAATACAGTGCATGGTGTAATGTTCCTTTAAGGTATCTTAGGATTCTTTTCAATGCATTCCAGTGACATTGAAGCGGGTCATTATTGTGTCGAGCCAGCTGATTAATACTAAAAACAATATCTGGCCTTGACCAATTGCTAATATATGATAAGCTACCAATCAAAGATTGATACAGTTCCTTATCAAACTTGGGACTTTGAGTATCGATTTTGCAAATATCCTGACTCATTGGAGTCTTTGCAGGCTTACAAAGTTCCATTTTATAATCCATTAGCAATTTAGATATCTTATCTTCTTGAGATATCTTATAACCCTTTTGAGTTCTCAGTATATTCAAACCTAGATATCTCTTTATCTCACCTAATTGCTTGATTTTTACTTTCTTGGCTAATGATGCAATTATTTCATTTGCTTCATCATTAGTTTTAGTAACCAGAGCAATATCATCAGTAAACAATAATAATAATGATATCTTCCCATTCTTTTCTCTCTTAAATAGACATGGGTCAGCTAAACCAGCTTTAAATCCTATATTGGTCAGTTCCTTTACAATATACTGGTTCCATTCATAGCCCGATTGTTTAAGACCATAAAGGCTCTTCTTTAATAACCAACAATCATTATCATTATTATTTTCTCCTTTAAATCCATTAGGCCTTTTCATATACACAGTATGTCTTAGTGGAGCATGCAAGTAAGCAGTTTCCACATCTAAATGGTTAAGTATATATTTCTTGCTTGCTGCCCACACTAAGGCTGCCCTTAACGTTGCTGCTTTAAGACTAGGTGCAAATACTTCATCATAGTCTTTTGCACTTTGTCTAAAGCCTTGGGCTACTAACCTTGCCTTATGGATTGTGTTTCCATCCTTATCTTTTTTTATTTTAAAAATCCATTTGCAGCCAATGGTTTTTTCATTACTAGGTAATCTCACGTTTTCATATACCTTCATATCCTTCAGAGACTTCAATTCTTTATTAATTGCTGCATACCATTTTTCTTTCTCTTTAGAAGGATATCTTTTAATCTCATCCACAGTAGATGGAATTCTATTTACCTGGCACACTGTGTTAGCCTGGTATCTATCAGGCGGTCTAGATATACGTGTAGTCCTTCTGGGTATTACTGGGCTTGGTTGAGTTACTACCTGGTCCTCATCTTGCTCAGCTATTTCTTCCTTTTCTTCTTCTATGGGCACAATCTCTTCCTGTACTTCTTCCTTTACTTCTTTCTTAAAGTTACAGGGATACTTAATGGGATTTCTATAGGATTCAATAACCACTTCTTTATTGGTATCCTGCTCTAACTTATCCCATCCTACGTGCTCTAGAAATTGGGCATTAGCACTACATAACACTCTAGATGTGCCTTTTTCCCAAAATCTATATGCCCTATGGTTAGCTTGGTAACCAACGAAGAATAATTGTTTAGCTCTATGTTGCCCTTTACGCCTGAGTTGTGTAGGGATATGCACCCATGCTGGTGCACCAAATGTGTGCAGGTAACTCAAATTAGGCTTCCTGCCATGCCACATGGTGAATGGTATTTCACCAGTGGTTGAGTTAACCACATTATTTAATAAATGATTAGCACACATTGTGGCCTCCCCCCACAAAGAATCAGGTAACCCAGAATCAGTTAACATAGTACGGGTCATTGCCTGCAATGTTTGGCCTCGCCTTTCAATATATGCATTGTGCTGTGGTCTGTATGGTGCAGATGTCTTATGAGCTATTCCAGCTGCCTTTAATCTATTCTGGAATTTGCTGTTAACAAATTCCGTGCCATTATCTGCCACCAAGGTTATCAGTTGCCTTTTAGTTTTCCTTTCAGCAAACTTTAACCAGTTGAAGAAATGTTGATATGTTTCAGTTTTGCTTTTCATTAAGTAGCAAAACCCATATCTAGAGTAATGGTCCATAATGCTCAGTATATATCGAGCATCCCCCATACTGGGTTTCTTTGGACCTATAATGTCTGCAAATACAACTTCTAAAGGTTCTTTAGTTTTAAAACCATTTAGCCTATTTGCAGGCATTATTTTACTCTTATCTTCACAACAGACATTACAATGCAAATACTTATCACAGGGCTTTAACCTTATCCCTTCAGATAACTCTACTGTACGTTTTAGCATTTTAAAATTTACATGCCCCAAACGCCTATGCAATAAATGGATACATTCATCATGAGGCTTGATATTATTAAATACAGTTTGTGCCTCCCCTTTCTTACCATCATGTAAGACATACAATGCTCCATTTAAAGCTGCAGTTACCTTTTTGTTATCCCTTTCCAGTGTGCACTTATTATTCTTAATATCACAATTGCTAAACATGGCCAGTTCAAAGGATTTCTTTGGCTTCTTTAAATTCTGGCGTTTTCCTTTTTTGCAGAATCTTGCCAAATGTCCTCTGCCTCCACAATTAAAACACTTTTTAATTGTGTATGCCGTTGAAGATAACTTCTCTTCTTCCGGGTGCTTTCCTTTACACAGCTGGTTTCTCTCAGGCCTTGAAGATAATTTCTCTTCCTTATGTTTATCTTCCCTCAGCTGTTTACGTTCACTCCTTCTCCTGGCTTCCTCTAATAGCCTGCCGGTAATCTCAGTTACTGATAAACTGTCTTTTGGCAATACTTCCAATGCAGTCACAAAATCATCATAGCTTCGATCCAAAGAAGACAGTATAATGTATACTTGTTGCAACTCATTAAATACAAGCTCTTTTTCTTGCAGTTCTTGAAAAATGCTTTTCATACAGTTTAAATGAGTTAACATGTCTCCATTTATCTCAAGATGTGTTCTAAACAGCTTCCGTGTAAGATTGATATGAGCTCCTACACTGTCTCGAACATAAATCCTTTTAAGACTATCCCAGCAGTCTGCAGCATTTTCCACTCCACGGATATGAATGAGTTGCTGGTCAGACAGGGTGAGACCTATGATGCACAAAGCCTGCTCATTTTTTCTTTCATAGTCCTGTATCAGTTTATAATCCTCTTCATCATTAGGATTTAAGTTTGATACATCTGGTGGGTTTGTAATTATGTCCCACAAACCTTCTCTTCGTAGCAGTAAACTACACTTCATTGACCATGAAACATAGTTTGTTCCATCTAGTCTGGCTATCATGGACAGACTTGGCAAATTTACTTGTGCCATTGCTCTGCAGAAAAATAACTATTTAACAAACAGTTTGTCTTTACAGCAATGTGTAACTCTTGACCAAAACTCTCACTGGTATAACCTGGTTAGCTAGACTGTGCACACTGCTGGGCCCATAACCAATGTTAGTGTTTGGGGATAAACCCCCTAGCAGAGTGTGCAGCAGCAGTCAAACCAGGCAGCCAAATGAGAGTGAGGCTGGGCCCTAGAGTATACACACACTTGAGACAAAAACACTGTTTGTGGTTTTTAAATAGGTATTTAATTCATACAGAGATTAAGAATAGTCATTCAGTCCATATGTCAGTATCCAGTTTATCAATCCAGTTATCAAGTCCATTTACAGTAAATACAATGTCCTTATCTGCTTGTAATCTTCTCTCTATGATACCTTTCTCACCAAGACAATGCTGAATCCTCAGCTCACTAGGCAAACAGTCCTTGTGTTCAGGTGAAATGGTATCTGGCACAGTAGCCTCCAAGGTAAGCAGATAGACCAACACAGTAGGCAGCAGACCAGGAACAGTAACCAGGTGCATGCAGAAGCCGGACTCATACAGTTGCATCCAGAAGCCGGGGCTATTACGTTTCCCCTCTACCTATATGGCTGTCTGCAACCGCACCCACAATGACATTGCAGTTTCTAGCTTTAAAGCTACATAGCACTTAATCCTAGGTTTACATATTTATTCAACCCAAACCAGTTGGAGTATCCATATACCCAACAACTTCAAAAATCCAGGCATCCACTAGCAAACAGATACAGAACATTGTAATTGTTTGCTCTCATTTGGGAGGCATCTGGATTTTTACAGTCCAGTTATGAAAGCCCTTATAAAGTGCTAGAAATGAACAAGTTGCTTTGCAGCACATTCACTTCTCATTTGGAAAAACAAGCTAAAGCTCACTGATATGACATGACATGACATGATGATATATGATATGATATGAGATATGATATGAGATAAAGTGGTCCATGAGCAGGGAGCTTTGGAAAGCATTAATTATGTTGTCTGTCAAAATGATACTTGCACCTATTGTATTTCGGAAGCTTACAAAGTCAAAGCATTTGTGATCAAGAAGATGTTGGTTGTTCTGTCCTCACTATATGTTAGTCTGTGTGCAGCTTGACATGCAGCTAAACCTTCCTATTCTCCAATAAAACACACTGTGTGGGTAGATCTGGATGCTTTATTGAAAGATCAGGATATGGTGAAACTGGGGAGAATAGGAATACATACAATGAGAACCAAATATAAGATAGGCAGTATTGAGTTACTGTTGAACGTAACAATTAATAAATACTCACCAGCGATGCTCTGTGTGTGGGATGTGGGTTTGTCCTTGGATGACCATGTGCCACAGATTAAAATGGATTCTTTTTTGTGCTTCTGTCTTCTCTAAATGCTAAAGGAAATGGAGTCTGGCTTCCCAGCATGCACTTGTTTTGAGAGTGAGGGCTGATGGGTAAAGAGGTGGGTCAGCTTCAAAAAATATACTTGATATTTATCTCTCCAGCCACTAGATGGGGTTAGAGAGCAACAACAGTATATAAAGATATATGTTGGGGCATATTTGTCCCTCCGGCCACTAGATGGGGCTAGAGTGCAACAACAGTATATAAAAGTTATTTGTTGGGGCATGACTTTGGTACATATGACTTTCCATATAATGTAAACATTGAAAATTGCTTTCCTTTCTATTTATTCTTCAATATAATATAGGTTTTGTAATATGGAAAATGTGGCTTCACACCACCTATGTAATATTGCATGCTAGAGTGAGCCCCCTTTCTCGAACTTCTGTAATCTCTATACTTTTGGGTTGGATTTATTAATTTACTACATTTGTGAGCACTAGATTGATCGAGAGGAATCTGTATGTACAAATGCACAGAGGATACTGCTATTGTTTTTGAGCCTATAGAGATGCAGAAGACATCAAAGGAATACATGTGAATCAAAATAAACCAAAAGAAAATTAGATTAATCTGATATGTCCACCAAGGTCTACTAGTGTCTTATGTTCTTTTCTGCTGGAAACACAACCCTTGCAGTTTTGTTCTGGGACTCTATTTATCTAATGTGCTACTGTAATGTGCTACTCCTCAGTGTATCAGAGCTTTGTAACTCACATAAGCCTTGAAGTGATCCCTCCTCGATTGGCTTTGATTTCCCATTTTTGAACTTAACCAATGGAGCCTGAAATGGATGCATATTCTCCTAGTACACCAAGTATATAAATTCATATACAGAAAATACATTTTAAAAATAGATTTATTTTCAGGTATCTTTTGAAGAGATTAATCCAGGCTCTCTCAAACTGATGCTCTCCATATGACATTTTGGCTGAGAATTCTGAGAGTTGTATTTCCACAACACCTAGGACACCTTGCTACAACTACAAATATTAGCATTGGTGTTTTGATCCCTCTTATCCTTCTGATGTTGGATAACTGAGTTGTAAAAGATAGTTTCAAATTTCAATTGTTTCACAGTTGTGGAGAATATTGACGCTTATTTTATACTTTTGGAAAAAATGTAATGTGAATATATTATTTTGTATGCTCTTGCAGTGCACATATTTAATTATAGTTTACAGTACCCATAATACCAAGGTTATAAATATTATCTTTAATTTTTTTTCCTCAAGTGAGTCTTCCTCAACCTGTTATCTTCCATATATGCCAGATTCAAAATTCACACATTAAAAATAATTGCATTTATTTTCACAAAAGCCATCAGTAACAAAACACACAATAATATCAAGACATTATCATTCAAACTAATTCCATCCAAAATTTATCCAGATTTTGTTCTATTGAGCTAGGCTAAACTGATAAGTTTAGGAAATATTACAAAAGAAGGCAATGGCAAAGTACTTTCATAGGAGAAGAGAAATGAGGGAGGATTAAAAAAGAAGAAACATTGACTTTTTCTGATGAATGATCTCTTATTTGAAACTTTTCTACTTAGCTAGAGATAATTGGGGAGTGAACTTGGGAGCTTCCGCATGCAAAACAGGTGTTCCATGAGAGATAGCATTTATCTCAAGGGGGCGCAACTATTATAAAACTTGAATTGAACTTGCTGTCTACAGTTTGGTATATAAATGCAAAGATATGTAAGTTGTTTATTTTAAACACTAGAAAAATTCTGAACATTTTTCATTCGATTCAAAATGGTTTGACCAATAATTAATAGGAACTATTTCATGTTTACATTGCAAGTGTATACATTTCCATATTGCACTATTGTCAAGAAAACTACATTAACATTAACGTAGCATATCCCTGAAGTCACCAACAGTTAGCTTAGATTGAAGGAGACTTGACTTTTTCTTTACCTTCATACTTTACAATTCAAAGACATAATAAAGTATTTCTTTCAGAAAAAAAGAAATGTAACCCATCAAAAAAAATGAAATGTACATCATTTCATTTTCCAAAACATTTGAAATATGACAAGAACAATTGCTGTTATTATACCAGACAACTTGAAATATCATCCTTTCAGGGCTATTTCCCTACCTAAACAGAAAAATAGAATGACCATGGGTGGATTGCTATTATTTTGTTTTTAAAATTAAAGAAGAAAACATCATTTTAATAAAAAAAAAGATGTAGGGAGACAAACACTGTATAGATGCTTTTTATTTAACAAAGGATGCTTTCGATGACAACATTTATGGCTGCCATTCTTTAAGAATATTCTAGTTTTCACTTATTTTTCCTCAGCTTAAATAAAGGGACATATAGCTGTCCATGTTGTAATGCCAGTTTCTCCATATAAATTGGCACATTCTTCATGGTTTCTCCTTGTGTTTTATGCATAGTGAGAACAATTTCCATGTTCCAACATTAATGTTGCCAAGAAAACTACATTAATGTATCCTTGAAGTCACTAGCTGTTGAGTTCAAACTGATGGAGACTTCACTTTACATGTATCTTTTACAATTCAAATACATAGTATTTTTTTGAAAAAAGAGAAATGTAATCTTTCAAAAGAAAAATAATCAATTGAAATGTGTGGAAATTTTATTTTTTAAAACATTTAAATGTAACAAAAGCAGTTGCTTTTGTCAGATCTGTCAGGCTGTTCTATTCATTTATTTAAGTTTCAGCATTCTTTGGCCTTTTGCCTCAGTTTTCCAATCTGTGACACAAGGACTAGAATATTTTTCTATCTGTATTCAGTGCAGGAATAGAACATCTACAAATATTAAGCCTTTAATACAAATACATATACACATAGAGGGACATACATGCAGAGAGAGAGACATATACATGCTGAGAATGATGTATGTAAAATATAGTAAGGGCCAGATTTTTTTATCATCATGACTACCCAAACATGTCTTTGTTTCCATTTTATGATTCTCAAGCATCCAGGTTTACAAGCAATT
Source organism: Pseudonaja textilis (assembly GCF_049901715.1). NCBI lineage: Eukaryota > Metazoa > Chordata > Lepidosauria > Squamata > Elapidae > Pseudonaja > Pseudonaja textilis. Next base: position 46,073,018 of record NC_141992.1, on the reverse strand, counting down.
AGGCTGTGTGAGATTCAAAATGGCTAGATTTTGTAGCTCATTTTAAAAATAGGAGTATTTTACACAGTTCCCTTATACAATATTTTCTAAAGCCTCTCATCTGCTCCTTTAGCTCTTCCATCTTTGCCCTGTGGAATCTCCTTCCACGTTCCTTTCTCAACAGCCTCCACCCCACCCCAATAGGTAAGGAACTGGAAAGAACCCAGAGGGCATTTCCCCACCCCACCCCAGAAAGGGCCTGGAAGTATTGTTAAATACAACAGAGGAAGGAGAGAGGAAGACAGAGAGAGACAGAGAAAGAGAGAGAGAGAAAAAACCTGAGCACAAAAGAGAGGAATGAAAGGATAAGTAAAGTCAAACAAAAAGAAGCCAGGCTGAAACAAAAGACATAGAACAATATCCCTGAGGCAAGAGGCTCCCAAACAATAGGGACAGTGACAGCCATACAAAGGCAGCAGTGTTTGCAAGTAGACGTTATCTCACACAGCCACTGGCAGCCTCGGCCCCCAGCCTACTCTTTTCAGGGGGGTGCTCTTTGTACAGTGCCGAACAAGATTCTTTGCATGGTTGCAGATGGAAAAATGGAAGGAGAAAAACTCCAGGTTGATTGATCGTTTCCCTCCCCTTTCTCTGAGATCTCTTCATCCTGGAAGCAGGTAGATCTCTTTTACAAGGAAGTGTAGGAAAGAGAACAATTTTCCTTTCTTTGTCACAGTTTTTTTTTTCTATAGGTGGCTCTTGTGTTTTGACAATTTCAAAGCATAACCAGGTACAGAGGCTTGGTAGCAGGCTTCATTCCCCATACACTTATTATCTCATGTGAGTCTCACATGCTCGGATATGATGTCTCAGCAGAAACAAGCTACCTATGCATGGCTATTGGTTTCCTGTAGAATTTTAAATCTTACCTTTTGGCAATTATGATAGAGAAAGCCCTGCTATGATAGGAACTCATTAGGTACTAAATACACTGAACATTTCCTAGCAGACTGATGGGAGACTAGCTGGATCAGGCCTGGAAATTACAGACTAGTTTTTCTCAGTGTCAGGAACTTTAAGGTATATGATCTTCAACTCCCAGCATTCCCCAGCCAGCAATTCTGGGTGCTGACGTCCATGTACCTTAAAATTGAGAAGTTTGAGAAATATTATTATAGGCAATGTCATAGTAATGTCCTGGGGTTGTTCAGTTACCTTAGCTATGTTGACATATTTTTCCTTGTGTTGCTTTGCTCATCAGCACACCAAGTAAAGATGCTGGCCACAGTGATATACTTAAAACTCCAACTATTTTTTATTGTACAGCACACAGATATTTGCACTGTTGTAGCTGCTATCTTGAGGGTTTTTAAAAAAATCATATGCAGTACACACTCCTGGAGCCATAAAAAAAGGTTTGCTCTTATTTTAGAGGGAAAATCAGCAACCCTCTATAGTTAAATCCTTCAAGTTGCTAGGGCATATGTCATAAAAATGTGTCCAGAAAAAGAACATGGATTTCGATAAAGCAAATGTAGCAGAGATAATAGTGAGACTGAATGAAAGCTGGGCAGTTATTATTAATGACCCCTGAAGAGCCCAAAATTATATACATACACACAGATATCAGCCTAAATATTTGCAGGGAATGTCATCCATTATGAGTCCCTTACTTGACCATTAAATATTTATTTATTACAGTTGTTTATATGCCACATCAATTGCAAAACTCTGAATTATTTACAATTTAATAAAAATCAAATATACAACAAAACAGTGAGATGAAATAAACAAGCTGGTAGAGGGCATCCTAGGTCATCATATATTTTTTTTGAAATGCCTCCTAAATGAAATGTTTTCATCTGCTAAATGGAAGGCCAATAATAAGGAGTCCAGGTTGGTGGCAACCATAGGATTTTCCTCCTTTTGTTAGAATAATGAAAACAGTATTGTAACATTGTGCTCCAATCTCCACCTCTTTTGGGGCTTTTGTTATGAGACTGCTTTTGTTCACCTCTGCTCCACCATGTCATTCAACCAGGTGTATCTGTAGGTAAAGTACTTCAAAGCACTAGGGTCCTCCAATTTGGTCCTCCTCCTTTTCTGAGGGCTTGGGACCTGGAGGAGCCTCTCTTTTGATGATTTCACAGGGCGGGAAGAAAAGGCTACAACAGTCCCATGAAGAGCTTTATAGATAATTCATCTCAGTGCCAGAAATCCACAAAGAAATTGTGTTCTGCCAAGGATCAAAATCAAACCTAATTCTTGCATTAGATGGCAGTAAGCCAGAAATAGACCAGGGGTAAAAAAAAAAAAAAAAACAGTCTCACTGGGCAAGGAGTTAACTAATCAAATCATAATGGGAAGTAAGCAGGAAGTAATCCCGGAGCTAGTGTTAAGTGTCAAAGTAAAATTAAGATATTGTTAGGTAGGATCACAAGGCACACAATGAATCCTGTGTTCTTTTTTTTCAAATTGATGTGCTATGAACTATAGCCAGGTTAGAAGCAAGTCAAGAAAGCAAAAAAGCAAGGCCAGGAAAAATTACATTAAAAATGTAATGACTCTGGGTTGAACTCAGTGGTTGTGTTCACATTTGTTGTTTCCTGAGCTTGCTTTACATTTTTACAGTAATTAATTAAAATGTTTAATGGGTTCACGCAACAAGCTAAACCACAAGAAAAATCAACCAAATTTGGTGTATTATATGAATGCATATGTTAAGTTTTAATTGGTTTGCTTGATTTAGTTAGAGCAACAGATAAGACTTTGTGACTCTCCAGATGTTGCTGAATCACAATTCCCAGCATCATTTAGTATGGGTCATATTGGCCAGGGATGTTGGAATTAATCCAGTAATATCTTGTTCCTCTGTTTCTAGGCTACAGCAGAGAAATAGGGGATTACTAATTATTTGAGTTTTGATAAGTGCATGGTGGTAATAGTTTAGATCTGACCAATTTGGTGGTTTTCTGTATGGATTTATTAGCAGGTTGGAGATTTAAAATGAGATATGCTATTTAAAATTATCCATGTCTTATGAAAATTACTGTCAACTTAATTAGGGAAGGAATGTGAGTACAGTACTTCTTAATTCAGTCAGTGGCAGGATAGCTCCACCAACCTTTCTGGCAACCGGGTCCAGCATAAAAATGTAAATAAACTAAAAGCTTTATTGGGTAACATCAAGATTAAGGACATGAACAGAAACCCAGAATAAACAAGCTCTTTTTAAACATTGGATTTAATCAGTGTTTCAACATCCTCAATATGAAATTCACATTTTGATAGTATAATATAAACAGCCCAGAGGTACTTCAGTAAGTATAGCAAAGGTGTTGACAAATAAAATAGTAAATGTAAGTTTAAGTATTAAAAGAGTTCACAAGCAGACACATATAGGCAGTCCTTGATGTACGACCACAATTGAGCCCAAAATTTATCTTGCTAAGTGAGAAATTTGTTAAGTGAATTTTGCCCATTTTACATCTTTTCTTGCCACATTTGTTAAGTGAATCACTGCACTTGTTAATTACACAGTTGTTAAGTAAATCTGATTTCCCCATTGACTTTGCTTGTCAGAAGGTCGCAAAAGGTGATCACACAATCCCAATATACTGCAACCGTCATAAATATGAGTCAGTTAAGCATCTGAATTTTGATCATGTGACCATGTGAATGCTGCAATGGTCGTAAGTATGAAAAATGACCATAAGTCACTTTTTTCAGTGCCATTTTAACTTTGGATGGTCACTAAATGAACTGTTGTATGTCAAGGACTACCTGTACCTGAGTTGAGGTAAACCAATCTCTTTGGTTCCCATGAAGGAGTTCCTAAACACGTTCCTCACAATCTCTACAATGCACCATTTCTGACAAATGGCAGTCCAATCTCTTCTTGAAAGTCTCAAGTGATGGCGCTCCCACAATGAAAGAAAGAACAATGAAAGAAAGTAATAGTGACTTCTGAAAGAGTTATCACAGCCACTACTCCTTCAGCTAGGAAATACATGCACACAGAATAAATTATAATAATAGCACCGTAGCTAAAATCATTTTCAATAGAATAAAACAAATACTCTTCAATTTAATAAAACAAATACTCTTCACAGTATTACTCCCTAGTCTGTTGTATTTTTCTTAGATCTTCAACTCTATCTTTGATTAGAACTATTCTTTTCTGGATTTAAGCCAGCCTTAAGATGTTTCCAATATTTCTCTAAAAGAAATGACATAAGCTATTAAAAGCTCACCTGAGAAGGATATCTTCTTGTTCCAGATCAGTCGCTTAGAGTTTGATGTTTCAGTCTTTCATTATTTCTATTTACTACTCTGATGGATGGGTTAAATGTGATTGATAGATTTGGGTGTTTTTTTTAGCTCCTGTGTCAAAACCCCTAGTCCCCGTGTGTATAGACAGCAATATGTAGTAGCTATATGTAGAATAATAGAATTATAGAGTTGTCTAAGCCATCAGCCACAATCCTTTGGTTGGTGCAGGAATACAAATTAAAACATTCATAGTAAGGGCTGTCCAGCCTTTTCTTAAATTTATGCATCCACAGTCAAACCATTCTTAATTAGCAAAGCTTCAGTTTTGTGATGGTGGCAAACAGTTCTGACCTTTAATGTCTTTGAATAGGGCTGCCATATCCCTAACAGTCATCTCAAGATTAAATATACAGACTGCTTATTGTAGGACTTCTTAAAGCAAATCTCAAGTCAAGTAGCTAGCGCAATGTACTACTCTATGGCCATCTTTTATGGCAAATGTATTAAGCCTAGAGTTGTGCTTATATGTGAGACAAAGAGTGGGATAAGGAAGGGGAGGGAGAGAGAAAGAGAAAAGAAACAGATAAATATGTTTCTTGTGGAAAAAGATTTAATTAAATTTGATGTAAAGGAAGACCTGCACTATGGCATTTTGAAACAGACCTTCGGTGACTTCTGCTAGAAATGGCCCTGGTTCATCAATATATCTAAATTGCTAAAATGAAAGAGCTTATTTAATTCAAAATGATCAAAAAATGCACATTTTTAATAAAAACTAAAGAAGATAATCCTCATGAATTTTTTACTATATGTCACTTTGATGAGGACATTAGCTGCATAAGATATTCTTCAAAACAATTGCTAGACAACAGAAAGCTATTAGAAGATTCCAAGAGACGGCATAAATATATACTGGTCTACATGTTTGCTGAGCACATATCTAACTCACTCTTTATAGCTTTTTTTAGTTAGATATACAGTACATCCTCCTGTTCACATCCATGCTACAAGTTCCTTCAATGAAGGGGTACCATCTTGTAGGACCTTGGAAATTAACCTTCTCTATTACGATGTCTGCTCTTTGGAACATCATCTCCCTGGAGTTTGGATTAGCCTGATTCTACCAGACTTTAGGAAGGTCCCCAACTATGGGGGACAGATTGTCAGTTGGACCTGCTCAGGCCAGACATGCCCTCCTATCTATTAAGATTGAGAAGAGACTGAGAAACATGCCACCTTGCATCTCTGCTCCCCCACTCCATCCCAGAGTGCCAGTGCTCTGGGATGTGGGGAGTGTGTTTTACCAGTGCGCCCAGAAACAGAAGGCCACACATTTCCCCTCCTGTTCTATTTGCCACCTGCTGTGCCTGAAGGGAAGAAGAAAAAACAGAGAGGGTGTTATTTGAGAATACGAACCCGCATTGTATATTTCGACTTTGAAAAAGCTTTTAACAGTCCTTTGCCAAAGACTCCTGAGTAAGCTTAGGAGTTGTGGGCTAAGAGAAAAGCTTGTCTTAAGTGTAGCTGATCAGTAAAGAACAGCAAATAGAGGCTAGGAATAAATAGAACAATAATAAATAAGATTTCTAGACGTGGGAGGATACTCCTGGTGATGGAGTTTTGTTCTGTTTTCTTGTGTGGCTGAAATGGAGGCAATTGTTGCAGCAATTTTCTAGAACAGTATTGGATAGAAAGCAAGGGAAAGAGCATTTTACAAATTTGTTTTCTTCTCTCTGAAGAATTTAAAAATTTAAAATTAAGAATAGAAAGTATTTAGGTTTTCTATCTGATAGGTTTCTTGATAATACATCTTTAATTTTAGTTTTGGTTCTGTGGGTATTCCATTTTGAATGCATAATCTTTAACATCTTATTTTGTGGGAACCTACAGTACTTACAAGGTTAACCTAGATCTGTACATATGCAAGCGAACTCTAAACCTAGTGTTGCATTGGGCCCTCCAATTCCTTAAATTGGCTCAGAAGCCTCAGAAGAACACGTTGCTGTCAAATCTTGATTTACAGTTCTGGGGGACCTCTCCAATTTCTGACAGACAAATGCACTGAACTTGAAAAGATTCTTCAAGCAGGCTACATATTCATTATAATTATTTTAAATGTGGGGAAAGAAAATGAATGCTTTTAATATTAGAGACCACTAGAAATGTTCCCTATCAGTTCCAATCTCAGAAGCAACCCAACCCATACAAAAGGGTTCAAGCTTTCAAATTGACATAACACTTTTCTGATCTTGATGGTGTTAACTACAAGATAGTACATCCTGTTGCTAAATGTGGTGGTTTCCTTAGCTTTTTACAGTGATTGCTGACATGACTTTGACAAGAGACAAATGTGTAGATTATGCCTGCAAAGGAAGCATTAATCATACATTATTATTTTGTTACTATCAAACATTGGAACATTCATTGAAACTAAGGATATGTTGGTATATATAAGAAATAAATTTTAAAATATGAAAGATGTCTCCAAGTTACTAACATAAATTGTGCTAAATTAAAAAGGATTAATTAGAAAAGGATAACAGAGTTGGGGGGGGGGACCTTGGAAGTCTTCTAGTCCAAACTATTACTCAAGCAGGACTCTGTATTGTTCCAGACAAGTGGCAGTCCAGTCTCTTCTTAAAAGCCTCCAGTGATGGAGCACCCATAATTTCTGAATGTTCTCATTGTTAGGAAATTTCTCCCAAGTTCCAGTTCCTTCTCTCCTTGATTAGTTTCCATCCATTGTTTCTTGCCTTCTGGTGCTTTGAAAAACAGGTTGACACCCTCTTCTTTGTGTCAGCCCCTCAAATATTGGAACACTGCTATCGTTGTCTCCCCAGTCCTTCTTTTCACTAGACTAGAAATACACAAGTCCTGCAACTGTTCTTCATATGTTTTAGCCTCCAGCCCCCAATCATCTTTCTTGCTCTTTTCTGCACTTATGCTTATCCTCCATTAAGGTGGTTAGTAAATATTAATCTAAACAGATAATGAAACTCATTGGCAGATACAGAAGAAGTTTTGTACAGCAGAAAAAATACCTGTTGTATACATGTTAAATAATGCAAATTAATATAGGAAGCAAAAGCATCCTACATACATTTGTGTTTATTCTGTATGACTATATGCATAGCAATTTTAACTTCACTTTGCATAGTTAGAAAATAGAGCTGGACTGCAAAAACTGAATTATCACTAAATGGGAGCAGTTAAGTTTTTGTATCTCTTTGGTGCCAGCTATAGGTCATCTGAAGTTTTTCAAGTCTAATTTGGTAAACCAATCTAATTCCTTCAGAAAAAAAAGACACTTTTCTATTCTCTATATAAAACAGGGGCAACCAAAGTCAATTTACTGAAGTAGAGCAACAGAAGTACAGCAGCAAAACCACATTATGGTTCCCCCAAATTACTTTCCTCCTTTTGGCATGTCAGGCAGAAATTCCCAGAAACATTTCTCACTATTCTTAATAAAAAATACAGCAATTACAAATTTAAAGACTATTAATTTGCTACCTTTTTATGATATTCCAAGCTTAACACTTGAAATAGATTCATACCTAATAATAGGTACCATTTTGGTGGGCACAATAACAGGAACATGAAAGGAGCCCCCAACTGGGCATTTCCCAGGCAATGGTGATGTCACCAGCTAATCCTTTCAACCCGGAAGCACCTTGGTACTTCCAACATGAATATGATATGATGCAACCTGATAATAGAGCTGGCTCTGAGATGAACAGTTACTGAGCTAAAATTTTGCGTTAATTTTACCATTGTGTATAGAAAGCTTCCTTCAACGGTTACCAAGACACCATATACTAGGCTAGCAAGGAATACATCACCCTGATCCCTAATACTTCATTGCTCACAGTTTCCCCCCCAAATCTGCTGACTCAAACATATATTGTCCTGTAGCAGAGATGGAAAGTTTGTGTACCATGTTAGCATAGCAAAGCTATCTTGAAGGTTCAATTACTCTGGGTTCAGGCCTGTGGTATGAGACGAAAACTGCAACTGATCCTCTTATGCAGTGGTCCCCAACCTTTTTTGTGCCACGGACCGGTACTGGCATCACAAAATGATCCGCGGCCCGGTACCGGCATCAGCACGCATGACAAGGCAAGGCGAGCCGAGCAACCGGCCAGCCAGCCGTCCCCCGCTTCTCCCCGCCACCTTCAACTCCTCCTTTGTACCTTTGTCGATGGGCTTCACTTCGGGATGGCTTCGGGACTCGGCTCGCCTTGCCTTGGGTGCTGAAAGAATCCTTGGCCTTAGTTTCCTTTGAAGCCCCCCCCCCTCCTTCAATGAAACTAAGGCGTGAGGATTCCTTCAGGACCCAAACGCCGCTTTCCAACCGGAAAAGCTCACCCGGAAGCACTTTCTTGTCAAACAAGATGGCGGCGCCCAGCAAACCAGCGGCCCGGTAGGAAATGTTCCACGGACCGGGACCGGTCCGCGGCCCGGTGGTTGGGGACCCCTGCTCTTATGGACAACCTGTTGAATGACCTGGGTGGAGGATCTTGTCTTCCTGATTTTCTCAGTAATCATTGATCATGGTTTCTTTCTGGACCACCTTCTGTAAGGCTGGGGGCACTGTTTTATGATTCTTTCATGACCAGGTGATTCCAGATGGTGACATATATAATGTACTTGTGGCTCAATTTGCTCACTTATTCTTTTTAATATCTATGTGAAATTACTGAGCAAGCTCATTTGTTGATTTGCAGGATGCTTATGACATCCAGCTCTATGTCTTCACCTGAACCAAGAAGGAGATGTGATCGAAGTCTTGACCCGATGACCAGTATAGGATAAAATATGAATCCCAACCACATGGAATTGTATTTGTATAGAAGCTTTCCAATTTCAGGTTAGTTTCAGCCATCATTCTGGATGGAGATGCTTTCCTCATGAAGGAACAAGGGTGCAATCTGATTGTTCTTTTGGATCAGCTCATGGAAACTGGAGCTTGGGTTTGACTCCAGGCATTTCCATGGGCTTCTGGGAGGATGTACAATGTGCATTTTCCTGGTCTTTTCCTAAAGAAAAGGGACATTTACTCATTCTCTTGCACAATTAAAAGTATTGCATTATAACAGTGACACAACATTCCAAAAATAAGCAGTTTCTAAAGAGGCAGCACAAGCGTTTTCATTAACAACACAAAACCACAAATTACACAAACAGTTGACAAACTAAATGATGCTTAACTGATGGGTCATCTTTCTGTTTTTCTTTGACCAATTAACAGAGAAAAATGATTCATTCTGAACTTCACTCTATAAGAAGTTTGTTCAACATAGTTTGATGTCACAGTGCAGAATTCCCTGCTCAACTTTAGAATTTTCAGGTAAGACTGTGAAGAATGCATGCAAGCACCTTGGTAGCAGCTAGTGTACTATCCTATTATCAAATTATAAAATCAAAAGCAGAAGAAGGGATTGTCTTTGGACAGGTTGTTTTCTTTGTCCACACTGCAGATTATTTATTACTTTGTTTTGGTTTTGTGCTGTTTATGTGCTTCTTTCATTGTTTTTTTTAAAATTCAGCCTGAGAATAAAACAAACAACAAATACTTAAATTTTCTTAGTATGTCCAAGTAGGATAATGTTCATCATAGCAGAGACATCCAAGGAAGGAAAAGCGGTTGGTACTATGTCATTATTCATTCCCTCTTATTATTTATCTTGCCTGTCTTCACAAAACTGGGCACTGCAAAGACAAACAAACAAAAAACTACAGCTAGTCCTCAACTTACATTCATTTTGTGTCCATTTGACGTTACAGTGAAAAAAATAACTCATACTATTTTTCACACTTACAAACATTGCAGTATCCCCACCATCATATGATCAATATTTGGACGCTTGACAATTGGCTCATATTTATGATGGTTACAGTGTCCTTGAGTTATGGGATCACCTTTTGCGACCTTCTAACAAGCAGTGGGGAAGCCAGATTTACTTAACAACCATGTTACTAACTTAACAAATCCAGTGATTCATTTAACAACTGTGACAAGGAAGGTCATAAAATGGGGCAAATTTCACTTAACAACCATCTGGCTTAGCAGCTGAAATTTTGAACTCAATTATGGTCATTTCCATTGGCTGGCAAGAAATCAGGCCCAACTCTAAATAATAGTTCCTTTTCACAGGAAGCAATGCTGGACTATTCTTCATCTGTTCCCTGTAATCAATCATAAAACATGCACCACGTTTGCATCATTCCCAGGATTCAGCTGAATGTAACCTGAGTTGCCAGATCATTGCAATTTGTCCAGCATAAAGAAAAGATACATGATATTGTGATGCTTCCAGGTTTTACAGGGACAACAGGGGCAAGCAAATTAGATTCCCAGTCCTGGGAAGAGAAAAGATTAGCTGGCTAGCAATCTGTCTTTATCTCCCATGATAGCAATAGCATTGTTTTCTATATCCACAACCTTCTGCTTCTCTAGTTCTGGCTGAACTGGAATTCTTTTCATGCACCAGACTGATTGGCTTAATAAATATGCCCTCACTGAAATCCAACAAAAACACCATTATATTCTAGAATAAGGATATGAAGGCTGAGTTCTAAAATAATTGTGGTTCATGCAAAAAAGGCATACTGCCTTTAAGAGTCTAGAATCTGACTGAAGAAGTATATGCCTCTGATATTCCTGACATTCTTACAAACATATGCTTTCTTTTTTTTAAAAAAAGATGCTGAGCTTAATAAAATATCACCCAAGATGGCTCACTCAGACATACATGCTCATTGCTTGGCCCAGCAGTGAATATAATGCAATGTAATTACACCATAAAATATTTATTTAGTTTTAAAAAATAGGGAAAGGGGAGGTGGATCTCTACTAGAACTGAGTAACAGACTAACAAGCAACCAAAACAGCATAAAAGTTTAATCAGATGAAGAAACTAGTGGGACAAAGCTTAGGCAGCTCAGCACTACTTCTGAGAGCATCATGCTCAAGGACCCTGTTCAATTTGGCTGTATCACTGTAATGAAACATTTACCCATACATGCACATGCACATATAAACACACTCCAATAAATAAATAAATAAGTAAATAAAATAAACACTTAAATAAAACATATAAAGATTCAAAGTTAAAGCATCTGTAGAAAGTTAGCGCCCGCCTCTCTCCTAGAAGAATGAAATATTCTGGGAAATATTAAAAAGTCAATACTTTTAACACTAATAAACAGCATCTGCCTATCCCAGGTTCTTTGGAAGGACTCAATAGGTACCATAGGTAAAAATGCCAAAACTAGTCTAAATATCTGACTTATATTCAATGAACCATAATAATAATAATAATAATAATAATAATAATAATAATAATAATAATAATAATAATAATAACAACAATAACAACAACAACAACAACAACAACAACAACAACAACAACAACAACAACATCCTTAGATTATATATTTAATATTATTTAAAACTCAGTATTTGCCTATCCCAGATTCTTGGAAAGGACTCAATAATTAGACAAGTCCACTCTAAAACATCTGACTGTCCCACCAGTTATAGTAATTTAATGATAAGATGGCTATCATTTCTGCAATGGTGAGCACTGGGTCTGTCCTTCTTCTGCAAATGATTTGTTGAGGTTAGCCTGCAACTATAAGAAGTGCTCTAGCCCAAATGGAGTGTTTCCCTTGGAAATGACATAATAATAAAAAGAATAGTACAGAAATGGAGCAGAGAAAGTAACCCATAGGTCATTTTGAAAGTGACTGGGTCACTGATAGAGGACAACCTTGTTTGTTTCTGCAGTTGCCTACCTATTCTGAGTATGAGGCAAATAGGCAGTGCAGAAAAACTTAAAATCTCTGCAGGGACATGCTGACTGGGTAATTTTGGAAGTAGTAGTCTACAGGCTACACTAGATATGTTCAATCCATTCATTTTTGTTATATATACAATAAGCCTTCAGTTCTCCAGAACCTGAACTCTTAAGTTCAATATTGCTTTTCCTTGGCAATGAAAACCAGTGTTTATCAGAGTATATTTGAATGTATCATCACACTAAGTCATTTATCATTTTACTACCATATTTTTGAAGTTCTATATCCCCCTTTTTGAAAGTATTGTAAACAATGTTGGGGTCATCAACAAATTTAGGTTTATTGAGGTTTATTGCTGTGATATATTAACATAAAATTTAAAACAATTCCTCTGAAGTTTTTCAGAATGTATTTTGATATCAGTTATAACTGTGTAGGCTTTCTTCAATATAGTATTTTTGCATTTAAAATAAATTTAAGCTGGATGGTGCTGTGGCTACTATTCTATACAACTAACAAAATCTTACATCTTCAACTTCAGCTCCAGAATTCCCCAGTCAGCATCCTGAAATCCATAAATCTTAATGTTGCCATGTTTGAAAAACACAGTTGTAGGCCAAAGAGTTACTTGGAATTGTCTAGGGTCACCTCCTTGATAAATGTTATACCCCTCAAATCTGTTGCAACAAAATATGCTGGGAATAAATAGTCTGGTAGCCACATTGACTGGGAATTTGGGAAGTTATCCTAACACATCTGGAAGTACCATGCAGAGGAAGGCTGTTTTCCAACATACTTATTTGGAATAATTTTACCTCATTGAGCAGTATTTATTCGATCTCCTTAAGGATAGCTGAAATCAACCATTATAGTAATAAGTTTTCTTTTAAGATGCCTTCCTGGATTCTATTTCCCTACCACTCTGCATATTTTTATTACTGATTTTTGCCATCAAGTAGCTGATGACTGATTAGCTGATGACAAAGGAGTCACTTTATACACAAGGCAGGATTTAGGAAGTGTCTTATGTATGTACGTATTACTTTAAGACATTAAAGTATCCAAGCACCTCAAACCTGTTATTATCTCGTAACAGCTCTTTGGAGCAGAATGAAAATGTCACCTAAGCCACCATAACAAGAAAAGGATTGAAAATAAATGCTGATAATCATTCAGTTTCCCCAAATTGTGCACACAATCCTAACCCTTAGCGTTTCTTGCCAATTTGTCAGAAACATCTTAAGTTTATGTGTCCATTTATTAGACTGGATATTATTGCTACACTTCTCTATCTGCCTTCAGGACATGTAGGTCGCTACCATCCCTGTCAATGTTGGAGGATGGGAGAAAAGGCTTGGAATGACTGAAAGGAAAGTGAAAGTGTTCAATGGCGATGCTTACTCCTCCCTTCTCTCCTGGCCCCAGCTGTTGCTATAGCGACCAGAACAAAGCCTTTTCTCTTCCCTCCTTTGGAATTGTTAATTGTTTTTGTTCTCCCGTCAGGAGGGGGCCCCTTTCTTTTTTTAATTGTCCAGTTGTTTCTTTCTGTATGGGTGTGCCCCTCTTCTGCTCTTTGCTCTCCCCTTTCCTTTCATTACTTACTCAGGAGAAATCAGTGGGGATCTTTTTTTTTTAAAGCCTGTTTGTTAAAAGGAACATTTTAACAATGTTCTCTTACAAAAAGGCCAAAGAATGAGTAGGAGAGTAAGAAGATGAGATAAAGGGCTTTGATGGGGGATCTCACAAGAAAGCAATCAGCCGCCTGTGACCTCCTGGGGCCGGTCTCCCATGGCTATGCCTCTGGCCCCTGGACATTTTTTTTAGGGAATCTCTACCACACACATTCTGACTGAGGCAGCTTCTCAAAGGTGAGAATAACATGGATCAAAGCCATTTGGACACTGTCTCTGTGGCTTCTTGCCCAAAATGCCAGGGTAGGTTCATCCTGGAAAAAGTATGACGCACAAATGCCTCCTTGGTCATTTCTTTTACCTATTTTCTTTTCTTCCCCTTTTCTTTTACTTGATACTAAAATTAGAAAGAAATGAGAAATGACATAAAAGGAGCTTTCTCTCTGTGTTGGAATATGTATAAGTATGCACACATGAGCTTTGTAAATGAATTAGGCACTGTTAATTATTGGTTAAGGAAATAATTTAAAAAATATTTGTCCAATCAAATTTTGTTAAAAAGTGTGTAAATCATTCTAATTAAAGCCAATAACTTTAACTTACATATTTTTGCTACTCTATTCTGAACAACTAATAGTAATTTCAATTTCAATAATAACTGTATTTCTCTGAGTTAGCGTAATATGTGACTGGATATTTAACCAAAATAAAAACCCTGAGCAAGGGATCTTCTTAACACTTCTATGCTACCTCTTAATACTGGAGCACATGCTTTACATGCCAAAGCTCCCAGGTTCAATTCCCAATTATCTCTAGATAAATGGTAAGATATCAAGCAAGTGATTGTGGGTCAGAGGAATGCCCCTCAAAATAACAATACTGGGCTAATATGGTAAAAAGCTTTAATGAAATTGATGTATGCCATCGTTAGTTTGCCACAATTTTTGTCAAACTGCAAAAGTGGACTAAAATGTAAAGGTTCTCCACACACATATGTGCTATTTGTTTCTGGCTCTAGGGGTCGGTGCTCATATTCGCTACAAAGCCGAAGAGCCAGCGTTGTCCAAAGATGTCTCTGTGGTCATGTGGCCAGCATGACTAAATGCTGAAAGCTCACAGACAATGCTTTTTGAAATATTGGCCAAATCTGAAATTGTGAATAGAAACAGAAGTTCAATCATGTTTCACTTACACCACGTTGATTCAATTGACTTACCCTAAAAGAAGTGAAATCTCCTTTAAAGTAAACTTCTCCTTATGAATTTGTACACCCATTTCATGTCATTTTCTGGAAAAATAGTACAGAAGTAGCTGCCTTCTTTCAGGATGGTTTTTACTTTTTTTAAAAAAAGTTCCTAACCTAGTCCACAACCCTGTATTTCCTGGTGGCTTTCTATGTAAGTTCTCACAAATACTGGTATGTTAGCTCAATTTTAAAAGAAGCTATAAAATTTAAAAGAAATCCTAAGAATTTTCTATATTTCTATGAGCAATCTTCCCATTTCATGAAAATTCTCTGATGACTCATAAACAGGAGAAATTCTTTTTTTGTGGCCTCCACTTAAAAAGAGGATGCGGGACATGTTGGCTGCTGAGGTTGGTCTTTTGTGGCCACATCAATCAGTTGTAACACCTAAGATTCCTTCAACTTCATCCAAAGAAAAAATCCACATCACTGCCTCGCCCTTCCCTATGCACATTCCTTTGCTGAAAAGGACTTGTTTTTTGCAGTGAAAGAAACTATTGACGCATAATAGAAAAAAAAATTGTGAATTATTGGCACTACTAGTGAAAATATGGTGATTCTTACCTTTTTTTTTTTTTTTTGCTCTGAGAGAAAAATAAGGAAATAATGGCCATCCCCTATAATCCATAGATACACAAACAGTCTGGGTACCCATAGGAGATACATAGGAATCCTTGCAGTTTTCATAAACTACATGCAGTCTGGCAGGTAGCTTTAAATTCTTATTTTTGTATATCCCTTTCCTGTTATGTTCATTAAATTTTAGAGTGTTAATATACAAACAAAATAATTTTATATATACAATAGCTATTAAGTGTATTGTTAAGTGTGACATCTATAAATTTAAATTTTATCACGCTCTTCCTATTTCTCTTTGAATTAAGGACATATCTGTTTTTGTTTCATCTAAAATCACTTATAAAGTGAGAAAAGTTTTACACATCCTGATATTATGAATTAAGCAGTGTTGCTGTCTTTAGTGGTTAATGCAGGGGTGGATTGCTACTGGTTCTGCCCGGCTCTATAGAACCGATAGATTTGAGGAGCAGCAGACACAGAACTAGTTCTGCGTCTGCTGCTGTTTGGCCCACCCACCTGGCCATTACTGCAAAATGTAATCACTGAACCGGTAGTAACACTGGTTTAATCCCACCCCTGGGTTAATGAGAGTCAGAGTATTGTTGGACTAAGACTATGAAAATATGGACAATTCCCAACTCAATCATGAAGCCCCCTGGGAATTAGGAAATAGCCCCACCCTCCAGATTCTGGAGACAGGGTGGGAGATTTTTTTTTTTTTAAATCCTCTTTCTAGGGCTAGTTATAGGAAAATTCAACTGGTGCTTCCTATCCAGACCCAGGAACAGGCAGCTGGGTAGTTGATTAGAACATATTGCATCAGAACAATCCCACTTAAAAGGAATATATACATATAATTACATACATATGCATTTAACTCACACCGCTCTATGTAACTTTTAATAATTGCCCATATGGAACCATGCTTTACCCATGATGTTGGTTTATCATAGCAAATGGACATCTGTGTACTCCTGATTTTTTTCCTATGATAGGAAACACTGCTAGTTTCTAGGAGGTTTCTGGCTGAGTGTTTCAGCATCTACTTGGAAACACAAGAATAAGAAAACCCCCCAAACAGGTCTGAAATTGCTTCTATAATTATTAGCTTTCTTACAAATTTCCCAAGAAAAGCTCAACCATCTTATAATTCTCCTGGACTGCATGCTTATTGATATTGCATGCTTACTGATAGCATCATATCCCATCACCTTAAAATTGTAGTTTATTTTCCAATGGCAACAGCTATGATAAAAAGCTAGCCGGAAATTCAAATCCCTCACTAGCAGACATTGGGAATAAGAGTGTTTTAAAGGATTTAAATAACATAATTGCTTGAGAAGAAACAATAAAGAAAAGTGTCCTGAAATGAAAAATTAAAGAATAAAAAGCTGCTCATTCAAGTGAGTTGTTGGATATATATATATATCCAACAACTCACTTGAATGAGCAGCTTTTATTCTTTAATTTTCATATGTTTTCTGAGGTTCTCGGGTATTTGTATGTGGATCTTTGGTTGTTCGGGTTTTCTCCGCGTAAGATTCAAAGTGTCTAGGCAACGCTTTGATGAAGTCTCATTCATCATCATCAGGCCTCTGTCTTTGGCTCTTGCTTTTCAGAGTGATGTGAGGTTGCAGCTGCTTTTTTCTTTCTAACTGTCAGTGGGGGTGGGATTTGAATGGGTGGGGGCTTGGCTGTGTTCTGATTGGGTGGGGTGTCTTCTCATTGGTGGGGGCCTGGCTGTGTTTTGATTGGTTGGGGGTTGGCCGTGTTCTGATTGGCTGGATTTCTTGCTGCCCGGCTTCGAGTTCGAGGTCGCGCTGCATCTCCATAGTTGGTGTCGGCTTGCTTCATGTATGGCTCGGAGGGGTTTGGAGTGGGCAGTGGTGAGGTTGCAGGTATTCGTCTGTTCATGAGGGCGGGTTTCCAAATGGCTG